>NW_027249185.1:0-559059 GCF_030848795.1 Temnothorax nylanderi | reverse complement strand
CCGCCGAACACATCCGTGAGATTTCTGTATAGGTTGTATATTTTTTACATTGTTTATGTTTATACATTTGCATTTTACATTGCATGGAAAGACAAAGTATGTAATTAAAAAAATAGTATTAAACACACGTGAGGCATACGGAAAGATACATACCGATTTAGATAGAAGCTAAAAATTGGTTGGGACACCATCTCTCGATCAATCATGTTTTGGAAGACAGAAGGTTGTTTAAAGGCAGATAAGGCGGGAAAACCCATCCCCAGAACGCCGTCGCATTCTGCAAAGTCCCAAAAACTTGTCGAGAAATCGAGCGCTTCTCCGAATGTCTGGAATGAAACCTTAAGGCCAGCAATCTGCGAAACGTTGATATTATTAATAAAATATAATTGCGCGCATTTTTTTTTTCGGAAAATAATAGCAACATGTGCTTTTTAGAAAATTTTCATAGATTATGACTGTGATTAGAATTAAATATATATTATTTACTTGACGATGACTTACGATTACGTCATCATTAGATAAGTTCCCATACACTCTGCCATCGGGGTAAGAAACATCAAATATAACTCCTTCTGACACGTATGTAGTGGACTGTGTATTATCATATTTATTATGTTTCACTGCAAAAAGTAGTAAATAAAATTAAATCAGTTAATATTGAAGAATCTAGAAATATAAATATCTCTGTATTAATTTAAATATATAACTAACAATAGTTAAATCATCAAATATATTCAGTTAAATCATCAAATATATTTATGTTTCTATTTTTTGCTTTAACATGTGAGCTGTTTTGTATAAAAAATTATTTGTATCTTTAAAGTAAGTGTGATAAATAATGTAAATAAGAGAGTATGTAAGGATGGAACTTAGCTACATAATATTTACCATACCACTGATTCGAATCTTTGAAACTGTTGCTTTAAAGATTTTATAACTTTATTTGAAATGTAAATGGAACAGATACAATTCTACAGCATTATTCTTATCTTATATTTTTACTTGATATCAATCATTAAACGAGAAAAAAATAATTAAGATTATTTTAATACTTGAAACATTAATTTTTTTTAATACAAATGTACATATAAAAATAATAGAATATTGGGGAGGTAGCGATGTTATGATATACTTACAGCAAGCAGGTTGGCTGACGTTGCAGTTTTTGGATGGTACCCAGAGATCTGACGAACCAGTGTCGAAAATTATTTTAAATGTCTGCGGTGGAGTTCCAATTTCGATATTACCATAATATTGTATATTGTCAGAATTAATCAGAGGTACGTTTGCCGTACCCGAACGGAGTCGTGCCATAGTTTCCATCAAAAATTTTTCATCGGAGGATGTCTTGTACAAACGGAATTCTTGAAGAAACATAAAAGAAATTCCGTTATATTATATGCCTATCGTATAAACGCGAATGTATGTACATATATCGTACAACATAAATACGAATTTCAAACAATTTATTTGATCATTTTCAAGCAATTTTTATTTAAAAACTATTAAAGCCTCAACATTTTGGCATTGAGAAATAAATGCTACCTACATATATTTACGCATTAGAATGTAGTTAGGTATTTTAAATGCGAATTCCTCTTTTCATGATGCTAATCTCATTTAAAATAAGATTTTCGAAGGAATCCTCAAAGCATCTCTTGTAATTAGTTTGCTCACTTTATTCAGACTTTCAAAATGCGTTTTTCTTACAGATTTGATACAATTATGGTATTTGAAATTGATTTGATAATTATTCATCGCGAATTCTGCGACGATTCCAAGTAGTTGGAAGCGCGATTTCTGTACGGTATTATAATTCATCGTGTCGATATAAATGTGGATCGTTTGTATATAACATGTACTCACCTATGCAACTCTGCGTTGATTGACGCGAAGTTGATTACCGTGATTACCGTCACAAAGAGCCGATACATTTTCCTGAATTTCTCGACGACTGAAGCTACAAAAATCAAAATTGTTTTAGGACCGTTATAACTGCGAGTCAATCCACAACCGGTACGTACAGACAAAGAACAGGCAGTCAAATTGCTAAGCGTTCCCTTATATACAAATATGCGTACATGTCCTTGTGCTTATAAGAAGGTGAGCAGGAGAGCAGAAAAACAAACGAAGCGTTCCAAAGCTTTGTGTTCGAACGATATTAGAAATCGCTTCGAGATTTCGGATGGAGAAAAAGAATTGACCAATCATATTTAAGCAATTCGGCAATTGGCCAATGCGATTGGTCAGTTGCCGAAAATTTAAGAATTTTATCAACATAAAGAATTTTGTCAGTTTCCAAGAATTTTCTCAATTGTCAACAATATTTTACATTTCCAAGAATTTCTCGAATTTCTAAGAATTCGGGCTTTCAAATCCGGCTTTCGTGAAAATCAAAAGTCTGGAAAATTGACAAAGTATTGCAATATAATTAGGAATAATCAGGAACAAGGTGAAATATAAATCATAACTTCAAGCGTTTCAATTCCAAAAATATCTTTATTATTCATTTCTTACATTTACATTATGAGTAAGACTATGTGATCATACATACATATATATCTTTAAACATCGAGATATTATTAAAAATCAAGAATATAATTATAAAGTATAAAATAGAGACGATAAATTATATAACATCATTGCAGTAATTAAATTCGTATGCATATTCTTATCAAAATAGATAATATATATATAATTATGAAAATAGTACGACAAAACTAAATGTATATGTTACCGTACACCAGTGCCTGCTAACTTGACATAAAATGTAACAAAAGTTAAACGCGTTCTTCTAAAAAAAAAGTTTTGGATCTTTTCATGTACTTATAGAGAGACTGTATTAGATTATATTAGATTTAGAGACTGTATAGGAATATACATATATAGTTTAAAACACATTTAAAAATGTGCCATTTACTTACTACGTTTACGCGAGCGTTTCTTCTGTAGTATACTTAGGGTAACTCTGGTATTTACGCCGCGCGGGGTTTTACGTCGCAGATGTCAGAAAAAATAGAAGGAATGAAGGTACTTGCTCGCAATTATTCTGTTAGCCTTTATGCCATATTAATATTGTGTTGTAATTTCAGTTCTTTATACTGTTAATATTAACGAAACTATCGTGAGTTGAATCGATTTCTCATCGTAGTAAGAAGCGCGATCTTGTGTTACGACCTATGTAAAATAATTACTGTAGGGAATGTAAAAGGTTTAATGGTTATTTCATGATACATAAGTGTAGAGGGATAGTAAAAAATGGAATACAGCAAAATACAAGTTTATAGCTCTTGTATTTTTTGTTTAACTTTTGTTTAATATCTTGTATATCCCTTCTGTTTGGGATGTACAGCAAGTTAGCATGCGGGATTTATGCCATAGTACAGACACTTTGTAAAACTCGAAATCTTCTATGTGTTCTTTTTCCTTCTTTTTTTTTTTGATCGTATAACAATGGCCGCGTTCAGCAGACACAACTGTTGAGTTCGTCTTATCAACACTCTGCGTTGATTGGTTGGTTCTAAAAGTAAGAACCAATCAAGTTCGACTGCTACTCGGCCGCTTGGTCTGCTGAACGCGCCTATTAATCTTTAACGCATCTATCGCTCTTCTATTTTCTTTTTAAAATTTTTCAGTTTTATAATTTGTTTATCATTCTTATATCTTAATAAACTTCTTACACACATTTTATAACTTCTTATGACATTTTATTGCCTTATTTAAATTATAAACATTATTATTTGTAATTTTTTATAAGGCGTATATTTCACCCAGCATGAATGTCACATAACCCACCCCTCTGGGATATATGGCAAAAATGCAAGGGTTTCTAAAAGTTTTTTTTATTAAATACAAAGAATTAATGAATATTTCATATTTATATTTTTTTATAGTAGTAGACAGTATAAAGTTTTTATTGGTATAATTCATTTGCCTTCAACATAGTAAATAGTATTCGATAAATTAAGTTTTCCTTAGCTGCGGCGTATATACCGGAGTTACCCTAAACGATAATTCCTTCGCGTAAACGGGATTTTGTAGTAACTTACGATAATTTACTCCGCGTAAACGAGTGAATTATCGTAAGTTACTATAGAAGTAACGCTCGTGTAAACGTAGTAATTATTTGATAATAAAATGCATTTTTCATCTTATACTCTTTTGGCTTCTGCTTACAGAACGCGGAAACGCTTGCCGCGCGGCAAGCTGTGACGCGGTAGCCAATAAACTTCTGGTTCTTACGGAAAAGCGAAACGTTGATTGGTTACCGCGTCGTTCCTTGCCGCACAGCAAGCGTTTCCGCGTCCCGTGTGCAGGAATCATTAGGACTGATTCAAACAGAACGCGTCAAATGTTAAGCAGCGACCCAGGTAGCAAGATAACGTCTAAAGATGTCTTAACGACGTTAGAGGACGTCATTGACCGCTGTTACACGGCGCCGTTAATCGGGTTTAATAACATCGGTAGTTCTTAGACTAGCCAATCACACTCATTCTTCAGAAGAAGGGAATAGCTGTGATTTGCCAGCCTAAGAACTACCGATGTTATTAAACCCGACGTGTAACAGCGGTCATTAAGATGGAATTAATACGTCATTTGACGTCACTCTGCTACCTGGGAAGCAGCAACCAATCAGCGAAGCGATATTTTCTACACCACTGTTGATATCGTCTCGCTGATTGGGTTGCTGCTCGCTGCTTGACGCGTTCTGTCTGAATCAGCCCTAATGCTAGGTCTACAATGCGAGTCGTAAAGTCGTGAGTCGTAAGAATTGACCAATCACAGTCGATTATTCTCCTCAAATTCGATTGTAATTGGTCCATTTCCTACGATTCACGACCCACGACTCGCATTGTAGACCCAGCGCATAAGTCCCAGTCTACAATAGGTGTTTTAAGCCCTAAGCCCTAAGAAATTGACCAATCACAGTCAATTATTCTCCTCAAATTCAACTGTGATTGAACAATTTCTTAAGGCTTAGGGCTTAAAACACCTATTGTAAACCGGGCCTAAGGGTGCAGTCCCACGTAGAGAAAGAAGCGGAACGGAAAGCAAGCACAGTGGGGGGTAACTAATCAGAACGTTTCTCCAAATATCCGTTCCGATCTTATATGACCGGGTTCCCCATGTACCAGGAAAAACGAAAATACGTAAATATTAAAAATTATTTTTTATTAATTGTACTTCATAGAAATAATTAATATTATAAGATAATATCTGTCTATGATAAATGGAACAATCTCATGGAATATATTTTACGGAAAAACAAAGATAATTCAAAATTATTGTAAATTTTAGATTAGAATTCTTTCCGTTTTTCCGTAAAATATCGTTTATGGGAAACCCAGTCATATAAAAGCGGAACAAAATGAAGGTGATTGGTTACCCCCTACTATGCTTCCTTTCCGTTCCGCTTTTCAATTCCCCGCTTTTTCCTCTACGTGGGGACTGCACCCTAATGGCTTCTGCACACAGGACGCGGAAACGCTTGCTGCGCGGCAAGAGGCGACGCGGTAGCCAATAAACTTTTGGTTCTTACGGAAAAGCAACACGTTGATTGGCTACCGCGTTGCTCCTTGCCGCACGGCATTCGCGACAAGCGTTTCCGCCTCCTGTGCCTGTGTGCAGAAGCCAATATATGGATCTCTAACCAACCTAACCTAACCTGCAACAATCTCTGATTGGTCAACCACTGCGCAGTCGCCGCAGCCTCCGGAATGGATACACTTGTTTTCTTTTTTGCATCACGCATCACGCTTTCGTCTTTCGTCGTCGACAACCCAAACAAGCAGGATCGCGGCACCTGTGCATGTTGGTCGAAGATTATCGTGGATCGACGTGATTGAACGGCGTCAAGGAAGAGAGGATCAGAGATAGAGGAAATAGCGACGAAGGAGGTAACCAGGACTCGTGCGAGCGAACGGCGACGACGAGCGACGAACTTAATAGACGCTATCCTTGAATCGACTCGTCCCATTATCCACGATCGAAAAGGTAATGAAATTCTCCGATACGACTACGCCCGGTTAACGGGCAATAACACCGCGCGAAACGAGAGGACGTCGATCGGTCGTTTAGGACGTACTCAATAAAACGGGATAACGAAGCGACGAGAATAACAATTAATAAAATGGCGAATTGGAGTCGTACGAAAGGGGGGTTAGGTTTCGATCTAGCGACAACGTGGGCATAATCCGTTTGTCTCGTGCTCAGGAAAAAGATTTCGCGTGGTTGGAAATACTTTTCCAATCATTAGAAGTCGCTAGAAACGCGACGCAGATCGCGATGGTTCTTATATGACGCGTTTTTTCATACTTTTTACAAGCATCGCAAAATGGAGTCAGTTAGGTCTAGGTAAACGTGCACTATATAAAAGCCAATTCTTCTAGTACTTTCCGCTACCTGAACGGTCCTTTTGTTCTTGCTTTTCTCTCTTTATACGTAGAGCTCTAAACTATCGTCGACATGCGAAATAATTTTAGAATAATTTTCGTTAAATTAAATTTTTGTTTAAGTTGTTGTTAATTGCTCTGCCAAAAACTTACAAAGAGAAAGATTTGAATTTTGCTTACGATACACGTGATTATGGTACACGTGCACTACAAAAAGTCAATTCTTCTAGTACTTTCCGGTACCTGAACGGTCCTTTTGTTCTTGCTTTTCTCTCTTTATACGTAGAGCTCTAAACTATCGTCGACACGCGAAATAATTTTAGAATAATTTTCGTTAAATTAAATTTTTGTTTAAGTTTTTGTTAATTGCTTTGTCAAAAACTTACGAAGAGAAAGGTTTGAATTTTGCTTACGATGCACGTGCTTATGGTACACGTGCACTCCAAAAGCCAATTCTTCTAGTACCTTCTGGTACTTGAACAGTTCTTTTGTTCTTGCTTTTCTCTTTTTATACGTAGAGCTCTAAACTATCGTCGACATACGAAATAATTTTAGAATAATTTTCGATAAATTAAATTTTTGTTCAAGTTGTTGCTAATTACTTTGTCGAAAACTTACGAAGAGAAAAGTTTGAATTTTGCTCATATGGCACTTTCTGCAAAGAACCTTCATACGTATCTTAAAGGCAATCTGGTTCCAAGCATTACCTTGTTTGGCGCGTCTAACTAAATTTGTCTTTGTGCAGATGCCTAACATAAAGTTGCAAAGCTCCGACGGCGAGGTATTCGAGGTCGACGTCGAGATTGCCAAGTGCTCGGTCACCATCAAGACTATGCTGGAGGATCTTGGTATGGACGAAGACGAGGAGGAAGTTGTGCCTTTGCCAAATGTTAATTCCGCAATCCTAAGAAAGGTTATACAGTGGGCTACGTATCATAAGGATGACCCACCACCACCGGAGGACGATGAGAACAAAGAGAAGCGCACTGACGATATCAGCTCTTGGGATGCTGACTTCTTGAAGGTGAATATCTCTCGTGGCTGAAATAACATTACGTCGCAATATCTCCGCTCTTAGAACACATAGATAAAAAATAAAAACACTTTTATTATATAATTTAAACCCAAGCTAACGATTGAGCCTCAGAACTTGATCGATTCAGCTGTTATTGAGATCCGATAATCTAAGGGTCTCTCAACTTGATTAGTTATTGTAATGTTGTTTTGTACTTTATACATATATAATATGACAAAAAATGTATTATGTATCTATATATGTGTTAATGATATATAAATATTAATGTTGTAATGAGTAATAATGAACATTATTAAAAGTACTAGATTTCTCTGTACGGAAGATATATTCTAGATTCTAGATTTTTCTATATAGAAGCTATACAGAATAATTTAGAATCTAGAATTTATCTTCCGCATAGAAGCTATACAGAAGAATCCAGAATCTATCTTCTGTATAGAAGTTTATACAGAAGAATCCAGAATCTATCTTCTATTCTTCTATTCTCTGTATAAACTTGTAATATGAATGTGTTTGTTGCATAGGTGGATCAAGGAACTCTCTTCGAACTGATTCTGGCAGCTAATTATCTCGATATTAAAGGACTCTTGGACGTCACGTGCAAAACTGTCGCCAATATGATCAAAGGCAAGACGCCCGACGAGATTCGTAAGACATTCAATATCAAGAACGACTTTACAACTATGGAAGAAGAACAAGTGCGCAAGGAGAATGAATGGTGCGAGGAGAAATAGATCCAATCGCGATTTCTTACGCGGAAATCTCATAAATGTTAAATGATCCATTTGCGTTATTAGATTTTGAACTTAATCGGAGCTCCATTACTACAATAAATTTCTCCAATATTTTTTTTTTTCAAGGAAGAATAAAATTTTAATTAACTTGTCAAAATCAAATAACATTGTACGAACATGTATCACATAGATTCACTGTTATTTATTTCAATTAAATGAAGATAGTATAACAATTGTGTGAATTAATTTATGAAGTATACACTTTACTCCTTAAAATCTGAAAACCTTCGATAGTATCACAAATAATAACTTTAACTTCGACTCTCCTCATTCGCAAGCTTCTAGCATAGGACGTTAGACAACGCTGATGATTTTATATAGTATAATATAAATTTATATTTAAGAACATTATGTACACATGTGGTTTAATGATATTAAATAAACTTAAAAGTAATTATACCTCTGTACTTTCTACTGCACCTTCCAAATCCTCGAAGACAAGCTAAATTTTAAGTATAAAAGATTACTAAGATTAGCTAACTAAATTTTACAAGTTACAATTCTTTTCCTGTAAGTCCTCTATTTTCTGCACATGGCTCAATATATAGCGATAACATTAGGCCTGTTCTTTTTAGCTGAACTTCTTGCACAGTTTCATCTCTTCTCTTTTTCTCTCCAATGTGAAAAGAAAAAGAGGAAAGATAAACCGTGCAAGAAGTTCAGCTAAAAAAGAACAGGCCTATTGCAAGTTGAGAACTCACATTTCCTAACCTCAGTGTCAAAACATAACCTGCAATGGGGCTCAATTTGAACAAATGTTTAATATCCCCTGATTTTATCCATTTTATTATGAAAAAAATTACTTTACTATATGCTTGATCGCCAAAGAAATACATTTTTTAAATGTAAGTGCCAGTGAATACGTTAAATCTGTACTATGAGCCAAGCAAGTGAGTACTGATACAAGCAACTATTTATATGTAATTATATAGATTTGCCTTATTTTTAATAAAAAGCAAGGTAATTATTTAGTTTTAGTGGCCGCATGCGCATGCAAAAGTGCGCCAATTTTAAATATGTATTTAAAAGAAACGATATAAAACAAATGAAGCGCGACAATGTCATTATTGTTAGACGCGAAATTGCACACCACGTTGCCACGCAAGGCACGCAATAATGTTAGGCTTACTAGAGTTCGGGCATCTGACATTATGTCAGGATAAGTTAATAGAATTTTTAATCCAACATGGTGTTTTAATGTCTACAATTAAATGTAATCAATGTGATAGTGACATTAACATTGATAAAGAAACATTAATGTACCGATGTAGAAAACGGTACTACGTAAAAAATCAGCACAAGAAACGTGTGTCAAAGCAGTGCAATTTCAAGAAAAGTGCCAAAGCTGGTACTTGGTTCGGAAAAAGTCGTCATCTTGACGTGGCAACAATATGCAAAATTGTTGCTTGTTTTTTAATGTTGGAACATCCACGTCAAGATGACACACAAGATGAAACTGGCGTTTCGCCGGCCACGCTTGTTGACTGGTTCAATTTTTGCCGAGAGGTAATTATATTTTAACATATCTTCATAAATACACACACACACACACACACACACACACACACACACGTGTGTGTGTAAAATGTATGAAACAACATATTAATAATATTATTTCTTCTTACAGGTTTGTGTGTTCTGGGCTGAAAAACATAGTGATAAACTTGGTGGCCCAGGACGCACAGTAGAAATCGATGAAGCAAAAATTGGCAAAAGAAAGTACAATCGTGGTCGGCTCGTAAGTGATCACTGGATTTTCGGAGGATATGAGCGAGGCACAAAGAAGATTTTCATCATGCCAGTACAGGATCGAACTGAACAGACACTTCTGGCGTGTATCAAGGAGTGGATATTGCCAGGCACTACCATCGTGTCAGATTGTTGGAAGTCCTTTAATTGTTTAAACAATGAAGGCTTCCAACATCTGACAATAAACCACTCATACAACTTCGTCGATCCTGAAACTGGTGAGAACTTTTTACCATAGTTAACTATATTATTACTGTTTATTTGTATATTGTTCTAATACATTTTTTAAATCTACAGGCACGCATACGCAGCATATAGAGCGTGTTTGGAGAGAGGTTCACGGAAATATCCCAAGGTACGGAACCAGGGAGGATCACGACCTTGGATATTTATGCGAATATTTCTTCAAACGCGCCTATAGCCGCTTGGAGCGTATAGAAAACTTCTTTGATGTCATCGCAGAATTATATCCTCCGACATCCACTTTTGAGGACCATCCAGAAACATCCGACGAACCAAGTACCAGCACCGCTTAGAGATACATTTCTTGTGCTCATTTTTTATGTAGTACTGTTTTCTACATCAGTACATTAATGTTTCTGTATCAATATTAATGTCACTACTACATTCACTACATTTAATTGTAGATGTTAGAACACCTTACTGGATTAATAAATCTATTAACTTTTCCTGACAATATATTACATACCTAAACTCTATTATACCTCTATTATACCATTATTGCGTGGCGTGCGTCGTGTCTTGGTCAAAGTTTTGTAGTAATTTGCTGATATGTGTACATAGACAAATAGGCGGGGGAGGGGCTCCGCCACAGGCATATCACTTAGCTTTCAATGATGAATATATCTTATAAAATATATCAAAGTACATGCGTGGGCGGTGGGGAGGGGGCGAAGCCCCCTGCACCCTTCCATGCATGTGCTTTATAATTTCACTTTACAATTTAGCATGTACTTTAAGTTATAAAGCGAGATCCACCCTGCCTACCGGCGGAGGTGGGTGCGGGATGGGGGCCGAAGGCCCCCCTTGCACCCCCCCCCCGCGTGTGTGTGTATGCATAACATCTACAATTTAATATAGTCAGGATAGTTAGGATAATATAATAAAATCTATTAGTTTATCCTGACTATCCTGACTATATTAAATTGTAGATGTTATGCATACACACACGCGCGGGGGGGGGGTGTAAGGGGGGCCTTCGGCCCCCTTCCCACACCCACCTCCGCCGGTAGGCAGCGTGGATCTCGCTTTATAACTTAAAGTACATGCTAAATTGTAAAGCGAAATTATAAAGCACATGCATGGAGGGGTGCAGGGGGGCTTCATTTTTTTAGGGGTGAGGCCCCTAAACTGAATAATTACCAAAAGCAATATTGGTTTTTAAATGCACATACAATATACGGTGTTATTTGTCGAATTTCTTACATTCTTTTAGCTAATTGTACTAAAAGACTAAAGGTACAAGATGACAGAAATGATTCGCAAGCTCTACATAACGTGTGCAATTGGCTTTATCTTGATAAAGCAGCTATAGAATATCACGATTTAGAAAATGTTAAGATCATAAGTTACAGAGAACTGAAAGCAACGAAAGAAACAATTTCTAGTTATTTGAAATGTATAGAGTGTCCTGAATTTATTGGTATTGACTTTGACATCTCAGAGTGCTGCGTGCCTTCTTTAATGCTGGGGTAAAGTATAATAATTCTTAGTATTTAAAGTACAGTTGTATCAGATATACTTAATTAGATAACTTGTTGTTATGAATATTTATCTCGAATTCACTTTTTGACAGAATCCTCGACAGCGGACATGCTTTCTTCAATGTACCTACAGATCCGTTGGCATATTCAGAGATATTGGCCTCTACAAATGCAAAATATATTTTTACGAGATCTGTAACACCCAAGAAAGAGATCGTACATCAATTTGATGTTCATGGACAGTCAGTATATTTGACAAAATTAATAGACGTCCAAAAAAATATCAATAATAAGAAATGGTATTATTTTGCATATGCAATTGCCACTTCGGGATCAACTGGAGCACCAAAAATTATCAAAGTGCCGCATCTCTGTATATTGCCTAATATTACAGATTTAAAGAAAATCCTAGATGTAACGAACTCTGATAAAATCGCACAACTAACAAATTTTACATTTGATCCCAGTATTATCGAAATTTTTTTAAGCCTTTGTTGTGCTGCAACCCTGTTTATGTTTTCGAAAGCATTAAAGAATGAGGCTGTCAGGTAAATAAATATTAATAAATCAATGTTAAAAAGAAATCATAGAATTCATAGTACAGAGATATAAATGCTTTTTAGGCTCTTAGAGGAAATATTCAATGCTCGTGTAACAGTTCTTCAAATCACTCCGTCGCTTCTCTTCCACCGGTGGTCCACCAAACACTTGAAAACAACAATCTTGAGCAAAGACTCTGAACTGAGAATTCTTCTTTTGGGTGGTGAACCGTTCCCTAGCATGAAATTGCTTTTGGAAGTTAGTCATCCGCGGAATGCGACACGATTGTTTAATATCTATGGCATAACTGAAATATCGTGTTGGTCTAGTATTAAGGAAATCGTCAAAAACAATGTAGATGAACCTTGCCTAGGTGAACCTTTATCAGAAACTGTATTTCAAATCAGGAATGAAGATAATGAAGTAATAATTAGGGGCGATGGTACTCTTTATATCGGTTAGTTTTTAAGTAATATATGTGTGAAATGTTTTTATGGAATTTACTTTTATATAAACTATTTTTCACGTATGTGTCTTCAATATAGGAAGTGCTACGAGGATTTGTATTGTTGGAGCTGAAACTGAGGAAGATCTGAACAAGCCAGTTTTTCGCAATACTGGCGACATTGTTTCAGTAAGTTTTATTTGTAAATTAATTATTCAGAGAACGTAATATATTATCATAAATTTCATTATTTATCCAAGATTGTTTTCAATAACAAGGTGAGCCTATTCAAATTTGTCACTTCTATTTTTTTAGGCAGATGATCACCATAGAATATTTTATAGAGGAAGACGAAATAATATTGTAAAAAGATTTGGGAGCAAGGTGAACTTGCGAGAACTCGAGAGAGTCACGACGGAATTAAACTTCGTTCGAAATTGTGCTACGTTTTGGGACGCAGAGAGCCACAAATTATATCTATGTTTATCTACTAGAGACACGAAAGAAGATTTCTCTAAATTGAGAGGTGATATAACGTTGCACTTAAAGATATTACCAGCGATCTATAAGCCTGACAAGATAATTATAGTGGAACACTTTAACTTTACTACCAGTGGAAAGATTTGCCAGGCATCACTAAGAGAAATGTGTAGAAATTCCGAAACAGAAGTTATTAATGTAAATGATTTGCACATCAACGCGAATGAAATATTTGAAAATTTGTGGAACAATCATATAAAATCTAAAAACGCTGGTTTTTTAATGGCAGGCGGTACATCAATAGCAGCGCTTCAGATGGCAAATGCTGCCGCTCAAGCTTTTAATATAGAGTTTCCGGAATTAATTGGTATGTTGCTGAGAGACTTTACATTCGACAAATGTGTCAATTATATCAAAAGTATTTTAATTAACCGAGATTGCGGCACGGCTGTCAGTCGTTCCATCGATATGTCTCTCAATGATGATCTTCCCAAAAAGATATTTACAGAAGATTGTGTAGCAAAACCATCGCGAAAGAATCTTCCACTATTGTCAAACGAGAAACATTCTTATCAGTGGTACAAATGCAGGGGAAAAATTTATGGCGATGCATTAATAAAGGAAGAAAATATCAAATCTCTCTTGGAAAATATATCAAGCGTTGAAGTATTAGCAACTTATAACTTGCAGAAGTGCGTCGATGCTTCGCCAACTATATACCGTTATTCCGCGTAAGAATGAAGAAAATTATTTTTTAATAAAACATATTCAGGATTAATATTAATCAATACTTCAGAGAATGAATTTGAAACCCAAAATAATATATGTATGTATAATGTTCGTTAATTTTTAGAACAGAATTGTACGCAACAGTCGCTTCACATTCCGGCATTATATGTACTGCTAATTTGCTAAACACCGATAGTGCGCCGTATGAGATAAAACTGCCAGATAGAATAGAAGCTTCCGTTTTAGCCCTAGCAGATTTCCGCGGGGTTGTAGGTAAGTTGATATTGCAATTTAACGATTAATATTTAACAAGTAACATAATGAATGTTTTTAATCGCAGGCTGTTACGACGGATACATTTACTGCATCCATTTAAAAACTGGTGACATAATTTGGAAGTTTCAAACGCATGACATGGTTAAATGCACGGCGATAACGTGCATGCAAGGGAGCAAGATATTCGTGGGTTCTTACGACTTCTATGTATATTGTCTTTCGACAGAGGTAGATGCATAAGCACTATTATTATTATTATCTATGTTTTCGACGTCATTAATTAAAATTACACGATAATTATCTGTTTTATCTGTAAAGTATATCATCCCACAGGATGGTACTCAAATCTGGAAAACTAAAGCGAGCCAAGGTGGAATTTGTGCTACTGGTTGTTTGCATCAACAATCGACTTCGGTTCTTTTCGGGACATTAGATGGCTCGTGCCTGGCCTTACAGCAATCTTCGGGACGTGTCATATGGAAACGTAAATTGCAGAATCCAGTATTCGTCGCGCCTGTTGTTCTCCGGACTGGATATGCCTTATTCTGTTCTGTAGCTGGAACACTGTGTTGTTTCGATATCGAAACCGATTGCCAGGTAAACGTACATCTTCCTTCCTTTTGTCGCTCAATGTATTCCACTCCGACTTTTATCATTGCAGATGTGGCGATATGTGATACACGGCAATGTATTTTCGTACCCTGTGATATGGACTCCCGAGTCTACGAGCGACGAGTACGTCATATTGGCCAGTCATAACAAAAATCTGTATTATCTAGAAGTGCCACAAAGGACAATTGAAGAAAACGAGCCAAAATTGAAATATATGTTACAACTGCAGTCACCTATTTTTGCGACTCCTTGGTGCGAAGACGGATGTATGTTTGTGGCATGTACAGACGGCATCTTCAAAGTATTCGATCTTCTGGAAGGCAAATTGTTAGCGACCAAGCAACTTCCCGGCGAAACATTTTCCTCGCCAGTTATTCATAATGATCTCGCGATCTTGGGATGTAGAGACAACAATCTGTACGTCTTAAAACTTAGTTAAATATAACACAATATATGAAAATTTGCCCTGAATGTGACTATTCGCATTAGACTCCTCGCATCCTTCGATTTTTTAAACTAATCGAAATTGCACAGATACACGGTTAATACAATATCGTTTATTCCATTCAGCTCTCGTGTGTTACAAGTTGATGGATAATGACGTATCATCCGTTAGCAGTTGAGTCAAGTGTGTTCGTTATACCCGTTTTCCCCACCAGATTTTCGTACGTAATGTGAAATTGCGTGTGCCCCATCGTAACCCATGCGAGAGTGCAAATAAAACGTGAATCTAGGAAAACGGCTGATTCGTTTCTTCTCCGACGCGCATACGCCGTTAATTAATTGATCGATGTACATGCAAATGTTCGCGCTCACTCGTCCTTTCCTTATCAAATACAATAATGATTTCTTATGCAAATGAAGTATTCCGGATTTCAAGCTCACATGAAACAACAATATTTCAACGACTCCATTTTCTCATATTTATATATATATATATGTATACATATCTTTTTGTAATATTTAATATATATACTATATAGATCTATAATATATCTATAATGAAATGCTTGGCCGCTCCGGATATCTTTCTTCGTTTCAAACGTTTCGGTATCGCGACCTTCGTTTACTTTTTTTTTCGTTCCCCCCCCCCCCCCACTTGCCGCCAACTTTGTCTCAAGCGTGTATGAGCATGCGACTTCCCTATTCCTAACTCTGTTTTTGAACATACGTTGAAGTTGAAGATATATCTAATCGTGCTATCGATAGTTACGATCTGTTTCCTAAACGAGCGTTTTTTTTAAATGAGAAAAACGGATGTGGAAGATGAAACAATTAGTTACAATTATACACGCGAGTACACATCGAATAACGCATTATATATCTTGCTATCCCTAATTTTGCTACACGGTCAATAAGCAAGGGAAAGTTATCAATTGGAATATTTTTGCCCGCCGTTTGGCAATTCGTATAAAACTAAATCATTGCTCGATTATTTTGTTCAAAACGATAAATGCAATGTATAAACTTAAAATCAACATCCAAATATTGGTAAACTTTTCCAGATTCACAACGACCGAGACTTTTCAGAAGTATCTCTACATCTATGCGAATTATCGGTGCTAATCTAAACAGAGATATGAGACTTACATTGTACCGTTAATCAATCGTCAGTTTAACAATTGTATTGTAGCCTTTGTAGCAACATACATACGTTGCTACAGAACCTGTGGACTTTTTTTTTGTACAATTTAATCTGCCGATAAACGTTTCACTTATTTCGATACATTAAAATATGGTACATGGGTATTGTATATATGCTGTGACGAACGTCTCACAATTATCTTTATTTCCTTTTATTATTATTCTCTGTTTGAATGTATATTGGCAGATTGGATTCATGTTTCGTGTAAAATATAAATTTATAACAGGATCTAGCCTTATATAATCCGGTGTTCGAAATCGTAGAAATAGAGTTCAAGAGTTTTTCTTTCCGTGCGAATGTGGAGGATTCGTGCGCTTCGAATAAGACTACGTCGCAGGAACAGCGGGGCGAGATTAGGAGAGTAATGAAACAGAGAGAGAAATTTGATAGAGAGAATTTAGCCAACTTTGCCCCCCCCCCCTTTTTTTCATTCTCTATCAAAGAGAATTTACATAATTAGGCACAGGTCTGCTCGCAGCGTGACTTGTTCCGTGGTATCTGCCTTGAGACACTGTCGCATACCGACGCGGTCGGCAATCGTCGAGCGATGTTTCCTTTTTACTCGAATACGCGAATACACTGGGCGCTTCGATTTCCCTGTAATGTCGTATGGTATATATGCACGCGCGCATTTCGTGATTACGGTTACTGATCCTCGTCGCCGAGTTCATTCTTGACCTTGTCGAAGTCAAACTCCTCGCCGGTGGCGCGCTTGAATATGTCGAGCACGTCTAAGCAGGTGGTCTCGAAGTGCGTGGTGGCGTCGTAGCTGGTGGATATGAATATCTGGCTGTTGAGACCGTCGTCTACCGGCACCATGTAGTCGGAGATGCTGATAAATTTCTGTTTAATCGGGCCGAGCAGGTCCAGACCGGGCTTAATCTCGATCTCCGGATTCTTCGTCTCCACCGTGGTCGAGACCATGGCGATAAACCAGCCTTTTGCCGCAACTTGATGGGTGTGCGATACGAGAGACACATATATGTCGGAACTACGACCGACCTGAGAAATGAAAAATTTTTTTTATTTAACTAAAGATATAAGACAAAGCTTTTATATATATATATAAATATATATTATATATATATATATATATAATAACAAATTCACATTTATGCGAATAAATGACTTAAAAGATTTCCTATTTGATCTTAAAATTGAGAAGGGTTTTACAATATTGAAATTAAAGGAAAGACTGCATCAACGTTCACGCATATAATTGAGTCTTCTATATATTTATATATACATGTGATAAAAATTATAATTACCTGTTTCTGAGGAATGATGATTTGTGTAGATAATGCGTCAGCCGTGCTTGGTATAGGATGATCCATGAGACATATGCATCTTATCACTTGACCGACCTTCTTCACGCGATCAGATACGTATGTGGGATCACAAAAAACTTGTTTGCATTGAGCTACCTCATCGCCGGAACGGACACCGACCACCTGCACGAAACATCAATGCGTTGCAGTGACTAAGTGCACGTTTAGTTGCAGAGATACGACAAATGCAACACCTACCTTGCCATCTTTCATGACAATTTCGTCGATCGGCTTGTCCAGCATGTATGTGCCGCCATAAATGGCGCTAAGACGCGCGAATCCCTGAGGAAGTTCGCCCAGACCGTACATCGGATAGAGATACGGCGATTTTCCATACCGCGCTAAACTGTCGCTGTACAGTTTGATCCTCCTGATGGTATTTATCGCAGTTTGGCCTATGTAGTCGTCATTCCTGATTAAAACACAGATATTAACACTCTTTAAAGATGGATGTATAAATATTAACAAATGTATATTTTTATAAAGCGCACTTTAAAATAACAGAGAGATGAACGTCGTCCATTTTATAGATTCTTTTTAATTTTATGATAAATTGCTCGCCCTACAAAGTTAATCTGCGTCATTCATTACCTGTACAACGCTAATGCGTGTCCAGTGAAGTCCTGCGTGTTCTTATCCAGGCTGAACTTGCTGTACAGCGCGCTCATGGTGTTGTTGAAGGGGTCGAAACCGTCCCACGACTTAGGATCTTCCTCCTGCATGTTTTGCACCCACATGAGGAAGCTGCGGAACCGCCGCTTCTCAAACAGGCCCATTAGATCGCTCGAGAGGGCCTCCTGCTGGTCAATCGGCACCTTCGAGATCTTGCCCGACTTGTATACGTACGAGCCCTCCACCGACTTGAACTCCAAGTAACGCGTCACGCCCGTGTGAATGAGCAGCTTGACGAGAAGACCATTCGCCATCAGGAATTTGGGTATCAAGTCAACGTTCCAATCCCGACCGCGGCCATAGCTCTCGTCCGGCGCTGGGGCCTTGAACTTGCTAAACGACACAATACACGATAATTAAAAGCGGATATCTACGATAATTAATCTATCTAAATTATAAAATTGTGTGTTACATCCTTTTAAAATAATGGCAAGTGCAACAAAGTTCCGATAAAGCGAAATTAAATTTAATTACATTTAATTAAAGTAGTTGCTTTTTAGAGTAATTAAGGACGTTAGATGTCTCTCCTTGTTTTTAATTCCCTTATGGTATTTGTCGCAAAGAAACTTTTAACCACGACGGAGTCACGAAAATATTGCTCATTACAACAACGGCATAACTCAAAAATTGTCATTTCTGAACTGTTTGCGAAAGCGAGGGTGAAAATCCAGTACACTGAATAAAGAGCTAATATATAACTAGACATTTTTTGTTCCTCTACAATCAGTTATTGCACCAAAATCACATTCAAAAGTATAATATTAAAAATTTTAATGATTCAAAACATTCAAACTTAGTTTTTGGAAATTTTTGTTTTCTGAGTTATGTCATTGTTGTAGCAAATGAGCGATATGTAAGTGACAAAACCGCAAAGTGTCGACCTAGTTTAATCGATAACTTCCATCACTCGTAATTAAAAGGGTTCGAGTCGGGCTTCCGCTTCCGTGGGTCTTTATCTGTCGTACAGAAACCGCGAGCTGAGAATTATCAGAGAGAATTATTTTCGCACCAAGCTGCTGCCGCGTCGGCACACGGTGTTAATGTTATTCACGAACCTGCATCCCGTCGCACACGCCGACAACTATACGTTCGTAAATGATGATTGAGCGATATCGCGAGCGCGACGCGAATCCAAGGACAGCAATTTATTGGCAGTGATAGGCAGGATTAGCCGCGTGCGATAATTTATTGAGAGTTCACGTCGCGTCGGCCGCATTTCGTTATTGGTTCCTCTCTGTCCCAATGACGCGCAAGGTGCGAGCCCGTAGAAGCGTAAATTACGCGTTCCACAGTCATCCGACCGTTCTTCACGATAAGATATCCGCGCGTATCGATCGGACTTATTTTCGTCTCGGATTCATCTTGAACTTCATTTAAATTCGTCGTTCTCAACACGCGGAATGAACATCGCGCGGCGACAGCGGTTTATCCGCTTGATCGCTTCTTCCACCTGTCCGGGTTCATTGGATTTGCAATCGCGTGGCGCGTCCGCAGGCAGGCAGGTAGACGGAAAAGTCCACCACCAGGGACTCGCGTGTCGTCGGAGGCTCGACGCGCGTTTCTCGGGTTCTTTTTTTACGCGGGGCACGTAATTACGTGCAATCTTCGGAACGGCCGTCGCGTCGTTCCGCTTTCCATCTGCATTCGGCGCGGAGTCCTCCTTCTTGCCCTCGCGCCTCGGACGGACTTTCATGCTCGCGCAACGCTGTATACGAGGAAACATAACGGACAAAGCAGTTGTAGTGGGATAGCGTCGACAAGTGTCGGCAACAGGATATCCTCGCTTTTCAGGTGACGCCGCGCCTCTCGACAGAATGCGGGTCCCTACGAAACAACGTCGGCGAAAGGTCGGAGGTAGAAGAATCCCTAATCGCGCGAACTTTTGACATTTTATCGCGCCTTTTGTTTACGCGATTGTATCACGCGGCCGAGATAGTGCCGCGGCGAAGTCGCAGGAATGCGAAAAACGTGGAACAATCCCGAGCTATTATCTCGAGCATTATCTCTCTTCTCTCTTATCCATCGCAATAACGTGGCCTCTGGATCGCGTCTCTTGTATGTACAGCTGTATGTACACAGGATGTCCAGCTTCCACTGTAACGGTAGGAAAACTGTATGAATAAATAACTAAATTAAAATTAAAGTTGGAATATTCTACGAAACTACTGCTTGATCAAATATTTAACATTGAACGTTTTATGACGATAAGAGATACTTAACACAGAAATATTTTCTTCTGCGTTAAAATATTGAACGTAGAAAGCAATGATATAAATGGCTTTTCCACGAGATTAACTCGAGTCAGAGATCGATACGGTGGAAGCTGGTAAGTATATTTAGCGTAATGCGGAAATCGCGCGGAGGAAATTGTACGTGTAACCGGAGGAGAGAAAAGAGAAGGAGACGGTGAAGGTAATTGCCGCCGGTGATATCCGAGGTTCGACCGTATTTCCTACGTAATTAGTGCTGTAACGCGATAAATGCGAGAACAGCGGTATTTCGCTTGCATTGAATCGTTAAGAATTATGGAAAAATGTCTCTCGTTACGATGAGCAAATTGACACGCGCGTATAAATCATACGCGTGCGCGTGTGGGTCCCGTATCTCTGTGTTTCGTTGAAATGTACCGAATCACGTCGATTTGTGTTGTACACCGTCGCTTATCGCGAGAGTTTCTCAACAATCGAGGATATATCGGCAATCGCTGACGGCGCAGTCGGCGCAATCAATCCTTTCGCATGCCTGCGGTGAAAAACGCAAATGATAAAACGCGCAATAAAATAAACAACGAAGAGAAACAGAAATTGTGAAAGGGAACGGGAAGAAATAAAGGAGTTTCGAGGAAAGATGAAAAAAGCAACAGGAAAGAAGCAGAAAAATAAGAAAAAGCGTAATTGCAAGGATATTCACATGCACTAGAACTACCGAAGATTAACTTATGTCTATTTTTACCGAAGGGATCAAAATATAAAAAAAAGAGAAAACAAATTTATAAAATTAATGATCTGTATATTTCAATAAAAGTCAGAGAACATTTCAAAAATTGTAATATTTTAAAAATAAATTATTATTTTTAAAAATGTTAAACAAGTCATTTTGATCCCCTTGATAGTCCTAGTGTTAAATAAAAAATTAACCGCTCAAAAATAGATATAAAATTGATTTAATTAATAGCCAAGTACTGGGACAAACTTAAATCTAAAAAAAAAGACTTTTGAAGATATTACATGTAGTGTTTAATTAATAGAATTTTATTTCATTGTTCTACGACTGTATTATAATAATTTCACACAAATACTAAGTTATGTAAAACGGATAAAAAATAAAAAAAAACATAAAAACTTGGCGTATTGGTATTTACATACGTTTGCTTCTTTTTATGTTTCAATAATAATTTGTAAACTTGGACTTTAAATATCCGCAGTAATATAAATTTTTATTACAAAGAAGGTATATGACGCAAACTTTCCTTTTTATATTCAAAAATAAAATTAACGCGGGTTGGTCGGAGAGAAGGGAAGGCCGAGAGGTGTCGAGAGTGCAGCTGAGAAGCGCCAGTGCGGAATACCGCAGTGAAGCGTGGACGAACTATCGGGATGAAGATTGACGTCCCAGACAACCGTAGGCGAAATTGTGACGAAGGAAGTTGCCGAGGAGAATTTAAATTTTAACGCGGAGTCAAATCATTACGCGGCAGCGCCGCGACGAACGATTTGAATCGAACGGTTCTTTCGAGGGGAGGGAGAACGGAGTATTCTCTTTTTTCTCCCTCTCCTCCCTTCCTTCTCCTTTCTACACTCGAGTGCAGAAACCGTTGCGAAGGCCGACGGTAACGAACATTCCGCCGTTCGTCTGGTAGCAACGACTGAACGACCAGAATTCGTAATTAGCGTCGAGCATTCGGAGTTAAATGCGGCGTTAGTTTCCGCTCTAAAATCCCAATGTATAAATAAATCTGTTTAATTTCCGTGCCAGGAATCTCGTCTATTCTCTATCTCCTCCCCTCTACATGTATTTTCGCACATTTTGAGTAGAACAAAAGCGCAAGTAAAACTTGGTTGTCTGTAGTAACTAGTTGAACCTTTTTGTACTGTTTATTTTTGCCCCTCCAACGTCCACCCAGACAACACAATGTCCAAAATTGAGACATAATGTGTCTTAAAGATGTCATTAAGGTATCATATCATAAGATGTTTTGAAGATGTCTTAAGGATGTCTTCAATTGCGTTGTCTGAGCAATTACATGTCATGTCATTTCATTTAATTTCGAGTGCAGAAAGTGCAATGTGCGACACGCGAGAAACAGAGATCGGCTAATCTCGCCGACGCGACGTCAGAATGAGAATTCATTTCGTGGACAATCTCCACGTAGAACGCGCCGGAAGTCGCGCGCTCCGTCAAAACGGAGCGACTGCGTCCTGCGTCGTTGTCCCGCAACCAGCAATATTTCTTACCGTTAATTCTTTGATTTTTGGAAATAAAACCGCGGAAGTTACGCGCGGGGTCCTGGCGTTTCGACGCCGCGCGCCGCGCCGACTCGATTATAATCGCTAGATAGAACAATAATCAAACGCGCGCGCGGCCACGTTCAGGCGATTCGCGCGCGCGGCGGGAATGCGGGCTCGAGAATCGATACGCTTCCCCCCTCGCCCGTATGCGGCGCAGTTCCGACGATACGACACGTTCCCCGCGGGAACGTATCCTTTCCGCCCTTCTCCCGCGCCGCTCCGGCTCTGGCTGCTCCGCTTTTTCCTCCTTTTTCCTTTCCTGCGTATCGATCGGCGAGATTTCGATCGCGGAAGGAAAGCAGATCGATATTCGCAATCGTATCCTGTCAAGTCGCCCCAGCTGTCGTCGGCAACCACGGTTTCCCGCCGGAGGGAGAGGGGGCGCGGAAGAAAGGAAGAATGGAGAGGGAGAAAGGGGAAGGGGCGGGCTCGTGTAACGACCGTGTAAAGTAAAACGTTCGGAAACATTATCGAACGGTTCGAGGGATCGCGTTCGATGGCCGGAGACGTCCTCCTTCCGAGGCGTTTTTCCGCTGCTCGAGGGAGAGAGAGAAAATGGGGGGGGCGGGGGGCGGGCCGAAGGGTCTTGCCGACGACGGACTGACGGGCTGACGGACGAGAGTACACGAGTATACCCACCTGAACAGGTCCTCGAGGGGCGTGATGGAGGCCGACTCGCCGCCGTAGTACTTGTTGCGGTCGATGTGGAGCACCCGCTTGCCGCTGACGGAGAGCATGCCCGAGAGGATGCACTCCTTCAGGCCGGTGCCGAGGACGATCGCGTCGTACTCCTCATTCATGTTCGCGCCGGGGGAGACGGGAAGCGGACCGAGGGGTAGAGGAGGTGGAGTGGTTGTGCCTCGCGCGACTTACACGCCGAGTGTCCTGCTCGCCAACTCTCTCTCTCTGTCTCGCGATACCTTCCTTCTCGGCTCCTCTTTCGCGTTCTCTCCCTCGCGTGCCCTACGACCTACAACGTCGCGCGACCGAGAAAACGCTGCCTGGCGCGATCGCTACGTGACACGACACTGCACGAGTGCACGGCACAGCACGGCACGGCACGACACGGCACAGCACGGGGCACGGGGCACGGGCACGACACGTCGTGGCGCGGAACGGAAGGAAGACCGGGGCTCTCTCGCTCGCTTTGCTCTGTCGACGGTGACGGCGACGGCGGCGACGATGACGGCGGCGGTGGCGGTGGTGGCGGCAGGTGACGTCCAACTTTCCCCTAGACGCCGACGCGTTGCGAAGCGGCTCTAAGGCCCAGTTTCACAGTGGCCAGTTAGCTTAACTAGTAGTTAACTCTCACTCTATGTCTCTTTCTAACCTCAAAGGTTAGAAAGAGACGGAGAGTGAGAATTAACTACTAGTTAAGCTAACTGGCCACTGTGAAACTGGGCCTAAAGAGAGGAGCGAGTTCTCGCTTCTCGCCGCGCGCCTGGGTAATTCGACGTTATTTGACTTATTTGCTCGCAGTTCGCGCGCGATGACCGATTAATTACGATGACTTTTCTGGCTCGTGTCACGGCCGAAAGAGAGAATCATGTGAAAAAGAAGGAATCTGCAGTTGTCACGATAACGAGTCTCTTTCTCGGCTAACGTGGGTGGGAAAGTGGGATAGGAAGAAAAGATTTATGATCTTGGCTTGTATAAAAATTTTATGACTCCCTTACTAATTAGTATTCAAGTTCATTATATCATAATTGTAATTGTTATTTAACGCTGAATGAATCTTTAAATAAAAATACAAATCTACTCGTCAATATACAAATTGACGAAATGGTATAATTTTTTAAAAATTTATTTGTGGAGAAAAGGGGGGCGTTTGTTGAATTTTCTGAAACGTATATTAATTACTGATTTAATAATAAATTTAAACTAATTAGTGTTACGTGCAGAATTATAAATTTTAATTGCAAAGGATAACAACGGTACAACTGCAAATCTACGAGCAACTGACAAAATTATGATTTATTTTTTAAATTATTTACGGAAAGAAGGCGTTTGTTGAATTTACAAATCTACGAGCAACTGGTGAAACGATATGATTTAAAAAGATTTATTTATGGGAAAAGAGCATTTGTGTTGAATTTTCCGAAACGTATATTAATTACCTATTTAATAATAAATTAAAACCAATTAGTATTGCGTGTAGAATTATAATTTTTAATTGTATAAAAACAAAGAACAAGCGACTAACTTGTCAAGATAATAAACGGCGGATCGACTCCAACCAATTAGATTCTGAATTGACTGTCGCTTCTGCAGAACGCGCCTTGCGGTTCTAGTGACATTTCGCGCTCACGCGCAGCTTCTAGGGACCTCGCCTTACATCTCTGCGATCTCGCTAGATGCCGCCAACTTCGCGGTAAACCGCGAGTTCCGTAATCGCGGCAATCGCGGCGCATTGGTCGGTCGTCGGTTCCGGAGTAATCGCACAATCGCAGCACTGTTCCGGAGTCGGACGTCGGACCGGTCGGACGTCGGACGTCAGTTCGTCAGTACTCAGTATGTGCACGGCGACGGGGTGGAGTGGACGCTTTCGTCGGTCGTCGAGGACCGTCGAGCGTATCTGAGCAACGTCTGGCAACGCGATCGCGCTTATCGGTCGCGGCGAATCGGCCGCGATAACGCGCTCGCGAAACGAGTCGAGGTGAGTTTGTTGATGCGTGAATTTTGAAAACGGCAAGACAGAGAAAAAGAGATAAAGAAAGAGAGAGTGAGAGAGAGAGAGAAAATACGAAAATTCGCGCGTACCCGATGCATTCGCCGATCGCGGCTCCGCGGAGAGGAGATCGCGGATATGTCAGGTCGATTTTTCCGCCAGGTGTTTACCGTACGTGAATCGTGATTCATTCTCCTCGCCGCGGACTTTCCCGACGCGTGCGTGCGCGCGCGCGCGCGCGCGCAGGGAGAGATGTGAGCTTCGACGAATTCGGGGCGAGACGCCAGCCGCTTTCAACGAGGCCACGTGGACCACGTCGGGAGGCAGGAGGAAAAATGTGAGATCTCCCTCCTCCTCTCTCTCTCTCCCTCTTTCTTTTTGACCCTTCCGCGCGTTACGCGGCCGATCGCGGGCGCAAGCGCGCGTAAACTTTTTCCTCGTTCCCTCCTTGGAACGACATCCTTCCTCATGGGAAAGTCAGGCCGCGTTTATGGAACCACCGGTTTTCGACCATTTTCCCCGCGATCGATCGCGCGATTTTGCTACGGGATTTTGTCCCAAATCGGGACGTGAGTCGTCTTAATTAACACGTCATATGGTCCGATTTGGGACATGCGTGTTGTTTCGTTGTTTGGGATAAACTCCGATTTTGGAAAGATCGCGGTCGACGAAATCTCGTCGACGAGAGACGATGCGGTTTTTAAACCGTGAGAAGTATGAAGGTGAAAGGTTTTTAAGAGAATTGTGCGATGGACCTAGCTAGGATTACGCCAGATCATCAGATTTTGTAATAGAAAGCAAGGATACATTGAGAAAGAACTTGACGCGCTTTTGGGCTCTAAAACCCGGTTGCACCAACCCGGTCGCATAATATTTAAGCTAATAACTTAGCTTAACTCACTCTTCCTCTCTAACTGTCCCCTTAAAAAGAATAAGTTATAAGCTAAGGTTAAATATTATGCGACGTTGATGCAACTTAATAGCGTTTTTCACTGGCAGAACTAGTGCGAACTCAGTGCACATTAAAAAGCCGTTGTACACTGATTTAATCTTTAATATTTAAAGTAAAATGCAAATATTTTGATTGATAAAATGCCCAATACATATTTTACCAAACAGTACAATAAAGAATATTGAGGCTTTCGTGACTTAACCCGTTTATATTAAACATACACTTTACGTTGATTTGTGTACGACGGCTTTATGTGCACTGAGTGCGCACCAGTTCTGCCAAAGAAAAACGCTATAAGTTATTTCCTTTAAATCTCGTGGGATTTAAATGTACCTACGGTGAATCGGTTGCGACGCGCACGCGACTGAAAAGGCACAAACGCGGCAGGGAAAAGCTTACAGTTCGCAACGTCGTAAAGTAACGGTTAATTCGCTTGAATGCAATCGCGTAAAATTGCCTCGATTCTTAGCGAGAAGGCGTTCTTTCGCTGATGACTCGATCCTGATGATCCTACGTTACTCATCAAAAGCAATTCCTAAAAGATCTTTCGGCAATTTTGTCCAAAATCGGCACGTAAGACTTACTCTTAAAGATGTATTAAAGACATCTAAGACCTTTTATGATATAAGGTAAACGTACGAATGCCAGGACACCTTTATCATTTTAGTTTTTAAATAAGTATAACGCGATTAAAAATCAAAGACAAAAATATAATACAAGAAAAATATTTTTATCTTTGATTCTTTGGTTTTAATTCGCGTTATACTTATTTAAAAACTAAAATGATAAAAATGTCAAGACATAGGTACGTGTCCAGGCATTGGTACATTTACCTTAATGTCTAAAAAGACATTATATCCCGATTTTGGACACGGTACTGTCTGGATTGCTATGTAATTTAAAAGCGCAAGTATAATAATGACGTAACATTATTTACAATATACAGTATCTAATGCAATGAAATGAAAGATGATCGTGTAAGAAATACGATAAAATAACACGATGTAAGGATGATGAAAGAATAACGCACACAATATAAGATTGTGATAAATATGATACAGATTATTTTCCACTTTGCTGCCACTGGAGGACACTCGTTTAGCTCTGCACCCTTTTTTATTTCGTGACATTTGCTCCGCGTAAAAATGTCAGTCTTATTATTTCCCGAGAGACGTCCTCGTCGATTTATTTCGATGACGGGGCGTAACAATAATACACGCGAGTAATATTACACAACTCCGGCCGAAAAAGGAGATCGATCCTGTATAAAATTCCAGCGATTTTTTTTTTTCGAGAAACGTCATCTCGCTCGTAATATATTCCACGTTGCGTACATATGTTTCGAGGATTTGGCTAACGATAGCGCGCTTATCGCAACACGTTCGTTATCAGTCGACTGATTGAAACGAGTGTCGAAGAAATTTCCAATATTACCGGACAATGAGTCATATTGAACACTAATATAACTCGCCTTTAGCTTTAAACGGACGTTCATTCAAAATTAATAAACGTAGAAAGTAAGAATTACGAGGTTTAAACCTAACGACTATTAATTAAAACTTCTCGACAGTCATTAGCTTCATTTCGGTAGTACGTATGTTGTATAATACATCGAGTTTCCGGTAGTTATATTTCGCTTCAAAGCGCAAACGCAATTTAAGAAAATACGTTATTCCTGCTACGGGATATGTTTTAGGGATCCCATCTGGTTTCCGTTATGTTTTATATACAAGAGTGAGAGAGAGAGAGAGAGAGAGAGAGAGAGAGAGAGAGAGAGAGAGAGAGAGAGATTCTGTTACACTCGTTGCGTTTATTTCAACGCTGATCAGAAAAGACACTCTTGCGTTAACTGGGGAAAACCGACGGGTAAATCTCCTCATATCATCACATTAAATATCGCGAAGCGAATATCAAACTTGCGAAAAAATAAACAAACTCGTGAGCCATTTCTCGGATCTTTGATCTAATTCGAAACGATTTTGCCAACTTCCGTCGAAATTCTTTGATAATTTAAATTTTTTTCTGAGAAAATGACTTTTCGATGTTTCTCCTTTGAGGAAGAATCTTCAAACGAGGAACTTCAAAACGTTATTTTCTCAGAGAAATTTAGACTATCTAAAAAGTTCCGTTAATCATTAATGCCTCTTCCAAAGCGTTCGAGATTATCAGAAAAAGCTGAAGCATCTTGAAAGGATTTAAATGCTGCGGAGAATCTTGATCGATGCGTAGATATATCGACAATGGATGTATTGTTTGAGATAAGCGGTACCCCTTTGACGATACGGTTTCGAAAAGTTAATCTCGGATAATCAGCAGACGATGGATGAGCCTCGGACGATCGACCGGAGGTGATATCGCAATTTTCTTTAATAATAATCGCTCCAATCGTCCTAACGACAGCGAACGACGGCGCGATAAAGCGTAAGGTAAAAGAGGCGCTCGCGAGTAAACGGGTGACCCAATTTAATAGCCGCTCGATTTTTTTCTACCCTTGATACTTCGTTTACATTCGGCCGGTAGCGATTTACCGAGAGAAGGGTGCCCCGCGCCATGCACATCACATCGATCGCGCACACCGGAATCTCTCGTTCATCGCGCGTCGCACGCACACGCGATCGCGCGATTGCGCTCATGCTCATTAGCGCATGCACGCGTGTATAATACGCACGATGCAACGACATACCGTGAACACATATCCCCCGCCCCCGCGCTCCTTCCAACGCGAATTACATATTACCGGCCGCGTCCGAGCGCAAATTAAAGCTCCGGTAAACAAAAGCAATGGAAGCGGGGTGCTGCTACTCTTAAAAAAAAGAAAAAAATTTCCCTGAAATATACTTTCAGATAAAATTGATTAATTCAACTAATGTTTAGTTAAACTAACTAAAATGTTTAGTTGAACGTATCGGACTAAATTTTTTCGGATTAACAAATTTTTTTTCAGTGTATTTTTAATCGTGAAAAGTTTTAACCTTTTATTATACTATACTTTATTATCATCATACTATATATTGAGATAAATATCTTTACATTTACACAGCACATTTTGATATAACACTGCTTCGTGTAAGAAAATATTAGAGCTGCTTGAAAGATAGATGATCAGGATAAAGATCAACGGTTAGCAGGAAATTGTCCAAGTTCGGAATAAACAATATCTCTTCTATCATTAATTGAAGACATTTCTCTCTCTCTCTCCCCCACTCTCGATATACGTTTCTTACACGTATCTACAAGCTCATCAGACGCATTAATTTAAATGCTGTTCTTGTGTCGCGCTGCAGTTGTTCAAATCGAAGTTCGAGATATTCGAGAGATATTTAACGTCAATAAGAAATTAGAGAAAAAAATGGAGTAGATCCTTTGTGCTAAAATCGCGGTATCGATCGCTTATCGGAATTATATCGGCAAATATATCAGATAAATGTATTTTTATATCAGTCACGCAAATGAACGATAAGCTTTGGCAATACTTTTCATATACGGGGTGTGCCTATCTGACTAATTTCATTTTCTCCTCATGGCGAATATTGCACGCGAGCTGCGGACGTGTCCTTCGAAGAGTACTATACTTCGATTAGTTTTGAGTGGGAGAGGTTAATCTCTGGATGCCGTACTGATTTCGAAATAGTGTCTGAAAATAACGCGGTATTTCTGAGAACGCACTAAGTTCCTGCTTCTCGCGAACTTTGGGGCGAAAGATTTTCACTCTGACTGATGCACTCGCTACATTTTTTGCAAAGATGGTTTACTTTGGTTATCTGCACAGGATATCCGATAGGCGTTCCCTAGCACATGGCGCTTTCCACGATCCGCATTGTATCGAGGGGCCTCGTATCTTTTTTGAGCGATAAGAGTGCGAAATTGTGCTTAATCTTCTAATGCTACTGGCAAACCATAAATCTTAGCAGCTGTTTTTGGATTTTGTTTCTAACTTTCTATCGAATAGAAAAATAAATCAATAAGTGATTTTAAAGCCCGTTTTGCACTTGTTTTTTTACTAAGCTGCGACATTATCAGACATTCTCATAGAGTTGCCCCCCCCCCCCAATTATGGAAATTACACCAAATATTGTCGTATCGCATTGCTACTAAAGCAGGCGGGTATCTATGAATGATAAATGTAATCTAGAAGGAATAGATGTAGAAGAATGTCTAGCCGATAAGGTCAATTTAAATAATTATTAATACAGATTCGACGAATGTGCGACATATGGATCCATGACATTTGATTATGATACATGAGAATGTGCAAACGGTGACGTATGTTCGAGCGGATGTCATAATGTGCCAATTTTCCACGTTTATTTTTAACGAACGCTATTAATGGCTATTAACGTTTTTACATGTTCACGCCGATATAGAAAGCTTAGATAAAATTTTATTATCACTTTCATACTAAACCCGGTATCGAACGTCAATGTCGTCTAAAATAATATTCATTCTCTTTATAAAAATAATAAAAATATAAAATATATTTAAAAAATAATTTTTGTATACACCAATACTTGAAAAATATATTTAAAAAATTACTTAATTAATTCCGACGTCATCTTTAATTTGTCTAAATGTTAATTTTTTCTTCCGCAGCAACGTGTCGCAATATTAAATTCAGTATAAAATCGTACCGATTGCGTCAAATTCATATTTGCGTTTTCTGTTTTGAAGGTACACACGGCGATGCACGTACGATTATTATTCAGAATACATAAGCGCGAATGATTCGTCAGTTGCGGAAATAAGCAAACGCCTGTCGAGAAGAATAATAACGAACGAACGAACTTCCAATCGAACGGTTTGCGCTCAAAAAGCGTACCGAGGACGTACTATCGGAGCGAGGACGCGAAGACGAATTATCTTTCTAGCATGATTGAAGAAGATTGAATTCCTTGCTATCGTATCGAATGTACAATTCTGATTACGATACAATTTCACCTATTGCTGCGGATGAAGGTGCGGTGAAATATTACATCGCGGGTTAGACCATGCAATCGATTATCAGATGCAATAATCTTTCGCATGAAAGTCCAGCATTCTAGTTAACAATGTCAATGATATGCTACTGTTTATCGGTAGTTCGATAATAGAACCTAGAAACTATGCATGCAAGTTTTAAATTCTAAATATTGCAAGATGCTTCAGAACTGAAATTTAATTCTCAAGGATATCTTATCTCAGTATTAGCAACACTGTTAAATGTTATAGGATGAAATTTAAACCAATACCTTGAGTTAAACGACATTTTGTTATTTTTAACTATCATGTGTATCGAAATTTATTATTTCAACACAAAACAGTATTATTTTAACTCTATTGGGTTAGTTAAAATAATTACTTACAGGAATGGTTAAAAATGACTCTTTAGTATAATTCGAATTTAACAGTGAATGTTTTAAAAAAACTTAATAAATTCACAACAATTATAATTTAAAATATATGAAAAGTCTTTATAATTTTTAGTAAAAAATAAAACATTATCTACATTTGATTTCATAATCGTTGTCCCCCCATTGAAAATCTCTTCTCTGTTCGTTAATAATTATATTTATATAACAATAAATTAGGACTGTTCAAGACATGTATCACAAATCTTAAAATGATCAGTCAGTTCTTGCCATAAGCTGCAAACTTTAACTCTGCACTTATTGTTTCGCACAATCAACAAATTCCTTTTTCCGTATCGCGTAGATGTGCCAGCATGTCCGAGGACGACGCGCAGGAAGCAGCCAGCGAGGAGATCGAGAGACAGGGGTCTCTCTACGTGTTCCCGGGTGCGGGCCGCCCCAGCTGCGCAACGACGTCGTCATCGTCGTCGTCGATCTCGACGGCGCCTCTCCAGCCGCCGTCGCTTCCGCTGTCGTTCCTCCACGGTGGCTCGACCACGGCGAGCACGACAATGACGACGTCCAGCGTCACGACGACGATGACGAGCACGTCGAAAAACAGCAACGGCGACGAGGACGAGGACGCGGTAGAGGAAGTCGGTTCGCCGGCGAGGAGGCGAGCCGTCCCGAGGACGCACGCGAGATCGGCGAGCCACGGCGGTGTCCTGGCGGATGGCACGACCGGATGGCAGACCTACGGGTCCTTCCTGGGCCCGTTGACGACGGTGGGAAGCGCCACGTCCGCTGGTCGACCGTCGGCGTTGAAGAAGCCGGGTCACCAGAGAGCCTTCAGCCAGGGTCAGGTGGCGGACGTGACGCAGGGCCAATCAGCCGTAACGGGACACCACCGTGTCGGCTCCAGAACGGACTTTATCCTGCCGCCAGGCCACAGGGAGGACGGCAGGCCGCCCACTGCCGGCAGGATGCCTTCCTTTCGCGGCCATTCCCGCCAAGCGTCCAGGTACGAAGCGAGAAAATATGATTTATCGCCGCTCCGAGTGATAAAGATTATCGGGGAACGGAATAACATTGCACTAACAATAGATAGATAGCAGTCTAGGGAAAGTTACACGTAAAATTTAAAGATAAGATCTATTTAATCGATCAACGCTTTCCCTCGAAAAACGATACAAGTCTGATTGCCAGTAACAAATATAAATCTTGAAAGCTTTTGAGATTAGGCTTTATAACACGAAAAAAGAGACAAGAACTTTTATTTATAACTTGCCGTAATACAGAGATGTTTGAACAAATATTGGGTTTAGTAAAAAAAAAGTATAGTCAAAATTATATATATCGAATTATACAGGGTGTTCTAAAAAAGGGGGGCCAAAATTTAGGGAGATATTCCTCACACCTAAAGGATGAAAAAATGTTATATGAACATGGGTGCGGAAACGCTTTATTCAGGAGTTGTGTTGAACATACTGTTGACTTACACAATTACTTACACAAGAAACAATTTAAGATTAATCATTGTGGACGACAATCGTTTAATCAGTAGGTTTATTTACATTTGTTTTTAGTTGTTAATCTTAAATTGTTTCTTGTGTAAGTAATTGTGTAAGTCAACAGTATGTTCAACACAACTCCTGAATAAAGCGTTTCCGCACCCATGTTCATATAACATTTTTTCATCCTTTAGGTGTGAGGAATATCTCCCTAAATTTTGGCCCCCCTTTTTTAGAACACCCTGTATATATCGATTATTTTCAAAATATATTCGCGATTTATATTTTTCATCGATAGTATTAATCCAATCGTTTCGTTATAAAATCCGTCAATTACTTAATAAAGTTATAAATTTAGTAAACGCGTGACCCTATGGAGTTGCGATATTTTTTTCGCAAGGCGATATTTGATACCCAGTTCGTAGAAAACAGGGTGTTAAAGGCGCAAACTTCGCCGCGACTGTTTGCAGATCGGAGTCTATCTATACGATAAGACGTAGCGTCGCGCCTCCATGGTGGAGGAGACTATGGGCCCATTGTTTCGGCCCGCTGCCAGAGGAACCCCGTTTAAGAACAATAGTGCCGAATCACTTAGTCCCCCCGAAGACCCCGAAGAGTCAGCATCCCAATGGGGGTAGGATGGACAACAGGTGAGAACAAATAACGAGGAGGACGTGTCTTGTCTATGATCCATTCGAACGTTGTCTTACACGTGATGCATCTTGCGCGCGCTCGTTTCTTCTTCAGGGTACGCACAACGAAGTACACGGCGCTGAGCTTCCTACCTCGTAACCTGCTAGAGCAGTTCCACCGCGTGGCCAATCTGTACTTCATCTTCATCGTGCTGCTCAACTGGGTGCCGGCCATAAACGCGTTCGGCAAGGAGATCGCGATGATCCCCGTGGTATTCGTTCTGGGTGTCACGGCGCTTAAGGACTTCTTCGAAGATCGCCGGCGGCTCGGCAGTGACCGGCGTGTGAACAATTCCACCTGCCGCGTCTACGTTAGGTGAGTACAACATTGCAGCCGTGTGTACGCATAGCGAAGATATATAGCGTACGGCTCGTCTACGACCGGCCCCCTTCTCTCCCCCTCGGAAACTCCGCGGGAAAATAATGATGTGTAGAGTTGACTCAAGTTTTACAAGTATCGCAAAAAAATGCCGATATAATGTTACACGTCTATTTGTGAATTATATATGGAGTTCAGAAAGTAAGAAACGTTAAGGAATCGAGCGACGAAATGCGTAGAACGATAATGTGTCCATTACTGTAGCAAAACTACAAAGATATTAGAAGAACAAAATCTGAATAATGATGTAATAATAACTAAGCACACCGAAAGTTCCGGTTTTACGTCTAATAACGAAATATTATTCTACCGCTATGTATTATGCACGGGAAGCTTCAAACGGATAAGAAGTTGAACAAGGACATTTAATGTTTCAACCGGCCTATCGGCCTTGCGCTCGTTTATCCTTGCCTGTACTGCCGACGCGAGCCGTCACTTCACGTTAGAATCCTTGCGGCAACGAAATCCGATAGATCGATTCCAATGAGACCGACAATTCCAGATATGTAGGTCACGTACACGCGAGCGCGAACACGCGCGAGCGAGCGGTCGGCGTGCATTGCGGTCGAACATGGTGAAGAAAGTGTCCCGTACCGTTCTTTTTCCATCAAGACCCCGCGGCACCACGCACGTCCGTATCGCGACGCGCGATACGATGGACGTTCTAATTCGTTCGCTTCGTGTCAACGTTGTTTACGTTTAATGCCGATCGACGTGCCGCGCAAAAGCTCGGCTACAACGGGATTGTTATCGAACGAAGCGAACAAATTAGAAGGTTTTGGCATTAAACGGTTTGGACGGCGTGCGATTTGGATAACGCATATCGTGCATTGATGCGCGCGGTATGCATCGTATTTCCGTATTTGTCATTCGTCGTTCGAGTCCGAGCACGTGCACTCATTTCGCCGCTTATATGCATCCGAAATGTCCGGCAAACGATCGCGCCGCGAAAGCAGAGAGTTGTTGCACACGCGATCGAATCAGATAGGATTCGCCACGGCTGGCCGATACGCTTGCGCCGATAAACGCGTATGTACGCATGCCACGTGGTCGGTTGTGCAGCGCAACGCGAGGACGGCTTGGATTACATAGCCGAACGAAGGGGGTAACGAACTCCGAAATGCTCGTCTCGTGACTTGCAACAATTTCGGGGATGGTAACGAGGCCTATTAATGCTAATTTGAATCCTCTACTGATGTCGAGACGAAGAGTTCCGCGATTTGTGTTTTTCATAGTTTTAACAGAGGCAATTTAATTAACGAGTAATTAGGTGCAGAGCGGTGTAGAGATTATTGCCATGCGACCACTTCGACTACTTAAGAAGACGCTTATGGGACAGCGGAAGAGAATAAGCGCACTGAAAATAGAATCTGGTTGAATTAATTGGACGTCTGGTGAAAAATGAACGAACCAGATTCTTCCAATTAATGCAACCAGAATTCTAATTATGCAACCAGAATTCCTATTAATTCAACCAAATTCTGGTAGATTCAAACCAATATTTTCTAGTGGAAAATGAACAATCCAATTTTTTTTTTCAGTGGCTTACAAATTTATCTCGATCATTTATATCGATCTAAATTGAGGAAAGATTGAGATTCTCGAAAAATATTGTAAGAAAATAGAAATAATTTCTTTCTGTGAGTGAAATAATATTTCTATTCCACATCTGTGAATTCGCGTGAAAACCAGCGGTGGGTTTTCCGTTTCGTGTAATTGCAAAATTGCGTTTAGTTGCAGTTAGTTGGCCTGCCTAATCGTTCGCACATCAGTTTCGATCGCTTGTGCAAACGTGGGCAGTTTCGTGATCGTCACGAACCCTCGTTCATAATGCAGCGTAATCGGAAAATTGATCGATGACCTGGCAATTCCGATACGATGCCTCTCCGGATTTCGCTGGACGACCTTGCCCTTCGACGAGTCTCGTCACACGTCGATTCCTCTTCAACATTAATTCGCTGCATTCCCGATCACGCTCGCGATACAAAATCGTTCTATAATTCGTACGGCAGTCTTTGATTTCGGTGCCCGATATCTCAGGATATCGTGACGATTGTGATAAAAGGAATCACATCATCGTGATAATGATAAAATATTATCATTATATCTTTACTCATCGACGCAGAAGAAAATATAATAAATATCTAATCGCTACACCTGGGGCGATTATTACGCAGATCTCTGATATAAGCGCGACGCACTACCTGCCGATGCATTCGCATGTTCCCTATCGGAAAGGACGATCGATTCAAAATTACGCTGTCGGCGACGGCGATTCTCTTCGAGTCGTGACTACACGCGCTCGCTAATCGCTTCAAATCTAGCGTTTTCTATATAAACCCAACGTATCCGCATAATAGTGCGAGCGACTCCGCCCGCGCTCTCTCTCTCTCTCTCTTTCTCTCTCTCTCTCTCTTTTCCTCTTACACTCACGGCCAGGTCGATTCTGATCCATCTCGTGCGCCGAAGGCCTTGACATTCGCATTTATTGCCATTACCCCTTTTTATCTCGTCTCACGGCGCGTGCCTTACAATCTGTCGATTCCGCTTGTTACAGTCTACCCGCGACATATTTTTATTGTAATTGCGCGCCTCTGCGAGCCATATGTTGACATTTTTTCGGGAATGCATATCCAAATGTGTGCATGCAACTGTGGTGAAAACTTGTGGAACTTTTGTAAGTCACGAGATCAACTTTTTCTTATTTTAGTTTGTATAATAGCTGGATTAAATAATTTAATATGGAATCTACTTTCTTTCCTCGTTCGCGTGGCTTATTCTTCATTTTTAGCAACAGAGTGTATAATTATTTGTTGCACGGCGCAGCAGCTGAGCGAAAGCGCTACTTAACCCTTAGCTGGCACACTTCACCAGAATCACATAGCTGGCACACTGGGGTCGTTTCAGACCCCACCACTAAAATGCTCGCTGCAAGAAAACTACTGATTTTTTTTACTTAAAAAAATTCCAAGATAGTCTTCGAATGTTGTTTTAACAAATGTCATAGATTATTTTGATAAAATGTAATAGTAAGTATGAAAAAAATTGGAGAACGTAAAAAAAACGAAAAAATGACTGTTTTTACTCAAAAATTTATAACTTATATTTTAACTCTTCCATTTTTTAGTACCATTTTCGTATTATAGGGGAGCTTAAATTAGAGCTGAACTAGGCTGGGGCGTTTAATACCCCACAGTGCCAGCTAAGAGTTAATCTACATATACTTATTGTTAGTTCAATTCCTAATTATTTATTTTTACCAGATTTATCTATAAATCTCAATAAACGCTTTATTTTATCCTATTTTATAAATTAAAATGTCCACGAATCGAGGAACATAAAATTTTTCCGATAAAAAAAAATGGTAGTAAAAGACTTAACAAAAGTCTTCCTTTGACCTTTGATTTATAATCGTTCAATTGAACTTATCGTGAGCTATCAAAATCAGTCTGGAACGCCGTTAAAATCTTAAGTAAAACAAAAGTTTGTCCAGCCGTATCGGAACAAATGTAAGTGTCGCGTGTGCGAGCCGCTCTAATCATCGCACTTGCCTCGCCTATTTGACACCGATTGCTCGAAACCTACAGCTATTGACCTTCGTCGATATAGTTTCGTTGTTGTGGCGACCGCCGGACATGCCATTGCGTTAAAACTTCTCCTAAATCCGAAGCCGTAAGACCGCCTACTCAAAATCCCACTTTAGAAACCTTCTTCCGCGCGAGAGAATCGCGCGAGGAAACCGATATACCTTTCGCAACGCAAATAACTTTTAAACGTTATTCAATACGGTTCTTCCATTACGGTGTTACGACGTAACAAATTTTGTCCACGGGGGTCTAGCTAAATCTGGGCCAATAAAATCCGGCCAATCGAGACGGGAAGACACATGCCCAGCCCTTTTTTTCCTCTTGCAAAGCTTCGCGAGTGCCGTTAAACCGGCGAGTGATATCATCGGTTACGTCATTCGATGCGGGTGTAAACGTATATAATGCGTGGTGCTTGGATATCCTAACTATATCGTTTCTCTGAAATGCGTTCGAGGTCCTGAAATATCGACGAGCTACCAGCAAATCCATATATAGATATTTCGTGGGAAGCTTCTGACACAAACAATTCAGCGTAAAAGGCGTAATTATGTTTGACTAATAAAAATATTTTAACTGCAAATAATTTTCCTCGTTTTCTAACGTATTTGATGAAACAATATGCTGAATATGCAGACTTCTCAGATTACTTCCATTTAATCAGAGAATGGATTTTTTAAATACAAATATCCTGAAACTCACCCAACAAGAATGGAGAAATGGAGTAATTAATTAATTTTTCTCGCTGCAGATAGCTCAATCCCGAGCCGAAACGTACGAATGTATATTACACTGGGAATAAATCAGTGATTCTGTTCATTTACGCACCGATAACTGCGTCTGACTCTCATAGCCATCCTTTTATCAATTTACAAATATCTTGTTTCCCTTTATTAAGCTTTATGATTGTTAAATCACACGTTTTTAGCTTTTATTCAATTTTAAATAGATTGTAATTTAATGGTTTTCAATTTGAAAGATTGTTTGTAAAACTGTTTAAGTGTGGATATCAAAAATACGTAACAAAATTATTTCTAAATGAAAATTAATTTGAAATAAAATAATGAACTTGCCACTGTGTGTGTATAGATAAATATAGAATAAAATTTTGTAAGCGTTCCGTTGTTCTCTCGCGATGTTAAAGTCGTAATCATTTGAAGGCTAAGTCGAAACATAATGTCAAGAGAATGTCATACAAAAGAGAGAATGCTAATTACAAGTCGAAAAGTCTAAGGCCGGTATTCACAGTCAGATCTTATTTCAAGACTGTCTTAAGTAATATCTTAAGATGCTAATACGGCTCTGTGATTGGTTAATGACATCTTAAGATTGTACTTAAGACGGTCTTAAATATAAGAACCGACTCTGAATACCGGCCTTAAGATTTCCGTCTGGAAATAACGTGAAGAAAGATACAAGTTCCGTGAATTTTGATAAGCGTAAAATACGTATAACTGCTAAGTTTTCCTTGACTTGTTATCTCATACAAAATTATGGCATGCGGTTAAAAATTATTATCCTGAAATTATTATGCGGCCAGCGATAACAAACGCGGTGCCAACGTACGCGGTGTGCTTGATCGACTGAATGTAACTAAAAAAGAAAAAGAATACTGTGTGCTTAAGAAAATTAACAACCTCTTATTTCAGAAATTGCTAAACAACAAATAATCATGACAAATTAATCGTTTCGCTTTAATATGGCATGCCGAGAAACGCAGTTACGTTGCTTACGTAATGCCACCGTGCCGTGCAAAAAAAAAACCTGTATTTTACCGGCCTATGTTCAGTGGACATTGTTTTTTTGCAACATTGTGTTATATTCGCGGACGAATTACATAGAATTCATTAGATTTCTCGCATTATACATGTATATAGCAATGATTATAACATTAGGCAGGGTGTTGCGTACGTAATTGCAAATTAGCTCATGCATTATTACGTGTATAACTAGCGCTATATGTAGTCAAATGTCCCCGTCGCTCCTGCGCAGGATACAACGATACAACGATACAACGATACAACGATACAAATCCGCGACAAAAAGCTCGCTTCATCGTGACATCGATGCGATGCGCGATGCATAATGTATGCATTTACAATGATTTACGTTTTACACTAAACGAGGCGAAAAAGCGAGCGGCACAAAGGCAAGAATTGCTGTCTCTCTTTTCTTCCATTATCCTCCAAGGCGCGAACAAAGGAATTTGCATCATTTAGTCTCGTCTAATAAGACGGCCTTGCAAAGACAAACGATATTCTCTCGTTCTCGAAATGAAATCCCGCTCCCATTCACCAATCCACTCGTGTGAATCCACCGCGTTCAAATGTCGAGAGATGATATCGTTTGGCTGCGCGAGAGGACCCGCCACCCGCCGTTTCTCGAAGGTCGTCTCCGATGATCGTCCAGTCGTCGTCTCAATTTCGTTCCGATTAAACGAGAATGGACGTGACGATAGTGGGGTATTCTAGACTGTACAACCTTGGATACCGCCGCTCCATGTGGTTCAATTAAATATCGTCAACCGGCCGGTTTCGTCATACTCGGAGAGTACTCGAGAGAGATGAATCTTTCCTGAATTAGTCACGCAAGGTCGCCTCCTAGGCCTGTCGCGATTCCACGCCGAGCAGAGAATTAGGAGAGTAATAAGAAATTATATTTTCATGAGGCTCTTTCCCAACTCGGGTTTCGTTCCACGTATTAATATTTCGTGGATCAATCCTTGGTTTAGTTATTAGGTATAGAAAGTCGATTAAGAGTATGTTTCCTAAACCATATTTTTGTGAACGATATTCGCTTAATATTCGACATGTTGTACCGTTAAAAAATTGCCAATATCAAGTTGAAAGAAAGAAAGAAAAAGGAAATGTGGTTGGAAATTAACAAAAAAGAATTTTTTTGTTATTTTTTTCAATTTTTCCTTCGTACCGTTCATTATTCACGATGATTCACCAATTTTCCGTTTCGATAGGCGCGCGAATAGTAATTACTTATTACATATGTCTCGCTGTGCAAATGTCGTTTCTATCTTAACAAACATTTGCATTCGAAGCCGTGTGCAATGTCTATTTTTGCGGTGACGACAGCAGGGTAGCCTTACGAGTTCTTTTATGCAATACAAGGATTTGTCGATCGCCGCCTTCGTCAACCCGTTAAGTAAGATGTTTATATATAATTTCACTCGTCGGCTCAATTTCTCTTCCATGCGAGAGAAATAGATATTTAAGTCTTATTTGAACCTAATAACGGGATAACATATGAAAGTTATTTAATTAATTTAGCGAGGACAGAGCATACTGACACGATACGCATATTTCACATGTGATAAGTCCAGCTTATTAAATGAAACAGACTGTCCTCTATTAGAGAAATGTTAACAGTCTCTTAGTCATGGAGCGTACAATCAGATCTTTATTACGAAACCGCGAAATGCAATTTGCGTAATTGCGAACGGTGAAATTAAGAAACGTCGCAGATGCAGAGGTAATTTATTTATCGCGCAAACTTTTTAATTGTATCATTATTTAATTATTCGTCACGATCACGCAATTACGTGTTTCCCGTGTTATCCAAATAACGCTTAAAACTAGCGCCATACAGTGTTTCTTGACGAGATTTCTCGCGATTTCGTTGTAGCGAGGGCGACAGATACATGAAGGTAGCGTGGAAGGATGTCAAGGTGGGTGACCTGGTTCACCTTTCGAACAACGAACTGGTACCGGCCGATCTCTTGCTTCTGCGAAGCAGCGATCCTCAGGGATTAGCTTACCTCGATACGTGCAACCTCGACGGCGAATCGAATCTGAAGCAGCGCCAGGTTGTCCGGGGTTTTCTCGATCTGCAGGATACCTTCCAGCCTTCCAAGTTCCGATCGGTAGTCGAGGTCGATCAGCCAAGTACTAGAATATATAGGTAAATTGCCCGAATTATTCGTCGTGTCCGATGTATTAAAATTAGAAACTATTTCTATTATTTTGAAGAAATTTTTTTAAGGCTTTTCTAGGCTAGAGTCATTCTAAAAATCTAACCGTTTTTGTCTGTTACATCTTTAACGTGAATTTTTGATTCGATGTTTTTATAATTTGTCTGAGAAACGCGCGATGCCGTTTATCGCCGTGATAACGTTTAGACGGAATTAACCAGATTACCAGAGTGATCCCACTGGCGCGTTTGTTATAGGTTTCACGGCGCCGTGATGCACCCGAACGGCGGCAGGGTGCCCGTGTCCACGGAAAATCTTTTACTCAGGGAATGCGTCTTGAAGAACACCGACTTCGTCGAGGGCATAGTCATATACGCCGGTCACGAGACCAAGGCGTTGCTGAATAACGGCGGACCCAGGTACAAGGTAAATGCCCAAGGAACTGAATATCTAACTTCGGGATAATCCAAGTGACTGAATAAATAATGTACATTGGAGGAATGCCTTTCTGAGATGCCACGCGCGTGTGATTTCAGCGTTCTCGCCTGGAGAGATTCATGAACAGGGACGTGAAATGGTGCGTGGTGATACTGATGGTGCTGTGCGTGATCGGCGCGTTCGGTTGCCGATTCTGGCTGTCAGCGTACACGGGTCTGGCGGCGGTGCCGTTTCTGCCGGTGCCGCACGAGCCGATCTACGAGAGCTTACTGACCTTCCTGACGTTCGTCATAATATTCCAAGTGATGATACCGCTGAGCCTGTACGTGACGATCGAGATGGCGAAGGTGGGACAGGTGTACCACATCGGCCACGACCCGGCCCTCCACGACACGGAAACCGGCCGTAAGGCGGAGTGCCGCGCGCTGAATATCACGGAGGAACTAGGCCAAGTGAGTGCGGCTATTTATTATTAAACGAATTTGCGCGGAACGAATATTTTACGATCAATATTATGAAAATTCCTCCGAAAAAGTGAAAACATTTGTATCCTGAAATTAGTATTTCTTATTTTTATACATCAATTTAATTAAATTTAATATTTAAATGGTATGGTCGTTCTTTATAATTTTTAGCACTTCTCTACATTGTTTTCTTACTCATTGTTGCTATAAAATACTACATTGTTAGCCGAATACCATATTGTTAGCTATAAAAATTTCGCAAAGTAATGTACAATGTATGAGTATTACTTGGAATGTTATCATTTGAATGACAGATACAGTACGTCTTTTCCGACAAGACCGGCACCCTTACGGAGAACAAAATGCTATTTAGGAGATGCGCGGTAGGCGGCCAAGATTATTCGCACATAGGCGACAACGAGAATCTGCTTCCGTGCTCGCGGCTTAAAGAGGACCTGCTCATAGGTACATTTCGACATCGCTTACAGGAGTTTCTTATTGTCTTAGCCACGTGTAACACGGTTGTCGTAAATTCTCAACCGCATCACGATATTATGAACTCTAGCGGGGTCATCGAGGAACCTAAAAAAAACGGAACTGGTCCTACGAGGTTTGTATACGTTAGATCAATGAAGGATTGAAGAAAAATAAAACAGATTTGTCTCGTCTTTGATGAAAAAATTAGATTTACTGCCGCATTTATTATTTTTCTTCACGAAATTAATATCATGTTCCATTATTCGACAGAATAATGGAAACGGACGCGAGCTCTTTTCCGACTGTGAATTCTCCGCCAGTACCGCTATCTCCGAGCAACAGAGCTGTTCGCACCTTATCTCCAGTATCGCCAGTAATTAGCACGGCGAATACGTTCGACGATACTCCGAAGTTCCCGTTTAAAATTTCCAGGTTGGTATAACGCTCGGAGGTGCACAAGATAAAAAAGGTATTTAACCGAGCGATATCTTTGTAGGCCAAAGTTGCTGAACGTAACGTCGATACCGAGCCTGGGCATCGGACTGCTTGGACGGAAACCTTCGCCGGAGGGACAGAAGGGACGCAGCCCGGACGCGAAGAACGGCGACGAGTTGCTGCAAAGCCCGGCAATCTACGAGGCTGAGAGCCCGGACGAGCTGGCGCTGGTTCACGCGGCACGCGCTTACGACGTCAAGTTGGTGAAACGCACGCCCCGTAGCGCGATCGTATCCTTCCCGGACAACTCAACGCTCGCGTTCGAGATACTTCACGTAGGTGGTTACACGCGACGAGTCGCTCGCGAGAACATAAACGGCAGTATACGGTTCATCGTTATCGTTCTTCGAACGCTTGCAGGTACTGCCGTTCGACTCGAACAGGAAATGTATGTCAGTGCTGCTCAGACATCCTCACACCGGCGAGATAGTGCTGTACAGCAAGGGCGCTGACACGACGATGCTGCCGGCGCTCTCGTCGAACGACGAGAACGTCATCGCCTCGACGAGTATCCAACAGTATCTACAATCGTACGCGCGTCAAGGTTTGCGCACCCTGGTGATGGCGAAGAAAACGCTGACGGCGCAGGAGTACGAGACGTGGCGGCAGAAGCACGACGAGGCGGAATTGGCGACGGAGAATCGCGAGCGTCGCATACGCGACTCGTACGCGATGCTGGAGTCGCATCTGACGTTATTGGGTGTGACCGGGATCGAAGACAAGCTCCAAGCCGGCGTGCCCGAGACAATGGCCGCCCTAGTCGCCGCCGGGATCGTCGTGTGGGTTCTGACAGGTTCGTGGAAAATCGCTCACTCGCGAACAGGTGCGCAGCCGCACGGACAAACCGGTTTGACATCGGCAAGCACTATTTTTAGTGCGATCATCTTAGAGAGAGATAATGGAGGCGTTTCGCATTGAATCGCAAATGCATTTCCCCCACATAGCCAGCGTTTCATCTATCCATTATTACATAAATGTTGTTATATAAAGACGATGGATAAAAAAAATTACGGAGGCGAACGTATCGAAAGCCAATGAAAAGTAAACATCCCTCGGATGGAACCAGTCCGTGTTCTTGAGCGTAATTAGCGCGCGTTAATGCGAGTTCTACGTCATCCTGCACGTTTTCCGTTTCAGGGGACAAACCGGAGACCGCGGTGAACGTGGCGTACTCGGCGCAGCTCTTCTCGCCCGCCATGCAGCTGCTGCAGCTGCAGGCGAGATCGAAGTCTGTGGCCGAGGCGCTTATACACGGCTACCTGGAGTCAGCGCGCAAAGAGAACGTAAATAACGGTCATCCGCAGCCGGATATGATGGGCATCACGGATCCTGCCGGCATGTACAATCGCAACTCCGCCGAGAGAGACGCGCACAGAATTGGCAGCCCGTGGCCACGGCAACGCGCGCTTGTCGTGGACGGCAAAACGTTGACCGTGATCCTAGATCCGCGATCGGGCCTGATTGGACCGTTCCTCGAACTCACGAAAATGTGTTCCAGCGTCTTAGCCTGCCGCGCCACGCCGCTGCAAAAGGTAACGCGTTGACAATAGTATAATAACATTAAAACAGACTTTAGCCGCGAACTAATGACTAGAGCGATAACGCGAGGAAGAGTAATGTAATTTGTTTTACGTCGCAGGCATACATAGTCCGCATCGTTAAAAAGCAATTGGGAATGAGAACGCTGGCAATCGGCGACGGCGCGAACGACGTTAGCATGATACAGACCGCGGACGTGGGCGTCGGTATCTCGGGGCAAGAAGGCACGCAAGCGGTAATGGCAGCGGATTTCGCGATTTCTCGGTTTCCTATGCTCAGCCGGCTCCTCCTTCTACACGGGCACTGGTGTTACGATCGTCTCGCCAGAATGATTTTATATTTCTTTTACAAAAACGCCACCTTTGTCTTCCTCATATTCTGGTTTCAAGTAAGTATCGAATGATTGTAAAGAGAAAAACGTAAAACAGTTCCCTGAATGCAAAAATTTATCGATCCTTCAAGTAGAGATATTTATAATAATACGTTTTCCCTCTCTTCTCTTGCAGCTGTTTTGCGGCTTTTCCGGTGCCGTGATGATAGACCAAATATATTTAATGCTATACAACTTGCTGTTCACCTCGCTGCCGCCTCTCGCCTTGGGTATTTACGATCGAGTCGTCAAGGCTCGCGTGTTACTTTCAGCGCCGGAATTATATACGAGGGGACGCCTGGGACTAGTGTATCAGTCGCATTCGTTTTGGCTTACGATCATTGACGCTCTTTACCAAAGTGTCGTCATCTTTTTTATTACCAAAGAGGTTGGTACAACATTTTGGACTCGCTAGAAAAGATCGTCACGGTATACGATAAACACTCGTTATTTTTCAGGTTTATGACGATTCGATTATCGACATATGGGAATTCGGGACGACTATTATGTCAGCGTGTATCGTCGTTATGCTGGCTCATGCTGCTATAGAAACTAGATCTTGGGTAAGGAAGAAGAAATAAAGATTGTAACTACGTTAGAGAGAAGAGAAATATGTTGTCATGGGTATTATATGTAACGTTGTTTATTTCAGACTATAATCCATGTTGGTGCCATCTTCGGTTCTTTAGGCATTTTCTACGGATTTTGCCTATTTTACAATGCCGTTTGCGTCAATTGCATGGGCCTACCAGGGTCCTTTTGGATAATGGAAATGGCCTTTACACATTTCACGTACTGGCTGACAGTGGGACTTACTTCTGTTGTTGCCTTAATGCCTAGGTAAGCTTTCCTTATACAATTATAGTAATTGTATGAGCGATATTAATTCGAATCTGCAAAGACAAAACTGCCGGGTTCCCAGTTTTTTTGTATTTAATCGATTTGTAATTTAATTTCTTTTTTAATTCATTTATTCTAAACTCCATTTATAATCCCAAGTGAATATATGAGTGAATTATAATTATATTCAATATATTAATATACATAATTTTTAATTAAATTATGATTTCATATAAATCTGTGTGCTATTTCTTTGCTATCTCTTTGTCAATAAACTAATAATTCAGTTAATTTCAATAAATATCAAATTCAACAGCATTCTTTTTTATAATCACAGATTAGTATATAGGGCGATACAGTCCACTATCGCACCAGATGCTATGCACATTGTCTCGCGACGAATCGCTGCGAAAAGCGATAGTCAAGATCGTCGGCAGCGTAATAGCAGTCAAAGAGGCGAAGTCAACTTTATCGCTGGATGGTCGCGCTCCTCGCAACATGCTACTATCAGGTATATCGCCAGTTACACCCATCACTATCTAATGGCTCTAAATAATACCCATGAGTTCCACAGTGTTTGTTTTTCCGAGTATCATGTATCATTAATTATTCATTGCAGACCCGGCAGCTACAGAAGCAAAAGCAACGCTCTCACGACTATCGTCGCATGACAGAACACACAATCAGATAGAGATGAAGCGTGTCCATCTCATTAACCGACCAATCGCCGAAAAATAGGGAACAACTCTTCGCTGTTGCGATCCTCGAAAGCGTTCCTTCATCGATTAGAGGAGAATCTTCTGATCTCCGAAAGTCGTCTGCATTGACAATCCTGTCTAATAACTATATTAATTATTCCTGGTTGACGATTCCCTAGCCCCCTGTAGATCGTAGCTCTAATGATGTAGATACGAGAGGAAAGCTAGTTAACCATGGTTGGTGCTATCGGGCGTGAAAATTCGCGTTCGTTACTACCGAATCGTGTAATATAAATTATTAAAGAGAACGTCGAAACTTCGTCGTTCGAAATGCAATGCGCGTCATCGCTCGCCCGTAGGGGCGTCCCTCGTTGCCGATATCGCGATAACGCTAACGTTACATTGCCATTATCGAGCTGGAGTTATCGCGGCTGATTTAAAATCGAGTGGCCTTAAATCTTAGATCGTTCGTTGCATTTAATGGCTGTGACTTCTAGGGACCAAGACTGTGTGTGCTGTAACTGCATTGAGGCAGGCCGGAGATTCGAGTGAAAGTCTACGGCTGCGCTACTTCAAGTGTTTCCTCTTTATTTTTTTTTTTCTTCGACCTAGAACTTCACTCGAACGCGTATCCGCGACTTCTTCTTTCGAGCGGGCCGTGGAGGACCAACGTTAGAGACAGACGGACATGTATACCGAGTTCCAGCTCGTTCATATACCTTGGAAAATAAGTGTACAAAGATGTTGTATAAAGAGTGCAAAGTATATATGTGTGTACATATATGATATTCCGCGAGATATATTTTATAACCGCTGCGAGAAATAGATTTTATATATTAAAACCGATTTACTTTTTAAGTAAGTTTTTAGTTGTCGTTTTAAACGTCGCGTCATACATTCGTAAAGTAAATAGCGGGAAGCAGATGCGGACGCGTCTTAAATAACCCGTGACCACCGCGTCGAGCTTCTCCTATTTCCGGTCCGATCCGGAAGACCAACGGAATGCCTCATATAAATTATGTATGATGTATAAAGAGATACACACACGAGCTTTGTCATACCTACTGTTGTGTTACTACCTGTTGTAATATAGACAGAGAAAAATATTGCGAGATAACGATATAGAAATTTTAATTTGGATAATGCATATTGAATGTTATGCCGATAACACGCTGTTGTGCTATCTATAGTATTTTGATAATGATCGGATTATTGTTGTGTGCGTTTGACGATGTAAGGAGAGTATTAAAAAGCGAGAAATCAACCCGTCAACTCGTTTGCATTTTCGTTTCTGCTAACCCATCACCGTTTCATCGTCCCTGTAAACATTTAATCATCGCGTAACTAATGTACACGGGTGTAACGTATACTCGGTAGAATTTCACCCACCAACGAATTTAGCGGCTGAGTGAAAACAAACAAGAACATTTCTTCGCGTATACGTTTACAGTCCCCAGGGTGTACGGAGCTCGCCCACGCCGATTTTTTTAAATAAAAGCAGATGAAAGCTGAAAAGACGTCTATCAATAATCGAATATAGAAATTTTAAAGATAGAGAGATTTTGAAATATTTGCAATTTTAGAAATCTCGAGAACTGCGTGGGATTATTCGCGGGATTGATTTTACTTTATGTTCGCACGATCTCTCTCGGGATAATCGATAACGGTAAACGGAATTATACGCCGAGAAAGCCGAGTGTTCGCGAGCGACTGGCATGCATCGCAGCGAACGTTTTGCAAAGGTAATGAGCAATACTGCAGCTCGTGCAGCTCAGCTGTGAGCACCACTGACTCATGCGGAAACACGGGCCGACGGAGGGGATGGACCCGAGACCCGAGGTGGAGAGCGTAGGGGATGGCGTGCTGCGGCGGCTGTTGCCTCAAGTCAGTACTGGCTGGCTGGTGCTGGATGGTAATCGTTCGCGGAACGACGCGACCGTGTGGAAGTTCCTCTCGCGAACGTGCATATCCGTTTATCCCGAGATCTCGCGCGTCCAGTTCCGTGAACCGACTTCCGCAAAAATTGAGAGTGACGATCGATCGAAGGTGGCAAGCGGAGAAAGGACACGAACGTTTCTAACGCTCAGCTGGACCCACGCTAGAACCTTGCTCTCTTTCTCTCTCTCTCTCTCTCTTTTTCTTTGTTTGCCGAAATCCTTATATCGGCGTGGGCGAGCTGCGAGTCCTTGTTTCGCCGACGTTCAAGTACATCAGTGTTTCATCGGTACGCTCACGATTACGTTTTCGCAATCGATTTGTAATCGATTTACCGTAATTTTCTCTGAAAATGTGACGCGACAGCTGAATCCGGTGAGTTGCAGCCACGCGGTGTAATGCGAATAATGAATTTTATGATCGCGTCTATGCGATAGGTGTGTAATCGTACACGGTCGAGGTCCAAGGTCGAACAATGCTCGACATTTGCAACTGTTACAGAGCGTGCGTACACGTGCGACGGCGCGCTCCGATTTTCGCTGTAAGATAATTTCCCGTTGGAATATAATCTTATTTATTTTATTCCGCAATCGCAATAAAGCGTCTCGGTATTCGGGTTGCGGTATTAAAAACAATTAGTGAGAAATCACTTTGGCATTCAACAACTCGACGTTTAAAGCACACGATAAGATACCTCGCTTCGTGAAACTCGGAAACTCTGCACTCTGCAATTATCTCGAGGGCAATTTTGCTCCGTTTCATGTAAATAACGTTACCGCTCCTTTTTCCCCTACTTATATTGCGATTCGCTAGGCTCTTTTATGATGCGCGATCGCGTTTTTTAGGCCGGCGGAGCTGTATCACGCCGGCAGGTAAAGTTTGACTGACTAATTAGTAATCAGGCGCGCGATTACGTGGTGCTCTCGATATTCGTCATACTACAATGACGACAATGACGTCAACTAGAAACTCGTGGTATCTCCGAGAATCGACCGAGACTGACGGTCGCCAACACGCGATGCCGTGCCGGTTGCACCTCGGCATGGCGTAAAGCGGGGAGCACAGACTTTTGCATAACGCATAATGCGTATAAGCATAAGAAAATTGATTGGTCCATATACATATGCATAAAGAAATAGACCAATCAATTTTCTTATGCTTACGAATTATGCGTTATGTAAAAGTCTGTGTTCCCCGCTTAAAGCGGGGAGCACACACTTCTGCACAACGCATAATGCGTAAGCATAAGAAAATTGATTGGTCCATACACGCATGTGCATAAGGAAATAGACCAATCAATTTTCTTATGCTTACGCATTATGCGTTGTGCAGAAGTGTGTGCTCCCCGCTTTTCACTTGTAACGTATTCTCGTGATAACGTAACGATATGCGCGCAAGGACGAACAGTACGAACACTGTAAGACTCGAACAAATGCGAAATTCCCCGAGGGACATAGATGGATTTTGAAAAGAATCGAACTGCTTGGCTGGCAAAATAAAAGATTGAATTTAAGATTTCTGCATTTCTCTTCCTGTCCCTAGTAATTAATCTGCCTCTGTATAGTTCTGCATATCTACTGAATCATTTATTGATCGCGAAGTAACAGTGCTGTAAGAAAGAAAGAGTGAGAAAGAAAGAGAGAGAGAGAGAGAGAGATAGAGATAGATGCAGTTAAATGTCAAATGGAAACTCATTTTTTAATGCATTTTAATTTTTTCTAAAAAAATGAGTCTAATTTTTTTAAGTTTTAGTCGTCTTTCATTATCTAACTCTTTAATAACTCAAAGAATAAAATTAATTTTTTATGAAAATAGAGATTAAAAAATTTCTATTAGTTAATCGATCTCGAAAAAAACAAACATTCAATTTTCCAAGTATCTTTCTCTGACTATTCTTTTTTAATTCATCTATTTCTTACAGATTGGGAACTCTCAAGCAATTCGCAGAAACGGAATCTTTACGTTTGATAGGTATTGCGTGAGGAAACATTTATCTTCTTTAATGAAGGAGAATTAGAGCAACTCAACACTTGCAGATAAATCCGTTCGATAAATGCAATTTACGGCCTTTCGTTCGGACGATCTTTAATATTACATGAATCATCCGTTTCGCAAGGAATTTCAAACAATTTTCTGTATTAGAGCTTGACATATTTATCCTTGAGGAGACCTCAAGGCTCAAAGATATTATCGTGAAAACAACAAATTGCAACGAAGAGATATTTAATTCCTGACAAACAGGAAATCTGATAATTAAAAAATCAATTTGATCGAATATCGCGAGATATTAGAAGAATCTTAAAAAATACAATCCTACACGGAGAGAATTTTCCGTTATATTTTACGTTAAATTCACTACAAATGTGGGACAACTTGCCAACCAATCAAATATTATCGGTAACAACTTTTGAAATATACAAAAGATATTTTACAAACAACGTAGTAAGCACGTTGGTAATTTTTGAAAAATTATTGAAATTTTACTATATATTTTAGTAAAATTAATCAACCATATTTTTTATATTTTATTGTAATAGATATTAATATTTTTTATTATGGTAGATATTAATCACAGAACAGCTAGCACACACATAAAATTTTTCGTAATACATGTTATTTCTAAAAAATTTTTAGGGTAAAATCTAAGAGAAAATTCTCTCAGTGTATAATTCTACGTAAACAAATGTCTGTGTTTCGTAAGAAACATTGACCGATATATCATATCAACGAGGTAACGGGAAAACTGAGTTGTATCTGAGATGATAAATTCCCTCGTGAGCGAGTTAAATTTTTCACTCAGAATGCTATTATAGAAGGAAACTTTCGCATTGTAAAGTTACGAATCTGTCAAGGCCTGATAACGTGTACGATAAAAGACATCGATAACAGAGCACGTAGTAAATTAAAACCTGACGAGGGAGTACACGTGAGACTACGCCAAGTTCATTTCGTATTACCGCACAAGGTGAACATACCTGGCGCATTTCCCCGCGAAACGATAGAGCGAGACGATATACAAAAATAGAATTTTATGAACAATAGCCTCATTGAGCGGCAATGATTCTTGCAAAACGCGAAAAGTTCGTGTATTGGAGCTAACGAGTTTGTCCCGCCTCTGCTGATATAGCTTACATAATCGCGTCAGAGGCGGCACACGATCGTGCAAACGATGACCTTGGTGATCTCTTACCGGTGGACCGTCAGCTTGGCCACTTCGAGGAAGCGGAGCCGGAGATGATGCCGAAGAGGAGCTGACACTGGTTGTGTCGCGCCCGGTTTATCATTTCGACGAGAGGACGAGAGACCTCTTGGTGCTTTTGGGAGAGATGCCACGAGCTTTCGACCGACGTAAGTGCGAGGCACTTGGAGCTGAATAAGAAAAAGAGTGACCACGTGGGACCGGTGGGACGCGATTCACGTGCCGGATGAGACATGACTGTCAGCTATACTGCCGAGGTAGCCACTTGCAGGGGCCTCGGTTGCTTCCTCAAATTGCTAGTCAGGTGAGATTTTATCTATAATTGTCAACTAGAACGTATAATTTGTTAAAAATTTTAAGCTATTTTTTCGTGGATTTTTTCATTCGCCTAATCTTTTTTAATTTTATTTTTATTATTTCTATTTTTCCTATAACGTTCATATTTTAATAGTTTCCGAAATTCCATTTTTATTTCTCGATGTAACGTCATTACTATTAGTCACCGTGTTAATTTTACGGATGCTCTTACTTACTTTTCTACATTTGTTTCCTTTTTTTACCTACTTTTTTGTTTTCCAAAATTGAAATAGAAATAAAGTTACATAAATACAATAAATGATTTCGCATTTTAATAATCGTTTTGCGGCTAATAAAATAAACGTGGGTGTAGGTTTGTAAATGTCAATGATATTCGCAAGTTAGTCGCGTCCCTGACGATAGTACCGCGAATTACGTTGGAATACTTCCAATTGCAAATAACGGGTGACGTACATTTATTTCCAACCTGTTTGCATAAAAACACGACGCACTCCTCACCATCGAAAGTTGACGCACCTCAAACATAGTGCCACTGCTGGTTAGTGAGGAAGGAACTAACAATAAGCGCAGATACGGGGCAGGATTATTGACTTTCGGTTCGATAACAGCACGCGAGTAATGTTATCGCGTTTTATCGCTTTTGATTTTAATACTTCATCAGCGCGATTTTAAAGCGCACTATCATATTATCGGGATTTTTGTCCACTCGCCAAAAGCGGATGACGAGATCGCTCATTACGAGACAATCATCGCTCTTGACAGATGTTTGTACGCGCGTCTGCTTCTCATTTACGAGCCGCGCGATTTGTTTCAGATGGCGGGCGAGCATTTACAAACTCGTCTGGCTCGATCTGACGCTCTTCCTCTTCATCTACTACTGCCTATCCGGCATCTACCGATTTCTGTTGAACGAAGACCAGAAGAAGGTATTCGAGTCTGTGGTGGCGTACTGCAACGAGTACAGCGACCTGATACCGGTGTCATTCGTCCTGGGTTTCTATGTCACTATCGTCATGAATAGGTGGTGGAATCAATACATGGGAATACCGTGGCCCGATTCCATCGCGGTCTTCGTATCGGCCACTATACACGGCAACGACGAGCGTGGTCGTCTAATGCGTCGAACGATACTTAGGTATCTCGTACACTGTAAAGTTATAGTTTATATAAGCTGCAACGATATACGCAGGGCACGCGATTTAAGTTGGAAAGAAAGACATGTGATATGTGCAATGTGAACTCTTGTTCTTTCTTTTAAGAGGCAAAGATCGATTAATCAGTGTTCCCAAGCATATATGTATCTGTACCTTATTATTAGAGGTAAAGAATCGTATCTCCAGTTTCTGTCAAAATTAGAGTTAATTTTTTTTCCAATATACCAGGAGTTTAAATTGTATAATGATAAATCTTATGTTCGTTATTATTATAGTTTTTAAGATACAATAATGTTTAGAAAAAGTCGTGTTAGAAATTTTCATAGAAATAATAAATTTTAAATCCTGTTTGCTCTCAATTTTTCTAATAATGGAAATACGATTCTTTACCTCTAAGGTACAGATATATATTTTGTTGTATAAATATTAAATTAATTAAAAATATGTCATTAAATATATTTAATTTTATACGTCATAGAAACAAATTTTAAGTTATTCCGCACAAATTTTATGTATTATGTAGCGAGTTTTACTTTAAATCGCACTGTATGTAAAATTTTGGTTCTCTTCTAATAAATAAATTATAAATTCCGTTTTTTTTTTTCAGATACGTGTGCGTCTGTTTGACTATGGTCCTAACGAACGTTGCGCCGCGCGTAAAGAAGAGATTTCCCACCATGGAGCATTTCGTGGAGAGCGGCTTGTTGCTGGAGAACGAGTTAGCGATATTTCACAGCCTAAACGCGAAATTCCCGAAGCCGAGTAAGCATTGGTTGCCGATAGTTTGGGCTTCGAGCATCGTGACCCGCGCCCGGAAGGAAGGTCGAATACGTGACGACTTCGCGGTGAAAACTCTCATCGACGAACTCAACAAGTTCCGCGGGATGTGCGGCAGTATATCGCACTACGACACGATCAGCATCCCGTTAGTGTACACTCAGGTAGATATGGAGGCTACTTAAATTAATAACTGCGAAAGGAATGCTATAAGCATAAACCTCGAGAAGTCAAGAATAAAATTTAAGTGTAATAAGTATATTTAATCCTTTGCAGTCCAAATCATTTCTCGCACATAAGCGGGGACCAAGTGTCTCCTTAATTTCATCCAATTGGCGAAAATGAAAGAATTTTCATTATTTAGAAGAACTTATGAATAAGATTTCAAAAGTGCAATTTATTTAATCCCATACTGATTTGAGTACTTGGAGTTCTAAACTACACGGAGGTATTAAGTCGAGTCCAGCTCGACGCAGGACTGCAAAGGGTTAATAAATTTTTGCCGCAAAGTTTGCCGCATACGAATTTCAAATTCTATTTTTACTATAGGTCGTAACATTAGCCGTGTATACGTATTTCTTGACCACCGTAATGGGTCGTCAGTGGATTCAAAAGTCGAACTCGACCATCGATCTGTACTTTCCAGTATTCGCGACATTGCAATTCTTCTTCTATATGGGTTGGCTGAAAGTAGCCGAAACGTTAATCAATCCGTTCGGCGAAGACGACGATGATTTCGAAGTAAACTGGATAATCGATCGCAATTTGCAAGTAAGAACCACTTTCTCGCTGTTTGTTTTCTCTTACAATTCAGGTATAATAATGTTGTGTATTTGTTTGCTTTCAAGGTAAGCTACCTAATCGTCGACGAGATGCATCACGAACATCCTGAACTTATACGCGATCAATATTGGGACGAAATATTCCCCACGGAACTCCCGTACACTAACGCGTCGCAACTCTACCGCGAGCAACCCCCCCAACCCTCAACAGCCGGCATACAATTGTCCGCCGCGCAACAAGAACTGCAACCGTCATCGGTCAAAATCGACGACATGATGCCGGATGCCGATCATAAATTCCGCTCCGACATCTTCGACGACGCCGCATCGGGAATACATTTCACCGCGAGTGGAAAGCTGTCCCGGTAAGCGCAGATTATTCAGTTTCTTGAATATTTTTTATTAAATTCAATATGAAGTCAATTTATTCACATCATTATTATTAATATCATAATTATTTTTAACGCAAATTCAGAAGCAATACAGACAGCACCGAGAGACTAATAAGGTAGCTATTCATATCTCGCGACCAAAATTTTGTGGAATTCTAAGTATAATAATTATTTTCATCATTTCATCTTAATAACAAAGACATTGTAATCATCAAGAGACACGGTAGTGTCTCGCGCCAAGTACACGCGGAGCGAGACCTACCGTACTCGAGATGTTGAGGTCTCGATAACGAGTGAACGGTAATATTAACAATATTAGATAATAAAATCGGATTTTTAAAAAATAATATAATGTATATGATATATAATATTATAATATCGATGTGAGAGAAAGCGACAGCTTATCTTCACGATTCTAAGTTCTGTTAATTTTCTAATTAGGAGCGCCAGCAGAGTGAGTAATCGAGATCGCAATCTCAGTGGCGGTTCTACTCCCAGCAATTTGGGGGAGTCGCTCTCGAGGGTGAGCAGCGTTACCAATGTACTTAAGCGACTGTTTAGCAAGGATGATAGGACTGACGGAGGTGCCACGAGTGCCGCCAAAGCCGCGGGAAAGATGCCGAGCGTGAGTTCAACAGCTTCGTTGCAGACGCGACCACCCGTACCCGGTACGTTGCTTAACGCTAAGTGTCGTGTTAAAACAATTTGATTGAGAACAAAATGGAATACAATGGTAATAATGTCATAGCTGCAGGTGGCTCCATGAGAATAGGCGTCATCGAGGAAGTGGACGAGCAGCTGACACTGACATCGTTAAGACAATCGAACGAAACCCGGCCTCACGTACAAAGTATATTTGCGCAAGGCCCGCCACCGCCGAGTGATCCCGTCGACGTTCCTGGTGTCGCACAATCTTACAAGCGTGACTTCTCCAAGAGTGCACCCGCACGCGGAGGAGCTTTAACTATAGCTGGCAGTACGGAATCCGCGCGCGAAAGGCGGAACATTTTAAGGTAATTTAACGACAAGTCCAAAACCAACAACTTTCGAATAAGATTGAACGATTTCAAATAATTGTTGTAAATTTATATCGGAAAATTCGCGACTGTGTACGCGACACAAGTATGGTTTGCCTGAAAATTCACCAATTTGATAACCCTAAATTTTGTTAGAATGAAATTCCACTAGCAATACATTTCCATAAAGTCAAACTTGAATAGAGACTTGAAAATTAAATTTCATTTTAACACTAGAACTATCAAGGGGATCAAAATGACCCGTTTGACAATTTTTAATAATTTATTTTTTTTCAACATTTTAATTTCTGAAATTTTCCCTGACTTTTATTGAAATTACATATAGATAATTAATTTTATTAATTTGCTTTCTCTTTTCCTCTTTTCTTTTCTAAGATTTCTTCGGTAGAAATAAATATAGATTAATCTCCGGCAGTTCTAGTGTTAACTAGTGTTAATTATAATTAGGGTATCTTAGGAATAATCTTGATTTTCATGAAATTTACTTTAATCTCAGAAAACAGGAATCCATCCAATCGATGAGATCGAGCGTCACTTATGACTTACCACCGCCGAGTTACACCGGAAGCGGGATAAACGACGATTTGCCCAGTACCACGAGCTCCTCGTGCTCCAGCGACAATAACGATAGCGAATTTACGAAATTGAAAGTCGAGAGGAAGGAGCAGAGACGTAACCGTAGACTCGCTCGAAGCGCTAATATTCTGAACGAAAGTGAATCCCCCCCAAAAAGTCCTCCCGAGTCGGAAACTCTCCTGTTGACGGAATTAGCGGACGCGTCGCGACTAAGTATGGAAACTAGACGCGACGAAGGCGATCAAACTTAGAAAGAATACGTTGATCCTACATCGACGTTAGTTCACCTGATTAAGCCTTAATAACAAGATATTCGATCGAAGTATAAGAAAATAGTGTGACAATACATTATTATGATAAATTTGTTACATGTCTTCGATGTGCTTACGAAACAATATCTTGTGAAACAATTATAACGTTACACATATATACAGATTTTATATTGCGAATAATATTATTCGTTTTAAATCAATTGCGAGATTTTGCGATTAGCAATGTTTTAGCATTCTGATATTCGCTTTAACAACGAAGAGTTTATAAAGAGTTGATAAGAATATTTTTTACATGTGTATATGTATATGTATATAACGCAGCAGTACTGTCGTGCGAAAGTTCTTCGCGAAAGCCAGCTGAAAAAATTTTGGCGTTTCAATTTGTAGAAAATAAAAAATTTTCTTTTAGATAATAGTTTGAATACAAGAACATGTAATTGATCTCGACTACAATAACTACGCACAAGATATTTTCATAATCTTTCGAGAGACTTAAAGATAAGGCAAAAGGTGCTATATTATAAAACAACTTTTTAATGCTGCGAAGGTGCTATAATTGCTACAAGCCTTAATGCTGAATCAAAGATATTCGATTAAACTATCTTAAACTATATTACATATCACAGCAATCTCGAAATAGGAATACTTCGTTTTTGGAAATTGAATGAAGAACTTCAAATTTATTTAAACAAAAAGATTCTTTAAACGTAATACGTACCTTAAGAGATTTTGTATTTTTTATTTTTTCTACGTAGCTTCAACTTTTGCGTTTTATCTCAACATTGCACACGGTGTCTTATTGTACGCTTAAACGACTTGATTGCTGGTGGTCATTTTCGATTAACATTCCACGATGTACACGATTTGTTACGGTCCTACGTGAACCGTTTGTTTTGCAGTATTATTGAAATAAAGTATTTTCAATAAGATACGATTGGTTTCTATTTTAGCAGAATATTAGGCGCCGATTCCTTGTATTTTATGATATGTCAATCCTTTTTAGTCCATCAAATCCTGAGTACCACGCTAAATATTCCATATATGTATACGATATTTATAAATACACCGATTTTCTAATAAAAACGCAAAAAAATCAATAAATAACACGAAAGATAAGAGCTATTTGATTATCGTGTAAAACGCAAGTAAAATGTTGAAGGACCATTTCCAGTGCTCACTAGAACATCTCGAAAATTTAATCCGATTGATTTATAAAAAATATACTGTAGGAGTATAAACTAAACTACGATCGCATGGAGCGCATTTGATGAAACTGTCGCACAAACGGCGCGATAAACCTGTATCTCTGTATAACACAACGCTAACTCGATACTTTTCTCAATTAACGCTTTCCGAAGCTACTTTCGTGCGATTTTTATTTTCTATAACTTGAAGTTTTAATTTCAACGTTGATCTATGAAAAATCCGACGTAGAACCGCACGAGCTTATTCTACGGCGCTGTCGATTATATTTGTGAGAAAGGAGAAAGCGTGATAGAGAAAAATTAATGCAGAAATTAAATGCGAAATGTTCCCGCAAATATTGAAAATAAATGTAATTAATTACAAAACGATGCATGTACTTTACATGGGGATGACCGTTGTCCATCGTTTGCAGTTTCGACGCAACAGCTTCGACGCGAGAAATTAACAGACGAAAAGTACCGACGCCAGGCACACACAAAACTAAAGCATTGATACACTTTACGAGATATAATTCGTCGTGCGCGGAGTTTATTTTTAGGCGACAACGCTCGCGAGAAGCACGGGACGGCTCAAACGTGACTTCGCGATCCGCTATGGCATAAGTATTCGCAACTGGATCGCCATTCAAATTTTACCGGCTAGTTTAATGCCGTGACGATCATATGAAACGTGGAAACGATTGAGGCAATAATAATATTGTTGTAGTAATAGTGTTTGATAATGTTAGAAATAAATTTCGTAATGTTATAATGAATGTTACATACAATCAAAATAACGAATTAATTACGACAATTTCTTTAATTAAATATAATAAATATTACTATTACAAAGGAGCAATTCAAATATTGCGACCGACGTGTTTCTCGGCAGCGTCGGGAGATGTCGTTAACTGTACGTTAATTTCGCTGCGTTCAAATTCGGGGATCTGACTGGATCTGACTCGGTAATCATAATCATCGTCACGAAATCTCCAATATATTATTGCGTAATCGTATCTTAGATGATGAGAATTCTCATTATTTTGTACTTTACGTTCACCGTCACGACAATGCATTCTTTCGTCATGAAATATTTTGAAGTGATTTAATTTATCACTGAAGCAAGCTGCAGTGTAGGAATTTTTGGGTGTGCTAAACACGATTTTTCTGAGTCTTCTGATTTGCAAAATGTTGCCTAAAAAAAAGATATAGTTATTAGAAAGATAAAATTTTTGAATATTTTCGTCATGAGATATTTTGTTATATTAAAATTTTACAATAAAATTAGTGACTGAAACAAAGTACATTTAAGAGAAATTGGGTGTGCTGAACATAATATTTTAAACATTTTTGAAAAAAATGTTTAAACAGTTACCAGCATCATTAAAAACCCCTCTATATAAACTTTCATTAATTTTCAAGAATCTTTCGTTTTTGGAACCACTCGAGGAAAATAGTATGGCAGTCAAAGGGTTAAATCCACATCGAGATAACTAGTTTGAGTTGCAATAGGAAGTTACAAGAAGCAAAACTTTTTATCTTTTCAATTAAATAATATAGTTATCGAAAACCTATATATTGCATAATTAAATCTTACTAGGATATAATTTAAGGTTTTTACATCGATTGAATAGGATCAAAATCCATGGTCGAAACGTCATGCTGATTATAATTGACCAAAACCAAAGACAAAGGAGAGAGAGACTTAAGGCATAAAACCCCAGGTAGCATTAATGTCTAAAAGACATCATAAAGATGTCTTTAAGATGCCAGAAATCTGAAAGATGTCTTTATGATGTCTTTTAGACATTAATTGCTACCTGGGACATTATCTTAAAATTATAAGTCAGCCATTCTGAATATCGCTCTTTCAAATCAAACGCCGCGCGCGCGCAAGCGTCGGGCGCGCTCGGCCGCGCTCGGGTAGGATCGGGGTCACGTGGGTCGGCCGGGCGGCCGGTACGGCAGCGGGGGGCGAGAGGCGAGAGGCGTCCGTACTCCGTATTGGTTAGGCCCCGTTACTCCAGGTTAGGCGGAGAGTGGGGGTTTACGAGAGGGGCAGTGGCAGGGGCAGGGGCTCGGAGCGGCCGCGAGGCGGCGAGGCGAGGGCCGAGGGCGTGCGAGCGGAGTCGAGCGGAGCCGAGTCAGCCCGCAGCCGAGAGGGCAGGCAGGCAGGAGGCAGGCAGGAGCAGGAGAGGCAGGAACTGTGCGTGGTGCGGTGTGCGCGCTGCCGGATCGTAGCGTAGCAGCGCGAGCGCGAGCGAGAAGCGAGGGAGAGCAGCTCGTGGCGCGGCCCGGTGCCGCTCGTGTGTGCCATAGAGGACCACTGCCGGACACGACACGGACACCGACGCGACACGACACGACACGATCACAGGGAGAGCGCGCGCGTTCGTTTACAAGATGGCAGACGACGGACCGTCCGCGGCGGTGGACGCGACCGCGGCGGTGGTGACGGGACTGGGACTGGGACTGGGGGACGGTGATTCTCGCGTGACAAGGGAGCGGCACAAACGCGCGGACGCCACCGCGCCGAGCGTCACTCCGGCGGGCAGTGCGGGCACGGGCCAGGACGCCACCATCTCATTCTCATTCGCGAAGCGCGTCTCCGGCGGACACGAGGACGCCTCTACCGCCTCTACCGCCTCTGCCGCGTCTTCGGCGGCCGAGACGGAGTGTCCACACTACGAGCGCCGGGTTCTTCATCCCCGTCATCATCAGCATCCTCAGCATCCTTATCATCCTCGTCACTCTTCCCACCGTCATCCATCGCCTTATCATCACCACCACCACTTCAACTCTCATTACCGTCATCCCACGAATCATCACGACAACGGCAACGAGCGCGTCAGTGACGACCGCGGCAGTGGTGATTCTTCGCCGTCGCCCGGCGGCGACGACAACGACGACGAGGAGGAAGAAGAGGCGGAGGAGGAGAACGGCGTCGGCGTCGGCGTCGGCGCCGACGGCAACGGCAGTGGCAGTGGCAGTGTCGGTCTGTACCACGACAATGTTAGAATCGAGGTAGTCGGAAGCGTCGTGGCGGAGGACGACTGCAGCGGCAGCGGCAGCGTCGATAGCGTCGATAGCGTCGATAGCGTCGATAGTGACTGCGACGCTGATAGTAGTGCTGGCAGTAGTAATAGTATTAATAGTAGGCAAAGTGGTGCTGGTGGTGTCGCGGAGAAAATCATGAAATCCGGTGGTAATAATAATAATAACGCGGCGAGGCGCGTCGGTGTCGAGGACGCCGACGGGGCGCCGAGCGCGGACAGTGCACCGGAAGTGAACGACCGCGGGGATCGCGACGTTGCTGGGGGCAGGCGCCGATCGAGCGTCATCGTCGTTGCGACGAGGGAGGAGATGGCGGAGCGGGAGGAGCAGGCGAGGGGGGCCGAGGACGCGGCCGCGGCCGCGTCTGCCAAGACGGACGGCGGCAACGGCGTCGCCGTAGCGCGGCACCAGGGCAGCCCGTTCAAGGGACAGATTAGGATGGCCGAGGACACCCTCGTCGGGCCCTGCGGCAAGAAGCGGTGCGCGGATCGATACGACAGCTCCGAGAGCTCTGACAGGTGAGTGAGCGAGACGATAGAAAGAAGAAAGGCGAGAGAGAGAGAGAGAGAGGGATGGACGGCGCGAGAGGGAGCAAGAGGGAAAGGAAGAGAGAGAGAGAGAGAAGCAGAGGGAGGGCACGGTAGGTCTAATAGATTCTTACGAATCGGGAACGTACGAATCCGCGATTCCGAATCGTCGATCGTACGAATGAATAATGTATTCGCCGCGTACCCCGGAAACTCTCAACGCGGCGCGCGTAATCTCCATATCGGAGCGCTCAGCGCGCGACGAATTCCGCCTCGACACGAAAAAAAAAAGGCCGTAATAGCGAGAGAGCGAGATTTGTAAACAAAACTCCGCGAGCCGCGCGCGAAGGCGATATCGCAATAACAACACGTAGGCCGTGCGTTCCGCGAACGAGGCACTTTTTTTCTCCTCTCCTTTCCGCTCCGCTCCGCTCCGCTCCGGCACGTTCCGCGCAGCGAGCCGAGCGCTTCCTCGGCACTTGCGCTCGTCGTCGTAAATCGCGAGACTCGCTCTCGATTCCAGCTCGATTCCGCTTTCGTCGCGATTCCGATTTCCCGCCCCGAGGAGAAGAGCGTCGGTAATTGGCGCGAAGCCGGAGCCCGACGAGCGGAGGAGAGCCTCGACGGGGGTCGTTGTACCGCGGTTACGCGACCGACGCGGACGGCCGTGTCTGCTGTTGCTGCTGCTGGCCGTTCGTTCGTTCGTTCGTTCGATCTCTCCCTCCGTCTCTCTCTCTTCCTTCTCCGCATATGCATGTGTGCGTGTGTGCGCCGCGCGTGTTTATAGGTACGTAGAGATGCCTGCTATCTCTCGTCTCTCTTTCTCCCCGGTCGCTCTCTCGTTTCTCTCTCTTCTCTCCGCTTCTTCGACGCTTCCGTCGGGCCGAGGCGACTGATTATTTTGGTGCATCGCGCGCGTATATCGAGCGCGTCGCCCACTGTTTTCAGCCGCTCGCTGATTAACGCGCGTTGGCCAACTATAAACAATAGCCGTGCCTCTGCAATACGGGGAATACGATCGAATAACGCTGAGCCTCTTACGTTCGTCGTGATATAATCGTGGGCTTGCATCTTGACTTGCGTTCTTGAAATTTGCGTTATTTGTCGTACGATTTAGGCAGGGCTAGGGTTCGCTCGAGAATTCGTCGATATCTTAAACTTCTTAGAGCGTATCGAAGGCCTGTTCTTTTCAGCTAAACTTCTTTCACGTTGCGGAGAAAAAAAGAGAAAAGACAGAACCGTGCAAGAAGTTTAGCTGAAAAGAACAGGCCTCGAATGTGTTTTGAGGATTAAGGCAACACAATGCAAAGGTACAGACAATAGGAACAGGGAATAAAACAGGCAACACAAAAATAACCACATTTCAACTCATAATAAAACTGAATCACTGCGATTGGTCAAGTACAGGCAATAGAAATCCAACGCGTCGGAAATTCTGTTTCTATTGCATATTTCATATTTCACTGCGTTGATACACAGTTTTCGGTAAGTTGAAACGTAGGTATTTCTGTTGCCTGTCTTATTCCCTGTTGTCAGTACCTTTGTATTGTGTTCAGGCCTTTACATCTCACGTTAGATATTTCCTTTCTAACAGTGCCGTGGAGTGACACTGGCATTTCTAGCATCGACTTCATATCGTATATTAAATAATGCACTTTTTAATAATCGTCTATAACTACTGTCTTTATACGAATGCCAATGCTCCTGTTATTAAAAACAGAGATAAGTGCATTTTTATCTTATGTCGCCCAAGTATCGTGTTTCCAAACATGACTCGCGACTAATTACACAATAATTCAGTACAATTATTCAGTTAATACAATTTCTAGAATAAAATAGAAGAAAAAAAATCGAACGCGCTCGTTTTCCCGAAGTCGTATTACTCCGCGAAGAGTTAACGCGACTTTCTCGCCTCGTTCGAAGATCTCGCGCGTTTGCCGGTCGTAGAAAAATCGACGGATGATTAAACGGCGGAGGAGCCGCGCGTCTCTCGAGAGTTTCCGATTAACGGCCCGCCGTTTGTTGGTCTCGCGGGTTAAGGTGATGCCGATATCCTGCCTGGCAGCGCGAGAGGAAAACGGGTCGCAATAAAAGTTTAGTGTCCTAACGGTGCCTCGCCGGTGGTATACTAAACCTCTCCGTCGTGTCTCTACGTAGAAAGTCCTGGTTCCCTCCTCGGATAACCGCGTTATTGTCCCTCGATACGCGGCCACGCCACGAGACGACCGGTAGCAACGACTTCCGGCGCGACGCCGGAAGGCGCGTGGCGACGCGCCCCAGCTTCCGTATCTGTCCCCGTGCGAAATCTCACGCTCTCGTACGAGTTTGTTTGACATATTTTTCGCGACCTCCATATCCTGACGATACACTCCCCATAAGTGCGAATGTAGAATATTAAATAGAATATTTTAGACTCGTGAATTTACAATTTATACACTGAGAAAAAAATATTTAAATAAAAAATATATTTATTTAGATTGTTGCCAAGAGCCTATTTACTTAATATAATACACATAATTATTTAGAATTAGATATTTTTACTTAAAATTTAAATAAAAATATTTAATTCTACATAAATATGTGTATTATATTAAGTATGTGTATTATATTAAGTAAATAAGCTCTTGGCAGCAATCTAAATAAATATTTTTTTGGATCTAAATATTTTTTTTCTCAGTGTAGTCTCGTTTCTCTGCAGATTTTCCACCATTAACCCCTCATTTTCTTTCTCGTTTTTTTTTTCGTTGGATATTAAAATAAGAAGGAAATTCTCGAGTGAAGAGATGGAGGTCAGGTTTGAAGTATACTGGTACACTGCAAGGATGTAAAAATCTGAAACTCAAATTGCTGTTTTATTACTTTGTCCACGATCGGTGTCCGTTTCGCGTTCCTCAGCTTAAAACGCTTGTGGCGTATCGCGAGAGAGAAGAGCCCGCGTTAAGATATATTTTTTCTCTCGTGAGATATCACCGCACGTTTTCGTCTTACTTTACATACACAAGTTTGCGAGCTGATAACCGAACTCATTCAGATAAAACAGCCGACATAGTATTTACATTTAAAATAACGGTTGAGTCAGTTGCCCATGTTTCGCATTCCTAAGGCGCGTAAGTGAACAGTATTTACTCACTTCTTTTCCCTTACAATAAACAGATTTCTCTCAGTTCCCTCTTTCCCTCCTTCTCTCTCTTCGTTCTCCTTACACGTACAACTTTCCTCTTTCCATTTTCGATTGAACGACACGAAAATCGACATACTTCTTTGCACGTGTAAAACGACATTGCAATAAATTTACACAATAAATCTATATATTTTTAACTATCTCGTCCCGCAAGGTTCGCCCTTTCCCCTTTTTCTCATTCAAAGTTTGAATATACATTGATTTGATTTCGCATGCATGCAGCAGGCTTATAAAGTGCAGCCTAAAAAAGCAGGCTATCATGATACTTTGACCCCGGGGAAACCAATTCGCATAATAAATTCGTCTCTGAACTACGCAAGTTCGAAAGGTTCACGTCCATTCGTTCGTTTATCCGTTCGTTTGTTCGTTCGTTCGTTCGTTCGTTCGTTTGCTCGGCATGTTTAGTCGGCAGCGGCGCGGCGTTTGCGTTCCTCTGGTTTAGACGCGCGTCTCGCGACGGGGTATTATTTTTAGAAGAATCCAAGTCCACGTCGGTCGGCCGGTCGGTCGGTTTCTCTGCCGGGTTTACGCGCCGTCGATTACGCGCTCTCGACTTCACCTGTAGTCTGTACTCGTAACTCGATGGGATACCGGTTGGAGCCTCTTCCTACAGGTCGTTTCATTTCGAGTCCCCCCCCCCCCCTAAAGAGACCGTGAGATATCTTTGAGTCGTAATCTTCAAGAGTGGCGTCATGCTTTACAAACACTTCCGTGTGCCAGAATATTTTTTTGTCTAGCCCACCTTGTCTACGACGTTTCTTAGATGTGACACATGAACGCACTTAAAAAACCTTTCAAAATTGAAGAAAATAGAATACTTGCGACCGTTTTAGAGCCGATAAAGTTTCTTGCAGGGAAAAGCTGTTATGTAACCGAGAAGACTTGTGCAGTTTCGAAAATGAATATATGAGATATTTTATTTCAAGAATTTTGAGTTAGTAGCCGTTCGCGCGAATACTCAACTAACGCTTTGCGATTTTCCTGGTAACCGACTGAAAATTCATGATAATTAATTATGACGCGATAAGACGTTTAATCCGACATAATATCGCAACGAGGTCAGATCGATCTTTCTCGTATGTTTAATTCAATTTCCTCGTCTTCGTTGTTGCCATTGTTTTAATGCTCTTGGGGTGTTAGACGCTGGGGCTCGATCAATTCTTGGCTCGTATGCGCCGGCCGTTCCAAATAAGCTGACCTATCGCCCCGTAAATCCGGCGGAGCTTATAAACACATCGACTGTAATAAGCGTCATTAATTACTACGCCGCAAATGTAGAAACCGAGTTTGAGCGGGTCGCGCAGGTCGCCACCGGTCGCCGCCGCGCCGTTGCGCTGCCATAATTCATAATCATTTTCCTGCCATCCGCTTAGACCGCGCGCTTCGAGGCCTTCGAGCTTTCGACGGTGACTCGTATCGTCGTACGAACCGTTTTATACCCAGGTTTTAAGGTAAATGTACACCAATGCCTGGACACGTACCTATGTCTGGACATTTTTATCATTTTAGTCCTTAAATAAGTTATAACGCGAATTACAATCAAAGAATCAAAGATAAAAATATTTTTCTTGTATTATATTTTTATATCTTTGATTTTAATTTGCGTTATACTTATTTAAAAATTGAAATGATAAAGGTGTCCAGACATAGGTCTTTAAGTGTCTCAGCATTGGTACATTTACCTTATACCCAAGTTTTACTTAAAAATACGATCGGCTAATTTATTCTTTACGATCGATTAATTTATTCTTTCTTCTTGCGTTAGCCGCGCGGCGCTTTTACGGTCCGTTTCGCGAAGTAATTTGCATCAGGAGCCTCCGTTTTTTCGTAACTCCTTTCGCGAACGCGCATCATGCGCAAACACAGCGTTGCGCGAAACGTACGTGCGAGTTTCGTAATCCTATTACATGCGTTTTCTAGATATAATTGATGCAGAGTGTCATTATCGATCTGTTATGAAGTAACGTGTCGGTGTGTTCAGCGATTTGTTATAATCTGTGATAATTGATCCATAAAACCATATTTTAATTTTATTGCTCCGCGTTACTTGCAACTTTCCCTATTTCCGCACTTCCTCGGCAAATGTCGAGATACTCGAATCGATAATCTAGATACAATTTATATTTATATACATCTGATAAAAAGTTTTGCAATAATATGTTCTTCATATCTCTTTGCGCTTTGCAAAATAGTAATCGATTCAGGTTTGCGATTTTCTTCGGGAGTTTATCTACAAAAATCTCGCTTGTCTTTCAGAAATTTCTATAGAAAACTTACCTGCGGAAAGCGCTTTCTCACGATGAACAGGGTACGGACTCGACGAATCGACCGTACCCCTGTTTCGTGGCGGAAAGTCTGTCCGGTCCGATTTTGTGCGTGCGTACGGTCGTAACACGTCGTCGTTCGTGTATGACTTAACGATGCGGCGGCCGAGAAAATGGAACTAATGGTCTTAAGCTTTCTAATCGCCGATTACGACATCCTTCGCGAAGACCGCAAGACAGCCAGGCAACGTTCACTCGCAAGAAACCTTAACGCCGCCTCCGCGCGGCGTGTCCGCCTCTTCTCTCTCTCTCTCTTTCTCTCTCCCTCGGTCTTTCTCCCTTTAAACTCCGTCGTTTTATGCACCGTTCGGGACTTGCCTATTTTTACTCGCCCACACGAGACATCGTAAAGCGCAGCTAAAACTGGGCAAAAATGCCGGTGTTCGGTTACAGTTGGACTTTATTGTAGAATCGAAGAGCGAAAACGACACCTCGCCCGGTCATCATATCGTGCTATAATAAGATTGCAAATATAAAAACATGAGGTGTACTTTTACGCATATCCAGCGCTGAAACAGTACTTTTCACTGAGCTGCGAGACAAATTTAATTTGACAAATTCCGGGGGTCTTTATTAATTGCCCGAATTTTTTACATTCATATTCGATACTTTGGGAGGAATTTAATTAAGTGAATTTTACTGTACCCATTAATTGTGTCAAGGAACATGCCATTCCGGCCATAGCCACTCCGAATTTATGTATGTTCCGTTATGTCTGATGGATGCTCAATCGAACGTGTCTCTCTCTCTCTCTCTCTCTCTCTCTCTCTCTTGTTTCGGATCGACTCTCACGCGGCGGAGACGCGGTGGCGATGACCGAACGAATCACGGGAGAACAGAGAACGTAAGCGCGATGCGTAAGCGAAGCCGAATCGGCAACAACCTTTACCTTCACTTCGGTCCGCCGCCGCCCGGGTTGTTCCGCACGGTCCCATTCACGAATTTCACTTTCACGGCCACGGCCGTGCGCGACGACGCCGACGTTCCCGCATTCGCCTCGAGTCTCTCTCACGTCATCGAATGTGCCGAAATGTTATAAGCGCGAACATTGACATTTGCCACGCTGCTGTTTCGAGCGCTATAAATATTTTGTACCGCGCGGAGCGCGAGATAACGCCTGCCTTGATCTCTAAAAGCCAATCGGTGTACAAATTTCCATGCCTCTCCAGATGATCCGCTTCAGCATTTATATTCGAGTCGTAAATTCTGCAGCGTTAAACTTTGGAACACATATATCTGTGTAACTATTGAGATAAAAGCATAGATAAAAGCATATATTATGTATGCAATCTGAACGCTATTATGAGTGTATGCAATTAACTCAAATTCGAACTAATTTAGATATTAAAATTAACTTTGAGAATAATATATATTTTATAGTTAAATCTCTTTATGCATTTTATCTTTATTCTTTTATCTTTTTCGACGTGTTCCATTAAAAGTCGCTAACTCTCTCTCTCGCAACTACCTCCGGTATAAAACTGCACAGCGAGCTGCACAGTTTACTCCCGACCTGTACAACTACATTACAATTGCGAATTAAATAGCGATGAACGGAGAGAAGCGTCGGGTCTCGAAGTTTAAATCACCGTGCAAAGCACAAACTCCCATCACGACAATTTTGTAACGTAAACGTACAATACGCCTCGCGTGCGCCGCGCGTATTGATTTTCCTCTCCGTGTACGCGGTCCGCCCATCATCGTTTTTCCTATGAGAAAACTTCGGCACCCGAATACACACAACCCGCGCCGCCGCGATCTAAAGCATATTATTCCAGGGTTAAAGTAACAGAGTCCGAGTCAAATTTAAATACCCTTCGTGGTTTTCGATTCGCGGACAAACAAACAGCCTGTTAAGGATACTTAGGGTAACTCCGCCAGTTTATTTGCCGAGACCTGAGAGAGTACAATAAATCAGTATCGTCTCTAGAGACGGACTCTAGTGTTTGTCTCAAATGTTTGTCTCGGGAGAACGAGATTTCCGTGTTCTTTGCCGCGCGGATAAAATTAGCTCGTTTCCAATTACATTGATGCGTTATTCCGATTCAAGGTACAAACGATATTTATATCTTTTCAGCAATTTGTCACTAAAGAAAATGATTTTACTTAAGTATCGGCGATTATAACACGCGAATAATTCGCAAAAAAGCTTGCGAAACTATCGTAAGCAAAATAGTCATAAATCACGTGTAAAAAAGTGAAAAAAAGATACACAGATATTCTATTATAAATATATAATATTATAAAATACGTAATATCTACATTCTAAAGTACTCTTTAAAGAGTTAATTTTAGTATCTAGTAAATTAGCTCAAACTTAAAAGCTAAGCTTTTTTTTTTTTTTCACAAAAAGGAACAAGATATAAAATTACCAGGAAACATATGCATTTATAAGATTAAGCGTTGAACATTTTAGAACATAAGTCTGCTTTTCATTTCATTATATACAGGGTGTTGAAACAAGGTGTATAGTTGCTGTTACAATGTACACAATTTGCTGAAACAAGAATGTTATTTTTCCTAAAATCGCTGCCCTCCCAACTAGTTCTTTTTTTCTGTCAACGATAAATGACTCGTATCCGCCTCCCCCTGCTTCCCAGACTTTTGATGGAAAAAAAAATTCGGCTTACTTCGTGATGGATACGCGCGACGGATAGATAGTAGATGCTCGTTGTCGGCGATATAGCCGCGGCACAGCTACGATGCACGTATATGCATCGGTCGTGTTGTTGGATCAATACGCAGCCTAAGCCACCGTGCTTACCGCTGCGTTTGACCCTCCATCTGTGCAGCAACAAGTTCTTCGGGGCTTGGGCTTATAACGGGTGTCCCGCTGCGGTGTCTCACCCTTGCGACGATGAAACGATCGCACCCCTCCGGGTCCCCAATTAAGGTTCGTTCGTTCTATTCGCGAGACGAGCGAGCGTGCCACCCCTCGCGCGATGCGAAGAGACGAGAGGATCTCTTCTCTCTTGTCTCCATCTAATTAAAACGATCGCGCATTAATTGCAATTAAGGGCAACTTAGCGCCGGCCGGAAGCGCCGGCGGACTACGTGTGTGTCGTGCGTGTTCGCACCGCCCTGCTATTAACTGCAATTGTAGCAAATGTGAAAGGAAGAGGAGAGGCTTTTATAATTATAACGTTGAATACCGTATCTCTTATGATTTATCGTACTCGTGTTGATATTTTTATAATATTATTCAGATCTATGCGCGTGTGTGTGGGATTTAATATATTCCTTTTATAATGAAAGATTAATTTGTGTTTCAAAAGATTGTATTTCAGAAATTGCTAATGTCTCGATAATCGATAAGAAAAATGTAACCCAGCTGTACATTTATGATACTTAACACAATTTAGCACAGTTATTTATTATTCTTGTTTGCTGATTAACTATTAATCTCCGCGTATTGGCTAAAGTGTCCAAAGTCTAACAAGATAACGCGAACGCCGACGTTAACGGCGGAACGGAGCGGTTCCGCGAAAGTATCTCTCGCCGGTGTTTTCAGTTAGGAAACTGTTTTCGCCTTCTCGGACACACGGTGTCGTCGGGGTCGAACTGTCCGTCTTTCATCCCGCGACGGACCTTCGACGTTTACGACGAAACGCGCTTTCGCGGTGTCGTCGTCGGGGGACCGCGCGTAGAAAAGCTTTTGCCTGGGTGGCAGCCACGTGGGTAGTGATTAATTGTGACAAGGCGCAAACACGCCATACACGCAATATACACGCAGGCCCCTTTCTCTCTCTCTCTCCTGTCCTCGTGTACGCGAAAGGCCATGTGTATCGGCGCACCCGCATGCAAAACGCACGCACACGTACATATACACGCACACGCACGTACGCGTGTGCTCGGCAGACTATGGATTACGTGTGCGTGTATGCGCGTGGGCGCGACGGCTGCGGCGTTCTCTCGCTCTCGCGGGATCTCGATTAGAGAATAGTGCAGTCGCTCACGAGCTACCGCGGTCGCGTATATATGCAATCTCGAATGCAGACACACTCGCGCGGGAAGGGTCGATCTCGGGGCACGCGAGGGCAACGAGGCGGAAACGGGGGCAGAAATGGAAATCGCTGCCGATCCTCGAAGTAGCGATTGCTCGCCGCTCCGGTTGCATCGGTCGCAACCCGGTTAGCGGCTTAATCTTTAACCAAATAATTTAACTCTCTCTTTCTTTCGTCGCATAGGTATGCGTAGGCGTAACTGCAATCTAGAAAGGAACGGGCGATGATTAATGCTTTCTCGGTTGCATAACCCGGAACGTCGATGCGATTCCGTAGATTCTATCGAAATGTAAGAAAATGCGCGAGAACCACCTGTACTTACTTATCCTGTGATATACTATCACATATCACGATTTTTTTTCGCGCGTAACCTGATGTTATCGCGCACGCTTTTAATTATCGTTTCGAGACACGCGCTGAGAGAACTGACCATATAGCGTAAAATTATAATTAGAACTGCAAGAATTATTTGTATATTATTGAAAGTTCAATTCGTGTGTCTGCATCAAATGAGTAACATCAGTGATACGTGTCGTGTCTAACGTACAAAGTATTAGTCTCCGCTTACCCCTGTTCATGCCCAATATTGAATGTCAATGTTAATGTAAGATGAGACTTAGACGCGGCATTTAGCGGCTAAACATTGCGGCGTGGAACACGACCGCTGTCATCGATACCGAGCTCCGCAACTACCGATCCCGTTGCGCAGTTGCGCCGCGCCGTGCGGTTTCATTAGTCGATCATTTTGCAACGGCTCGTAAAACAGCTAAAGGATAAAAGACGAAATACTCCGCGAATACTCCATCTCTCTCTCTTTCTCTCTCCTATGAGGGGTTGTGTGTGTAGAACGGCTCGCTTCTAGATCCTTATCTCGCCTCGAACGTCACGATTAATGTGTCTTACACGTGCGCGTACGGAATCTATACGTACGTATGTATTTTATCGCGTTACCCGGCTGCAACCTAGGCCTAGGCCCGCACGCCTAGGTCCGCGCTTGCATTTTGCAAGACGCTTGTTTTCGCAACCGACTCTCTTTCACGGACGTCGCCGTCCAGCTCGCTTCTAGCTCGTGTTCACCTACTTCTCTACGTGCATATATACATATATACATGGGCGCCGACAAGATTTTTCTACAGAAAATACGTACATTCTGACTGAAATATTTTTTTTTTACGGTTTCACAACTTATTATTATCGGTTGCGGAATTTTGTAGAGAGGAGAATTTTCCTCAGATCTTTAAAGCAATACGTGTCCCCTTCTTTAAATGCATTAATAAATGTATTCGTTAGGAATAAATATTTATTAATACTGAAACTCTTTTTCTGATATTTATTATTAATTGTTGTAATTAATATGGTATAATAATGCAATATTGGAACTTGTATTGAAATCTTTTCGCTCAGTTTAACGAGTTTATCTCGGAGCTTATTATAGATTGCGTATGAAACGCTATCAACAAGTTTACTCCATAAAGTCTCATTCTCAGAAGACAACGCACTTCGTTTAAACTTTATTTGCTTGTCCTGAAGATTAAATGGGCGCAAAGTGTAGTCCATCGCGACGCCCATGTGATGTATCACCGCTCTCAACACGGGAATGACCCAGTATAGCGTACTACGCCGCGCGAGAATTGCCCGAACGATTTCACTCTCTAGGAATGAGATGAATACACTTTGCGATCGAGGGAATTGAACTTTCACCGTTACCGCAGAAATGTTTACGCGACGGACATCGCGCGGGATTATGCATCGCCTCGCGCATATCCACCCACGCGGCTCGTTGCTCCTCCCATGATTAATAAGGTAGAACGTAATTTTAACTTCAACCTGTACGACGCTAGAAATAGACAAAGGAAGTTTAGTGGGCGTTTAACGCTAAATATGGTTGTTCGATTCTGCATCGCAGAATCTGGTTTTAAATAATTTTTATGTGAGAAATTTGAATTTTTATTTCTTCAAATGATTACATTCCGATATTAACAAACGATATTTTGATACATTAAATTGATTGCTGTGTGTACTTTTAGCAAAACGCGCTTCGAGGATCGCTCGATCATCTTGGGAGCACTTTGGGATTCGCGTTCGCTGGATTTGATCGTGAAATCTTTCCTCGAGCGCGATTCACGAACGCGAATTGCAGGCGATATACGCGAGCGGTAGATCGGCATTGCGCGGCCGGTTGCGTAACAATCGGAAATGGGAGCAGACGCGCGGCGTAAATGCAGCCAGCGAGTGCGCGCGCGCACTCGCTGACAGGAAAAATGTGGGTGAGCGCTTTGCAGGCCGCTGCTAACTAGACAAAGGGATCCGGCCTCTCGCTTCGGGAATGTCGGCCGCGGCTGAAATCTCCGATCCAATTAACTGTATCCCTCCCGCCGCCGTTCCTCTCCCGCTTCCTTCTGCGCCGTCTTCTCTCTGCTTCTCGACGCGACGCGACGGTGCGCCCCGGGCCCTCGTTGCGCTGGCCGTGATGCGCATCGAATACGCGGAATATATGCGATAGAAACTTTATCCCTCACGTTCGTTCCCTCACGTTCCAGGTAGTTCTAAAAAGTGGCTGCAGTTATAATTTTTTTTCTCTCTATATCGTGTGGATCGCGCGATACAATGTTAGGCTCGATTTTTGCTTTTTGCTTCACGTAAGTGAAACTCTCGCGAGAATCATGATGGGTATCGTAAGTAATATCACGCGAATCGAACTCGCCGTATGATGTTAGGCGCACACTCGGAGTTCGATATTTTTTATGTTTCGATTGTTTCGAAATAATCTGTAATATTCAAATTTTCAAGTGCATCGACAATCACCACCTCGCACCTCAAATTTTCACGTCTAATATTATTACTTTCTTTTCTTCGATCGCTCTCGAGCCATATTGAGCTCTGAAAATCGCTGAAGACATTCAAGGCACAGATATCCCCCTCGCGGGATAATCCGATATCACTCTTCCCCATTTTTCTGCTTGCCTTGCCCTTCTCTCATTCTCTCTCTCTCTCTCTCTCTCTCTCTCTCTCTCTCTCTCTCTCTCTCTCTCTCTCTCGCCCTTTCTATTCCCTCTTTCTCCCGCTTCCTGTCGATGCCAGGTCGGAAACGTCCCGATAATCCAAACCGAAGCGCTTATAGATGGAGACTGCGGACGTTCTCGAGGAGGAGCTTGATCTCCGCTCTCGCGAACCGCGGGAATGGCAGGACGGACAGAGGGCGAGAGGACTCGCAAAAGTGGTGGGAGGACCGGGAGGGATGCAGGACGATGGGGAAAGAAGGGGGATCCCTAACACCGCTATTTATTCTCCGAGGAGTCTCCGCGTCTCTCCACCCGGTCCGGCCTCTACGCTCGATTTCGCGGTCAGAATTTGCGGAATGTCCGTGGCTGGAACCCGTCCATCCGGTTTTTTAATTGCAAAAAGGATCCGCCAGGACCGGGGGGCCGCCGTCGCGCAAACCCGCTCTCGGGACCTTAAGTCCGCCGACAGGACTCGACTCCTTCGAACGCGCGGGAGACGAGTCCTCTGAAAGGCGCACGAGAGCGACGTGTTTCGTACGAGAATCTTTCGCGGTTGCGAAGTCGTAGACTTTCATAAATCATAAAGCACAGTTTCTTTTGACATGCGCTTTCTAGCACTTTGTTTTAGGCTTATTTTTTCAAACATCTAATTGAACGTTTAATATTTAAAGATCAATATCATGCATGTATGAAACATAATCATTTTTATCGTTAACGAAAATGTGTGCTATAGTTACATCACAGAATTGAAATATTATAAATGCTTATATTGGATTTGAAAGTAATCTTCATCGAGAAAATCATCGTACATTTTATTTAGCGATAAATCTAATTGAGATATCTGAAGAAACACGTCTGCAGGATTCGCAAAAATTGTAACTCAGGGTCGACGTCGGGATGACTCGTTATTCCGCGGACATGAGTATATTTAATTACAACAATTAGTATTAACAAGTAATAATTATTCCCGTGAAAACGTTATTACAATCACGGCGTTGTGTGCGTGGGCGAGATAAAGTAATAATACCAAGGCTAAAATAGCCAAGATAAAGAAAATTATCTTCCGCGTGCACGGCACGTGTATACATAACGTGTGTCAAGGATAATGCACTTGTAGGTTTTAATTTCATCACTTTTATTCTCTTCTCTTGTCTTCCATTTCTTCCGTTTCTGATTCTTTCGCCTTCTTACTATTCCTACCTCTCACTTTTACGTGAAATATTACACGCGTTTGCACTTTCTTGCAATTGTTTTTTTTTTTAGGACAGATTTATACGTGTTATTAGTATCGCGTGTTCAAAGGAATTTCGTCACAATTCGCATAATAAATCTCTGACGTTCCTCTCCACCTCCCTGTTATCATTCTCCTTTCCTATTTCCTTCCCCTTTTTCCATCCCTCGCTATCTCTCTTTGCCAGCCTCGTTCCTTACTTTGTACCTTTCTCGGAGCAGTATACTGGGACGGTTTAAGTGTTGCGGTTCGGTAACTCATGGCGACGGTTCATATACCAAAAGGATATCACCAGTGGATCGCACCGGATCAGGTTCCCCGACACTACCACTCTTACGCTCCCTAAAACTGGTTTCGTCATTTAGGCCCGCCCCTTTCGCGAGTCCTTTTGCCTTCATCCGGCCGTTTCCTTCGGCGGCCCGAGACTCCGGCATCAGGAAGGATACTTTAAATACCCAGCCAAAGAGAACCAGGAGTTGTTCACCAAACTGTTCTGCTCTTAAACCGTCATTTCACGACGCGATATATCATTCGTCATGATTGCGCCAAGAGTCACTAAAATTTGTGAGTTTACGCATTGCATTAATTAACGACTCATAACGCACGATCGAGCCGTTAAAACGGCTCTCGTTTCGCTGATTAATTATACGCATTGATACGATGCGTCATAAATTAAGTATATCGCCGCTTTGCCATTTTTTGCCATTTTGATGCCGATAAATATAACTCGAGACAGTCTAATTTAAGTTAATTTGACAGAGCGTTGAAATCTTGTTCTTCCTCGCGTTATATTAACAGTTGCACTCGCACGAGGATTATCATAATTTCCAAGTTTATTCGATATTCAACTCGATATTCAATGACTCACAATGTATATTTTTATCTTATTTTTCTCACTGTTGTGGAGAATATTTTGGTTTATCTGTCTTCTACCAAGAGATCATGGAATATTTATTTTAATATTTTCACGATAAAACACACATATCTATATATAAATATAATAGAAAAATAAAAATATAATAATTGCTACAAAAGAGAAAGAAGCAATTTTGTTTACTGCACAGCTTTATAAGAGATTTCACTTTAAAAGATTAAGATAATTATGACAAGCATGAAATACGAGCAGTTTTAAGAGGAGATGTGGGAGGGATTGGCGTATAAGCGGTGCATCGTTCTTGGGTGATTGAACTTCGCTTTTCGATTTGGACAAACAAGCCGAGCGCGTGTGCGTGCCTGTTTTTGAAGGGTGCGTGCGAAGGATGTTCGTTCGCGCGGTATCAGTACACGCTCGTCGTCGCGTCGGCGGCGCGGCTTTTTCTCGCGAATCGGCAAACGGCCGCGGCCGGTGGGGGCCACGAACGCCACGAACGCCGTCGCGCCGCGGTCGTAGCCCTTGACAAATTCGTTATCAACGGCACACGTCGTAAAACTCTCCCGGGGCACTCTCACTTTTTTCTTTCACGCCACTGCGCCGTGACCTCGCCGGCATCTCGTCGTTTCGTGAGGTAGTCCTCCTTTCGGCGTACAACACAAGTGCCCCCTTATCGCATGCACTTATCTCAATTCGTGCCTGCGGCTCGTCAGGTCTAAATTATCGTTACGCGTATGTATGTGTACTATGTCGCTGTTCATGTGTACGCGTGTGTTTATGTTAGGCGTTTTTTTTTTGTTTTCATTCGTGCTCGCAAACATCGGAGTTTTCGTGCCGCGAAGTACCACTTAGCTTCATTTTACAAGTATATCATCTTTTTGTTATCAAGAAATTTTATTTTCTCATTGTCACCCGCGCGAAGAAATACGATCAAGATAGTAGTAGGTACATGCGCAAAGGTTGAATGTTCTGTCGCATATCAGTCCATTTCTTTCTCGCCTTGAATTATCGAGTTGATACACGATATTTTGTGCAGTTTTAAAACTGCCATTTTATCGGACTGATTTTTTTATTCTCGTGCAAACTTTGTACGATTCAAATAATTTCTCGTTTGATGGCGAATCTTTATCTTTAAATTTATGCATAATTTGTCGTCTCTTATTAATTACTCAATTATCACACGTTAAATTCAGTAAATGGGTCAAGTAGACGACATATATATGATTATTTTAAACGATACATTTACGTACGACCGCAATCTACCGTTTCCGAATCCTCTTTGTCACTTTGACAGGAGAAAGAAAACACCTGTCATCCGCGAGTAATTGGGCGTGAGTATTCTAAACATTATTTCGCAACGTGCACTTGTGTGATATCCGCTTTTTCGACCGCAAACCCAGCGGCAACCTGTCGGTTCTTTTACGAACTATTATCCCTCTGTTGACCGTGCCAGTTGGCACGATCTCCACAAAAGCGCAGCATCCGGCGAAAGATCCGAACAGGCGGCGAATGAACGACAACGTGAGTTTACTGGCCGGTTACTCATCGAAAGCGTAAAACGCGGAAGAAAGTGTCCCATTTCTGACCGATAGCTAGGAAAACGTGATTCTCGGCTTTGACTAGCTGCAACTCTAATATCGAAATGTAGGCAATGTGTGTGAAGCTTTGCAAGCTTGATTAAATCGTTAGATTAAATCGTTTTAATTAATAAGAATTAAGGAATCTGCTTGATATTGCATTTTGACTCTATACCTCTTCTGGCTGCTTCGGTTCATCACGTCGATTGTAATTCTTTCGTAACCACGCGATCGCGTTAAACATTTTCCGTCTCTCGTTGCCTTGTTCCCTCCCTTTTATCTCAGATCGTGCTTCCGCAGGAATTTAATAAACCGCGTGCCACTGAGGAGCAGGATGATCTTGCGAATTTCATTGAGCGCGAATCTTAATATAATAATTTATTATTCTTGCGAAGAGAGAATTTCCAAGTGTTTGTTGTATAAAGTAATATCTTCGATTTAACATTACATCACTATTCTAGAATATAACTGAAATCGATGCTTCAATGACCCTAAGAAATAGACTAAAGAATATAGTTAATTAAGTAGAATATAGTTTGCAATAATTGCGAGGTGCAAAATGGCAAGTATTAAATCTGACATTCAAGTTAATAATATACATTTTTATGTATATTATTAATATATTAATATACATAATTCAAAGACGTCTTAGATTTTAAAGTAGAATTTATATGTTTAAAAATGTCAATGATATCAGAGAAAGTATAATTGAAATAAATTACAAAATATAAATTCATGAAACATATTACCCTTTATAGGAGCCAGAAAAAAAAATATATTCCTATATCCTACTTAACAAGCATACTTAAGCCCTTTATTATTTCTCATATAACGGTCGTTAACACTGATTTGTATGCTCTGTGCATTAATGTGTATCGAAATCGTTGGGGGATCGATTTAACATTAAAACCAGACGAGAGCACATTTGATGCCCAAGATCGTGTCCGAGAAGCATAAAAAATTACGTCACACTAGAACGATCCATCGAGCTCGGGATGTGTGTAGGATATCTCGACACCCTTGTCCCCTGCTCTCCTTCTCTCTCCCTCTCGTATCACCTTTTCGTTTTTTCGCTCTTGCTCGTGTAAGGCGAGCGGAGCGGACGTGCAAGAGAGAAAAGGGGCACCCTCTCTCGCCCTGAAAAGTGTTCTGCCCTAGGAGGCTGGCCTTTGGACACAACTAATCGATATAGGCCGTTCGATATGGACCTCGGCATAGTACAGCCGAACGCAAAAGTTCTCCCAGCCTCCGGTTTCTCGATACCGTCGTCGTCGTCGTCGTGCAATATCGAAGTCGGCCATCACGAAGTTGTTTCAGCAGCTTTGTTCCCGTTTGTCACTGACAAAGTCACGGTTCTTAGATATCCTTATTTCGCTGTCAAACGGAACAAATTAATACATTTATCTATTTAATGCTGCTGCAAGGAAGCTCGGAAAAATGTACGAGGAGCCTATAAAGATTTAATCGTTGTCTTCTCTCGCGTCTCTTCAGACCGGTATTCACAGTCGGTTCTTATATTTAAGACCGTCTTAAGTACAATCTTAAGATGTTATAAACCAATCACAGAGCCGTATTAGCATCTTAAGACATTACTACGGTCTTGAAATAAGATCCGACTATGAATACCGGTAAGGAATATCTATATTAACAAAGGAGATGGTTCTCTCTCAATTCGACCCAACTGGCCATTTAATATAGTATTCAAATATACAACGTTGCAAGAAGCTTTTTAACCTCGAGGCACACACAATATGAAAATCCGTAATTTGAATTATTTTCGTTATATTATCAGCTTTTATAATTAAGATGTTAAGATGAACAGCCTCATTGTAAATCTATAACTTGGTTTACACTTGATAAGGACCACAAACCATGGTCGAAACGTTGTGTATTTGAATATTATATTAACAAATGGCCAGTTGATGGGTCGAATTAAACTATCTTCTTTGTTAATTATTACAGGCGAAGAAAAAGATTATTATCTCAAGTTTAATATTTATAATATTTCTTCGAAATTTGAATATTACATTAAGGTTAAAATTAGTATTTTTTAATTGTATAAATGCTTCGCGTTTTTGTGCACCGCGGTTTGCGCGGTTTGCCTACTTTATCATGCTGTATCAGACAACTTGCACGGTTGTTACCGATCTTCAACGTTGCAACGGGATCGCGGTGAAGTTAAAGTCGTGATGCTATCTTTTATTAACGCCGTGATCCCGACGATCTTCCGACGAAGAGCAATGGCTATTTTGCTCGCGTCGAAAGTGAGATGACTGACAATCAAATTGCAGATAGCCGAGTAATAGCGAGTAGGCGAGTAGGTGAGAGGGAGAGAGAGGAAAACATCGTGATATTAAACCGACACCTGGTCTCGCGCCGCACCTTGCAAGCCCCGGTCCCTTCCATTCTCTTCTTTCCGCCTCTGCCCCCCATTCCCTTCCGTGCCCCCTTCTCGCACGTCGCCTAACTCCTTGCCTCGTTCCGCGCGCACCTTCATAATCCCGTATGTCGCAACTCGCGCCAGATGATTTCCGAGAGGACGATACCTGTGCATCGTCGAATTTTTGGCGTGCTGCGTACATATGTGTTCGCGCGCGCACACTCGTCCCGGGCGCTATTGCGAGGCCGTACCCTGCGGGCGTCACGCAAACCTTAAAAAATGATCGCGCATAATTCGGTGTCTTATGGCGAACGTCGTGCAGCGAGTAAGCCACACGTTTCGTGGTTTCTCCGGTTGTAATATTTTCTCGCTCAACTCATCCCCATAAGCTTTCGCTTCGTCCTTTTTCCAGTATGCGAAAAGATCTCATAATTTCTTGATGGTTTTTCTTGAACGTGAACTTGTCAAACCAAGTGAAGCAGATGAATTTCATATCGTAAACTACATTTGATGAAATATCTTGTCAAACTCGACTTTACACACGTTTTGAGATTGCAAGATTTAGCAATAGTTTTAATCTTTGAAAATTAATTTAGGAATTTTCTCATAATTTTCCGAGAACATAATGATAGTTTATAATTCAATACCAATTACTTTCATATCTCGCAGGTTTCATGTTCGGAACGTGTCAGTTGAGCAAAGATTTTCTACTCTATGATTCCGTGCCTAGAGCGTACACGATCGCCGCAGGACATCCCAAATGGGATTTCGAGCTGCTGCTGCTGCTGCTGCTGCTGCCTGGCTATCGTCACTCATCGTTAGCTGCGCCATGAGATTCGGTCCAGAGGCGATGGATTTGAGGGGGGCCCCGGATACAATGCGCTATATGAGTCATACGTGACGTGCGTAAACCGTAAACGCACATGAGAGGAAGGCCCCCCTTCTGACCATCCATGGTTTCGCCCCACGATAGGTTTCGAACCTATCGTTACAATGTTGATAAAGTTAAATGTCGCCTTTTCCGTTCCCATTCTTCCCATAAGTACTCCAATTTTATGGAATGAAAACGATTCTACGTATATCTTTGGCAAGTACGGAATTATATATATATATATATATATAGGATTAATTTAAAGATAAATGATCAAGCATATTCGAAAGAAGATATTTTATGCCGTTAGTTGAGATAGATAAACTTTCATTAAATGCGGAATAACAAGAGGTAAAGTAAGATCCTATACCTTTTTATTAATTTAGAATATTTATCAAGCAAATTGTATTTACTGCAATTATATAAAGTATAGGGATGCCTACTTTTATGGTTGCCATTTCGGGTAGTGAGCATGCAGAATGTGCAGGGTGGTCTGGGATAAACGAAGAGAGTATCGCCCGGTGCATCTCGGCCGTCTCCCTAGAGACTCGCGACAAAAGGGTTGCCGGCAGGGGTAGCACAAGGGAGAGATTTGTCAGTGGGATCTGTAGCTCGGGGGAAGAGAGAGAGAAAAAGAGTGAAGGGGGCGCAGAGGGGGGAAAAAAGCGGCTTTAGGACCGATGCTGCGAAGAAAATGATGTGGGGACGAGGGGAGACGTCACCACAGGGGGTGGCTAATTTAATGACTGCCGATTGGCTATGCATAGAACACGCGGATGGGTGGGCGTCCGTTTTATTCGCGCGCAGTGGTCTTCCTGTGTGTATATTGCGTGTATGTGCGTGGGCGCGCGCGCGCGCACTTGCATCGATAATGTCAAGATTCCCGGTTTGCAGCTTGCACGAGGGCGAACAATGACGAAGCTTTAACTGATAACCCATATATTCTTGCGAGAGTAATTTGTAAGAGGATTCACCTTTGATTAGGCATTTCTATATGATATAATTTAGGAGAACTTGGGTTTGAATAAATTGCATTATGTATCTCAAATACTCTTTTTCGATGAAATTTTTATAGAAATTGCACATCTGAAATATCTGCATTTTTTACGCTAGAATTATTCTGGCAGAAGTAATTTGCGAGAGCTTCACTCCTGATTGACATATCTATAACATAATGTAGGAGAACTAGTTTTGAGTGAACTGCATTATATATGTTACATACTTCCTTATGAGATTTTTATAGAAATTATACATTTGAAATATCTGCATTTTTTTATATACTGGAAACACAGTAACCTCATAACTTTTATAACTATTTTATTATTCGAACGTCGCGTCGTATCATATTTATAACGATCATAAAGTGGCCAGGAAGTTCGCATTCTATTATCTGCGCCGGGAAAATGTCAGCGCTATTATGTCAGTAGTGGGTATTATTCCTCTCGGTAGAGGAAAGTGTTATGATAATGATTCATTCACGGCTTCCGCGTTTGTGTCCTAGTACAATGTATTCGTAACACATTTGTATCCCACCTGCGCTCATAATCGAACGACGTCGCTGCACATATTCATTATGCATGATTATGTATCGCTACTTGTCTAAAGCAAAAAAAAGTTTCTCGATCGATAAATCTATTGTCGCTTAAAACGACACAGATCGCAATCCTTTTTTTTTTTTGCTTACTGCTTACGGGTATTTCTTCGATTGGTATACCATGAATCATCGGTAATCCACGAATGCAAGAAATTTTCCTGCTCATTGTAAATTGACCGACAATTTTCGCGGAACACACGTGCGCGAAAATTTACATATATATATATATTTTTGCATAATGATTGCTACATCGGAAAGTTTTGCCTACCTTCAGCTCGATTAGGATAGCTACGCGGATAATTAATCAAGTACAAGTCGGCGATTTTTAATGTTTATCTTATAGCCTGAAATGACACGGTAGTTGAAGTATTTTTTTTAAATTAGTATTGTTAATTATCTTTGTCAGCAATATTTGTTCAACAAAATATATTGATCTATTAGAAGAATATTTACATATACATATAATAATATTTACATATACGTATGTTATATTAAATTGAATCCAGATCAAGCAAACGAGCGCGAACATTTGATAAAAATATCGAAGACTTTCGTCTCTATGGGATCCAATAATTCCACATCGTGCATAGGAAGTAGCGTGAATTGTTTAAAGAAATCAATGTAATGCACACGTGAGACAAAGTAATGGCAACAAATTGTTTCAAAATGCATTTACGTTTACATCATGCGTTTTTCTTCTTGCACGCGTCGTTACAAAAGCTTCACGTTTCATCATTTTTTTTCTGTAACACGTGTTCACAGCTGTCCTCTTTAATCGCCGAGAAGAAGCGTACTACATAGAATCAAACGCGTTATGCAATTCCATCGATCGACGTTATTAATAGCCACTGTCGTTTCTTCCGCGGAGTTATTGATAGCGAGTTATTTTTCACGTAATAAAAGTTTGTCCCACGAGCCAATGCTTTACATAATTATATTTATGCGTGTTTTGCCGGCTATATCGAACACTCATTATCTGTGATCATAAAACGTGAAATAAAATGCGATAAAAATGCGAATAACTTGATTAAAAGTTTTCTCATCAACTGTGTTTTTAAATATGCCGATAAGCGAATGATAATGATTTTTTAATTTATTAATGAATAACTTATAATATATAATGGATGATATACGCAATACACAAGTATCCCATATTGCGATCTTAATTGTCTTAAGTGCGATCTTAATTTTCTTCGTGAATTTATAATTGATTTTTGCTTAACAAAACGTTAATAATAATTTCTGACTTATTTTCAATTAAGAAAGATGATTTCTTATGGCCTTATGCAATAAACTTTAAAGACACAAATAAATGACAAAACCGAATTCTTTAACTTGTTCCTCAGTTAAAAATAAAACTTACTTTGATAAAATTTTGTTTTGTGGTGATTTAATCATGAAAACGTATAATCTGCAAAATTGGAAGATTGGGATAAATAGCAGCTTCCTTGGATACTTTTGTCGAAAAATAGACTCCAGATGAGTCAAGAAATCTCACAATTAAGGTCTCGGAATTTTTTGTGAAACATTCTATAAATATACGAATAGCTGACTAACAAAGAATATCGATTGATGCCTGTTTATCTGCCATTATATCCAGTTAAATCTAATTCACAATTGTCACTTGTTTTCTAAGATATTTAAATATATACAGACAAGTAAGTTCGCCTCGTTTTACGAAAATTTTTTTAGTTCAAAGAAATTTTACCATAAATCTTATATCGTTATACCACCATCATTTTGGTTCAATTTGGTTGAATAGTCAATTTGTACCTATTCACGATTTAAGAAAGTCGACAGTAATTCTAAAATCACTCTGCATTGTCAATACTAATTTCTAATAAGGAGGCATAAATCATCTCTGCTTCACAATACCGCTAGTTTAGCCAAGTTAGGAGCGGCACGAAGCGCTCCGCTGTTATTAACAAAAATTCGATTTACGTCGGACATTTATTATCATCGATTCGGAAATCACCGCGCCGATGGTTGTTACTGTTCCTCGATGCACTTCCATTACGGCGTTGCCGGGGATTAACAAGCCGAGATTTCCCACGCGTTGCGAGGGGGAAGAACCCGCCCGTCCTTCCCTCCCTCGCTCTCCCGCTCATGCGAATTATTTTAATTTCGAGGGTTACAGTCGCGATTCTATTCCCCAACAGGCAACACAGCGTCACTTCTCCTCTTCTCTTTCATCTTCCATTACCTCCCTTTTCTTGGTGAAATCTATCGTTTGATCGCTCGCTTCTCTCACTCGCGCGATCCTGTAATATGATTTCGCCGAAATCAGGCAGATGCTAGCATATGTAAATCCAATTATCCTCGGAGTTGATACTCGCGCAATTAAAGTGCGACTTGAATAACCGCTTCTATATATATATATATATATATATATATAAACGAATGTCCCGACTAACTCATCAATGCCCAACCCAAACCCCTAAACCTAGAAACATGAAATTCGGGGAGTATATTCCTTCCATGACGCAAGCACCCACTGAGAAGGGATTTTTAGAAATTCGATTCCTAACGGGGTGAAAAGGAGTAAAATGTGTTTTCCTCGACGGACATCAACGTCGTCAAGCTTAAGCTAGTTTTTCATAATATTATATGTTATATTGAAATGCACTGAATAAAAGAAGAGTCATTCTCAGTTTTCTCATGTTATTTATTCTGCAGGCTATTATATGTTAATATTTTTATCATGTTTCCGGGAAACTGGAGATTTTGACGTAATTGCATCATTATAGGATATATACGTCGGAGAGTATCCTCGTTCAGTTATTCGTATTTTCGTCATACGATTCGCCGAATGAATCCTCGGAGAATTCACCACGAAAATCATACCTCCCGTTTTTACCGATTCGCCGACGGCGGTGTTCTTTTCACGTGACACGCGTGCGGGGCTTTATCTTCCCGCGCCATGTGTCGACGACGTAATTTCTTTCGGACAGGTTTTGTAAGGGCGGACACGTGCAGCAGCAGCAGCAGCCGGATCGTGCAGGACCCCTCGTGATACTCGTCCTCGTTCGCGTGTCGCACACTCGTACCGGCGTCACGAGCGCTTCGCGTTGTTAACGTTCGGTATCTCAATTCGATATACGCCAGAAATCTGCTGTTTTTAACATTCCAATATTTTCGGTAAAAATCCATCATAAAAGTTTTTCTGTAAGAAGTCAACTCGCAGTTTGCTATAAGATTTACGTATCAAAATCTGTATTAAAATAATAATTTTATTACAGTATAATAATCATAGACATCTAAATAATCGTCATGTTATCGAGCAAGGTAAATACTGTATCGTTCCGTTAAAATATAATGACGAACTGCGTGTAATGTGCTTTCGGTGTAATATGCAAATGCTAACGCAACAATTATCTCCGTATGCTAATGTAACAAGGGGGCATTTTTGTATCTTGTAACAAACTTTACCAACCCGAAACACAGATCGTTCGCCGATAAAATTACCATATAGTGGCGCGGGTGGGTCGTTCTAGCCGCGGGATTTAACGCGAACAATGCAAATGGATGCGACGCGAGGCGCGGAAAAATGATACCGGCATGAAGACGGGCGGGCAGAGACGATCGGGGGCCCCGTGTTCTTCTTGCAACGGGGCACCGGTCAGTCATTATTCCCGCACAATTGTAATTCCGATGTAATGTGTGTCGCGGGCAGCTGCGTTCTCGGCGCGCCGCTCGCTCCTTCGGCCGCGCTTGCGATTATCGTCCTTCGATCGTACGATCGCGTAATATCGCGGCGGATCTGCCGTGTTCTCCGGCGAGCGAGAACAGCTGGAGGAAGTGTCACGAGACACGCGCTCGACCGGCCGCAAAATGCTGGTAATCGTGCCGGCGCGGCGCGCCGGTCGGTCGTTCGATGATGAAGATGACGACGACGACGACGACAACGACGTCGCGATCGTTGATTCGAGAGCTTATTTAATTGGTCCCTTGCACGATAAGTAGCTTCATTAACGCTGGGAAAGAGTGCGGAGTAAATGGAACTTTGTCGGCGGTTTATCGCACGGCTCGTCGTAAACGCTCGATTAATTTGCAAGGGTTTGCAATTAGTAAAATGTGTGCGAGCGACATAAAGAGCGAGATAAGCGTTCTCCAAAGAGCGGAAAGACGACGAGCGGTCCTCGTTACGTTAGTGAAAGTAGAATGGATCCAATGTTATATTTAGAGATATCTATCCTTTTACTTTTAAGTCGGTAGAACGATGTTCTACCAAGCTGTTTCGTTTCGTTAAACCTGTACGCGTCGTTAAATATTTGCAGCAATTTTTATAACTGTACTTTAGAAAGGAGTTTGCATAATTATAAGTACAAGCCGTGACATCGCCAGTAAAACTCGAGTGTCATCCGTCTGATTAGAATTTGCACGCGGGTATTATCGGGATTCATCTACAAACTGCGAGCGCGCGATAGGGAGAGAAAGTGATCACAGATTGGGATATAGCGTCCCTCTCTCTCTCTCTCTTTCTCTTTCTCGGACACGGTAGGACGGCAGTTCGACGACCGTGGATCCGATCTGCGTTTGATATCTTATTGCATGCCCGCGTGCGTGCGTGCGTGCATGCATGCGTGCTCGTGCTCGATACGAAACACGGCAGGAAGCTGTCGGTTTAGATAAGATCTGGAGGAACGAACGGGGACGGGGGCCCCTATAAGTACCTCGCGCACATCCCTGCAGTCGTTACACCCCATAAAACGTACCCCCGCGCGCAATAACCCTCGCCGACCCTCCTTTCGGCCGCAGTGATTCCGTCAGATCGTAATGCCAAAGACACACCCGGTGTATGTACGCGACAAGAAAATAATTATTGCGATTTACGTGTCAGCGGTAATCAGCAATGTTAGTTATACTGAGCTGAGTAAACAAACTAATCGGGGGTATATATATATTTGGGATTTAACTGATGCACGTCGCAATTTATTGGTATAATAATCTGAAAATCTTTACTCCTAATCTGTACACTGAAAAAAATTTATTAAAATAAAGAAAATATATTTCTTTGAATTTAGTTTCCTTAATTCAAAAAAAGTATTAGGTAGATTTAAGAAAATATTTTAAATTCAGAAAAATGTTTTCTTAAATCTACCCAATACTTTTTTTTTGAATTGATGAAACTAAATTCAAAGAAATCTATTTTTTATATTTTAATAAAAATTTTTTCAGTATATGTCATAAAACAACGATATTGTTGTATAAACCGCTAATTGTCACCTGAGAATATTTCACACAGAAACTAGATGTTTGCACATTTTTTAAATAAACATAATATACCTGGGATTAACGAAAGCTGCTTTGGGCGAAACAGGGCCGCGAGTCTAAGCGCGCGTGCGCGAATGCGAGATTAGGACGCGTAGAGAAGACCAACGGGAGACCAAGAGGAAGCCAAGAGGAGACGGGGAGCGAAAGGGAGGAAGGTGAGAGCGATCGAGTGAGAGGAGGAGAGGTGCGAGAGAAAATGAGAAAGATGCGTGGGTGAACGGGCGGACAGGGGTGAAAGGAAGGCAGGGGAAGGTGTGCTAGACGTATCGATCAGGCCAGGGGCGGTAAGGTTCTCGACGGGAAAGGAGGCGACGGTAGAGCTCGTGAGGGGGGAGGGGGACGGAGGGAAAAGGGAGAGAGAGAAGCATCCTCCTTCTCCTTCTTTTTCTCCTCCTACTGCTCCCGGGGCGTTACGAGAGGAACTTCTTCTATGGGGCTTGTGGGCGCGGAAGCGAGACGCTAAGAGGCCTCTTTTCGAACCCTCTTGGTTTTTGTACCTTCCGCTTTTTGTCCCCGGAACACACGAGAAAGTCTCTCTCTCTCTTCCTCCCTCGCCCCGATGTCGTCAGTTTCTTCCGGATGCCTGCGACGCTTTAACCGGAACAATCGCGTGCATATTTTTCGGAGTAATAAATAAAGATTAAGGGAATCGAGTGCAACAAACGTAATTTGTTTTCAACTGATTTATTGATATGAAAAGGATGATATATTTTTAAAAGGATCAAAACTGCCGATTTCCGTACATTTAATCGTTCTTTGATTTATCTTCGATCAATATTATTTTCTCTTCGATTCGTATGTTCGATCGATATTAAAATGAGAAGAATAGTTTGAAGAAATCAAAATAAAAGTACTTTGAAAGATAGGTAAGTTTCAGTTCGCGCGAAGACATGAAGTTTCTCGCGTCTTTTTAATCGGAAATCAGAAACCAGTTTGGAAAGAATTAAAATCGTCGCACGTGGCTACTTTCGACGGGCGCGCGACGCATGGGTGCACGCTCGCTCGTGGCATAACTTACAACTTGTCGTAAGTAACAGGTGGTTTCGGCCGCTGACACCTGCAATTATCGGCCGCGAGTGCCCGATAGCGATTAAACCCTTTCGCTGCATTTATGGTCCCGTCCGAAAACTGCTCGCTCTTAATTCCTTCGTGATATTCGGCGAAACAACTCGCCACTTCCGTTGGGAACATTCGCGGGGAGCACGTCTCTTCTCGTTATCATCTCGAGTACTTTGCGAAAAAAAAAGTTCAAGCTGTTCCATTGCGTAATTATTAAATGAGCCGTATGTCCTATTTTAAATTACGAATTGTGTAGAAAAATTACCGTGCAATCGCACGGTCTAGGTGCGTACCTCGCGTCCCTTCGGACGACGCGGCGGAAGGCCACACCTTTACTGCGTGGGCTGATGCGTTTCCGGTTGAACCTCGCGTTGAACGGGCGCGACGTAACGCCGCGCCGCGCCGCGCCGCGCCGCGCCGCAGCGCCGATCGCGACCTCATCTCGAGACGTACGCATTGGGCGTACGGAACACACGCGTACCTGACGCGTATATCCAAGGAGATATCGCGATGTTCTGATCCAATAGTATCGTGTGACTACCGGTGTTACGTGTCGTATAATAATGTTGCGCGAGTAGGTCGATCGTAATCGCGCGCGTGCGCGGCCGTGCAATCGGCGATACATATCGGTTACTCGATCCGTTGATTCGATTTAATTTTGTGACAGCGCAATTGGCTCCGATACGACGAAGAGCTCGGCTCTCTGAAAGGCGGATATTGAAAGCGATGTAATCCCCGCGACGGCAATTTTCGACGCTACCCTTCCAGTCCATGCATGTATATCTAATGATGATATCTGTTTAGTAATCATTATCATAAATAACTCTAAATGTTGAAGACGTGATATTCTCTCGTTGCGAGATTGAAATCATTTTCGCGCGTCGACGAATATGGAGATCCGAGCTTCGAAATTATGCCGGTTTCGATATCTGCCTCGCTGGATCGCGATATAGTCGCGTCGCGTCGTTTCGACACATTTCGAGAGGCGACTTTTTACCGTTAGCGTCATTTCGATTCGCGACGACACTCGTTTTAGGCATTTCCGATCGGAAGGCACTTCGGATGCTTGCCTTCTGGCCGCTCGCCATCCTGTCGATGTTCGTCACGCACCGACATTTTACTGTTACGCATGATGCCGCGTGTACGCACGAGGGAAGACAATCGCGCCGCGGATTGTCAGTCCTTTCCTGCCCTGCCCCGCGACGTTCTTTGATAAGTAGAAAATTTCAACATCTCAGATACTAAATATAATAAATAACGATATAATATAATATTATTATATAATAACAGATAATAATATAATAACATATTGCTATGTTTAAAATAATAAAAATTATTTTAATCGTTTCATTATTCGTATACAGAGTGCCTCAGAATTCCCCGTGTTAGAAAAAACGACATTTTTTTCTAGCACAATTGCATCCAAGTTTTTAAATGAGAGCAATTTAAAACGTAACGAATGAACGCTTTAAGTTATTCATGAATCATCACTTGCACGAGAAAGTCTCCGTGGAACAAGTGTAGGTATACAAATGAAAGGTTTGCATTTCGAGCATATCAGCCTCACGTTGAAACAACATTTTCTAATCTACATATTTAATCTGCTTACTTTACTTCCAATCGTTGCTTCATAGATATCAGTAGATAATTTTTTTTTCTTATCAAGTAAGTTGTATTCCAAATAGCGATATTCAGATATCACGCATAGTTGTTATGAAATCTTTAGAGAAATAGTAAAACAACCTATACACATTCAACGTGCACCGTCCCTGAATTATAGGCAATTTAGAACGCTCGTTAATTTTAAATTGCTCGTTTGAAAACTACCGCTCGAAATTTTGCTGGAGGAAAATGTTTGCATTCCTTACTTATAATAAGAATTTTTACATATATTTCTGTAACCAAACTCCTTCTCTCTGTCTATTCTTAGCCATTGATAACACATTCGTGGAACCTATAATCGATACGCGGCGGCGCGGCGTACTATAAAAATAGTTGACGCTATTAATAATTTGTCATTTTCCTATTTATAATAAATTTAAAGAATACGCTCTGAAATATCCGTCACTGGAATAAACGTAACATCTTCAGAGAATTATCGTTCCTTCAAAAGGATACTTAAATTCATTTTATTATTTTTTTTCTTTCATTGCCATCAGGCGCGATAATGCCCATTTCTCGTAACTTCCGTTCCCCTCTTCAAGTATTTACATGAGAAAAGCGTCGTTAAATTAGGCGAAACCCTCGGTTACGTTTCTGCCTATATATGTCCTTTATCCTCCGAAAATTTTTCTCTTCCGCCTGGCCTCGACTCGCGAGACTCGTTGTTGCAGCTTTCCGAGGAATTAGTGTCCAGAAAATTATCATAAATTATTCTACGACGTGCGCGACATATCCCCGACGCCTCGGCGAGTCGTCCATAGTCGTATTTACATATTTATGCGCCGAAGGGGGAAAAGAAGTAAGGTAATACGGGAATGAAGAGAATACAAGCGGAAAAGGAGATAGCGGGGAAAAAAGCGGATGAACTACTCCTCCCTCCGTCCTCCCCTCATCTTCCGCCACTCGGCAAGTTCTTTCTTTCTTTCTTTCTTTCTTTCTTTCTTCGGGACGATTTCCCGGATCGAGGCTTCGCCGCGGCACTCTGAATAATTTACCAATTTTTCTTCTCTTAATTTCGCGCGAAACGACGGACGTGGCCCTACTTCCAGTCCCACCACGTGTACTTTTGTTTTCCTCGCCAGACGCACGAGATCTCGCACTTTTCATTTCTCGCCTCGAGAAATCCTCAATAAAAAATTCGTAGACAGATCTGTCTTGAATAAAAGGATGACCATTTATATCAGATTCTGATTTAGTGACAGAAAAAATTGATAAGTAGTTCTAGGAATTTAGAATTATTTATAGTTTAAACAATATCTACATTTTATTCAAGAAACATCGATTCGATATCGAACGAAGAATTCATATGTAAAAGAAAGATGAACTTACAATAAGATGTCTTGATTATTATCTTTTATATTTTTTAATAATGGTAATTTTTTAAATAATATTTGATTAGAAGAGCGCAAGGATTTCATCGAGTGCGCAAGACTAAAATTCGTAAAATTCGTTCTTTAAACATCGTCGTCGCGAATCGAACGCGATCACAGACGCGCGAGTGTCGTTTTGCTTTGCACGCACGCATTTTTTTTTCTTCGCGTTCTTCCGCTCTCCCCCCTCTTTGACGTTGATATTCCACGGCGAAACAATGCCTTCGTCCAAGGTCCTCGGTTATGCAAACGCATTTGCACCTTCTGTTTCGAAGGCGATCGCGCTCCGGCGGAGCGCTCGTGCGCGCGGTTTTGCATCGCGCACTTCTGCAGTATTATGTAAAAATGACCTTGGACGAGTGCAGAGGTTTGATCGGAGGCTCGGCCTCTCGTCACGGCGATATTACGCGATCGCGATCCTCGGCTTCTTGACTCTCTGACGTAATGGACCCGTATCGGCGCCGATTAACCGTCCCGTCGAATCGCGAGCATCTCTGCGCGCTCCTGCCAGCAGTCGCTCGTACTTTCTCCGAGCGCATCGCAAGTCTTCCACGATTATATAGAATAGATAGTTGGAAAGTTGAAAAGTGAATAGGTTAATATGAAAATCAAAGAATATTGATGAGTTATACCTGTGCAAATGTTTAATAGAAATAAGCTTATCTTCATAAATATTTTAAAAAATTATTTTTTCATTTCTTCTATACTAGTGTTATTATAAGTGTCAGTGACTTGTAGGATTTAATACTTTTTTTCATTTATTTCGACAATAAAAAAGTCATTAATCTAAAATCATAGTTAAACAAATTAATTTAAATCTAATCTATAAATCATAGCGATACAAAGCGATTGTCGTGGTCGTGATAATACGCGAAATTTTGCAGAATGCGTTATAAAAAAATTTATTGAAGTCAACAGAGAAATAAAAGGAAGCTGATTCGAACGAATGTTTATCCGGATGCTTATTAACTCTTCATAAAATCTAAATTGGAAAAATTTTCTGAGATAAACTCTATGAAATTTTATATAATCTTAGTCGCGTCACAGAAACATATTTATATAACAGTATATATAATACAATATAATCATACGCCAATTTAAAAAAAAGAAGAAGAAGGAAACAATAATGTTGACGTTTGGAAAATAGGTTGCCCGGATGAGGGCTGCTGCGATCGAACCTATGCATAAGCAAGCACGCGTTTCGTTCTACGAGAGAGCACGAGAACGGCTATTCGGCGTTGCATCGAGCCTGTGAGAAGAAACGTTCTCCCTCTGTGTCGACGTGTCATTAGGCACAAGGCTAGAGTGAATGCGCGCGAGTCGTTGCACAAAGGCTGCGGTGAGAGCGACGGAGATGGGAATCCCCGCATCGCGTGGCGGGGACGAGGAAAAGCAAGAGAGAGAGAGAGAGAGAGAGAAAATGAGAGGATACCATGCCGTTTCGTTCTCGCACGCGGTGTATCGTCAACCTGGAAGCAGCTGACATTGAGTTAGATGACGATTATCGCGTGACACGATACTCGTAGGACCGTGAAAGACGCGCGCGCGCGTAAGAGGGGGGGGGAGAGAGAGAGAGAGAGAGAGAGAGAGAGAGAGAGGGAGAGGGAGAGAGAGAGAGAGAGAGAGAGAGAGAGAGATTGCATAAAGGTATAGAAGGGAAAGAGCGGAGAGGAATAGGATACGACCTTTGTTAGAAACAGTGCCGCCTCGGACGACCAGTGGAAAGTGCATTTTCAAGCCAAGGCAAGGCTGTCATTCTGCACCGCCTGCATTTTTGCGTTTGCCATTATCGCAATGTTCGCCGTACTCGCTCGCGGTCACGTCCGATTCGCCTCGATAATCATCGATATATCCGTGCGCGATTAGATCGGGGCCTTCGTTCGATCGATCAAGAAACAAATTGCACCGGCGCGGCGTGACCTCATTCAAATCCTCTTTTTATGAAAATAGAGATGTAAACTGTCGAATTTCTAACGTAATGAGATCTAAAATATTTAGAAAATTAATATATTATTATTGAACTTTTGAAACCTTAGTCCGAGTTTATAAATATCCGAAAACTGCAACCGAAAGCTCGATTTTGTCGAATTCGTTATTTAAAGATTTAGCGTGTTAATTTATGTTTCCTTTTTTCAATTGAACAGTTATATCGTTTCTACGATCGTAATAGAAAAAAACATACTGACACTTGAATACAATGGATCCGTATGAGTAATCATCTGACGGGGAGAAATGAATATAATATTCTAAGATTAATGGTGCTTCAATATCTCAGAGCGCAGCTATGCAAGATAATAAGTATAAAACATGTGCGATAACGAATAATATTAAACTTCGTTTAATATGTTTGCTATGATGACAGCACTACGATAAAATGATTTTAATACGTCACCTGATATATCAGTCTCGCTGAGAGAGAAACTGCTAAGAGAGATACTCGCTATCATGAACCAATATCAGTTGTGTGAAAATTGAAAGAAATCTCTCTAGAGATTAAAACGTCGATTTCACGATATATGACTTCCTGTTCGCTCTTTTTTCTTTCTCTCTCTCTCTCTCTCTCTTTTTCTTTCACTTTCCTCAACTTCGCGTTAGGAAAAATTTCAAGTCAAACTCCCGCGAGATGCTAAAAATGCTGTTGTCAGAAGAGACGAACGGAACAGGGACCGCGTTTTATTCCGACCTCTCGTACGGGCTGGAAAAGTTTCGCAACCTTAATTTCAGTAAGTGCCAGGAAGTGTAATGTCCCGAGCTTCCTAGGTGCACACTCGCGCGAACGTATCTCCGTTCAAGAGCTATGCAATTTTCTAATTCTCCCCGCGGAGTGCTACTGCATAAGTACGGCGATACGTCCGATTACATTATCGCGAAGAGGGAGGAGAAAGAGGAAGGGAAGCGATAAAACGATACATGGTAGGACGATATACGACCGCGAGATTCTTAGATGATGAGAAGCAAATTCGAAGAGCGCAATACGGCTGTTCTTCACGCAATAGTATAATAGGATTGATGTTTTCCCAGAATTTGTATTCGAAAGATCAATATAATAGAATTCTAAAAATATAATCTTGATATTTTTTAATTTGTCGATTGTACTTTGATTGTTTTTTATCTTGGATTATCAGAACCGTAACTCATCGACTCCGTTCTTTTTCTGTTTCAGGTAAGAAAGTATTTAGATAAGCGAGGACCAAAGGGAGAGGGGAGGAGATCTGCGTATATTGGCATCTGTCTGAATTTCGAGCGTGATTCGACTCGGCCCGACAACGCGAGCGTGATCGATTAAGTATGTCGCGCGCTGCGAATCGCGTTATCCAGGTATGCATTATTGTCATACGCGTGTGACGGACGTATGCGACTCACGGACGGAAAGGCGGAAATGTTCGATCACAGCGCGATTGACGGACTACTACTATTGCGCACGCATACGACAGACGGACAGATCGTTTGGCACCGATTCCAAGATACTTCTGTGCCCGCGTTCCGACTAAAGGTTGCCTCGCGCGGCCTCGACTTTTCCATTAGGGAAATTCCATCTACGTAAAAAGGAATTCCAATACTCTGTAAAGTGTAACTGATACATGAATCAAATGCGACCGAAGTATAATGTATCGAGTTCTTTTCAACTCGTTCATCTTTTATTTTATTTATAAGGGTAAAACCAAGATGTAACATTTATCTTAACGTCACTTTTACTCTCATTTGTATTCTCGAATTCCCCAAATGTAAAAAAAAATGTTCTTTAAAAGGACACGTTCTTCAGGAACAAGACCTGAAGTCCGACAGAATATTTTCGCTCTTTGTATCATTCGCAGTCGGAGGTAGGGCCCAAAGTCGTCCATTGTACCTGCGAAAGAACATCAATTCATGTCGAAGGGAACGTTTGTAATAGAGTTGAGAGTGACTATATATCGTTGCCGTAGATCGTTCGTCTGCGATGACCATCGAGTATGCTCTTCTCTCTCTCTCTCTCTCTCTCTCTCTCTCTCTCTCTCTCTCTCTCTCTCGGAAACCTTCAACTACCGTCTCGGTGACTCGACCAGAGTTACGCAGGTTTATCCGGTCGACGAATCGGTTTTAAGGCCTCGGCGACGCGTTAAGAACGCCAAAGTCCTTTACAGAGCCCGATTAGGTGACCCCCCTGAGCCGTCGATCTTGGAATCTCGCGAGGGGATAAAAAGAGGAAGAAGGTCGTCTCGATCGTAATCGCCGCGATCTTTCTGCATGCCAAATTAGTATCGCTTAATTTATCGAGATTTACGATCGCGTTTCCCTGATGTTCGAAATTGTAAGTGAGTCATCGTTGCCAAAACGCGTGCTTGAGAGATTGCATCGGTTGGTTGTCAGAGGAAAAAGATAGACACGAAAGGCGACACAAGTTTGACGTTGACGAGAGAGTTCTGACGCAATTCGCCAATAATAAAATATAAATATAAAAATATTAAAAATACGTCGCAAGATTGTAAATTATTAAATTTTAGTAACGCTTTCTACAACTATTCAAAATCCTGAATTATTTTCTATCTTATTGATAATATCAAGGTTCAATTTTAAAACGAGTTTTCCTCACGTTCTTAAGATTATTTAAGACAGAGGCATAAACGATAACTATCTCCTTCGCAATCTTTAATGAAGTGCGAGACATTTATCTTACAGCTCCCATCGGAGAAACTGATTTATATTGTTGCGAAATTTATAAACGTAGACACATAATAGAATTTCAGGAAAGAAGGTAATGGAAATTCGAACACACGGTAGATTGTACATTATTATACGTCTAATCACGCGGGTAATCCAAGTTATTTTTCAAGCGCTTTATTGCACCAATAAACTTGATGTAAGTTATGAAATCCACGTGGCTGTGTTACGGAACCAAGTAGTTATTAGCTCGACAAGATGAATGTTTCCGCAACTCTCTTAATGGAAAATAAACTGCGCTGTTATCCATCAAGCGAGAGAGACTGAATTGATACATTTGAGATTACAATTGTCTTACTCGATAAGTAACACTCGTAAATATATTTCGTATAACCTATTGCGCGCTGTTTGTAACTTGTTAGGCAAATGTTTTCGTTATCTCTACATATCTATCTATCTCATGAAGATTAAGCTTGAATGCTGTTCGAATCATCATCACGTTATAGTTTACACGAGAAATCTGAAAACCAAATTAATTATTTACATAAAAACCAAATTAACCCTTCTGTCAATGCATAATTTTACACCTTTCCATCAATGTATGGGTGCCCACTGCGTGTTTTCGATATTGCACTGCGACAATTTCTTTATCGCAGCTGCTGGGCAGCGACGAGGTGGGACGGTAGTCGATTTTCCGACTTAAAGACCCTTTATTTTCCGTTTCGGGCGGAGAAAACCAGTTCCGAGTTCCGACAGATACGGCCTGCGTGCGATCTCAGTATTGAGCGAATGTGAACAGACGTATTTTAAGAGTTTCTAAAAATATTTTTCTCATTAATGAATTATTCATTAGGTATTATTAAGTTTTAACACAGACAGAGGAGTTATCATAGTTAGTTAATTATTTACAATTGGTTATAATAGTAAAAAATCAATAATGAGTACCTATACTTTGAATGGCGTACAATTCGACTTCATGACGATCGTGCTACAAAGGTAAAATTGATATCAAGATAAAATGTATTGAAAATTGTCTCTTATTACACCAAGGATGGGGATCTGAAGTACCACAAAACAATTTGCGAATTAATAAAAATTTTCAATATTTAAGTTGCTTTAGGCAACCGAGTGAGTACCCGTTCATTGATAGAAGGTTAATAATCTACATCCTGCATATTTTTTATCGAGCATTGCTCAATAATATTCAATTGCGGAATCGTTAACTTACAATTGCTATCGGTTATCTCTTTCTATATCTCAGAATCAACGACGATTTTTGATAGTAGATTCTATAGAGATTTAATAAGTTCAGTATATTATTACAAAAAATTTCTCAGATATCGTAAAGTAATTTTCTAAGAAAATGTACGATAAAGCAAAGAAGGACTTCGCAAGAACCTGAAAAGATATGCACGATGCATCGTGAATTTCAGGCTCTACTGACAACAAAGATCAGAAAACTAGATTTTTCCGCTTTAACTTAACAGTTTCACATTTCGCTAGGTTCTACAATAGCGCAGGCAGGATCTTTTCTAACTCGCGAGCGGAAACGATCGTGCCACGGCAGATCGCTGTATGCATCGTGTACAAACAGTTTGTACACGACGAATAACGACGGTAATAGTATCGCCGTTAATATCATTATCTATTCCGCACGATCTTTTGCTCCGGCGCGGCAAGGCGGCCGATGCGACCGACGGTCGACGGTCTGCATTCTCTTTCTCTTTCATCCTGCCATCTTTCGCAACGTGCCGTGACGGCGGCTCACGATGCGGGTACGATGTAATTATCTCAATCATAGCTGCAACAATCGTTACGGCGACAGCCATTAAGATAGGCCCCGCAGATAATCGCTAATAATTTCTTTCGCCCAGAGCACACCGCCAATGTCGCTCTTCCCGATCTCGATTCAACTCGATAGCATAGCATAACAGATCGCGCATCATCACGTAATAAAAGATTGACCTCGGGTACGCCGCAATTTTTTGCCGCGAGTTCGAAGCTATATTTTACAAATAGACCGTAGATAAAATACGATAAAAGTGAGAAGTACGTGTATCGAATATAATAAATTAAATGTAATATTTGCAATCGCGGGGAATTCGATCGGAAATTTCGAACTTGAGTTGGAAATGTCTCTTCACGCGCGCGCGTATAAAGTTATTTTTATCGATAACTTGAGGCGTGTAAATAAATAGCGTCGTGGCTATTTTTTCGTCACTATCTATAAAAGCTTAAGTAATTCTTAAGAATTATAAATATATATTTAACGTCACTGAGAGATAAAGATTTTAAGTCAGGTCCGTTTACACAACGATAACGTCATTCGTCAATTTGACCTATCCACTTTGCCCGAAACGGTGTGCTACGACCAGACCAGACTTTTCCATTCTTCGTTTCCCTTCGGTAAACGCGAGAAATTCCGTTCGTAAGTTTACGTTAGCCGATAGAGCGTCCAAGTCCCCCGCGGGAGAGCTATCTGAGCCTTTTTAGAGCGTTATCGTGAACCTTCGTCGCTCGTCGGGCCACGCATGGGGCCGGGCCGCGTGCAGGGGCACGTAGGGCCGCGAGGACAGAAATAAAACTGTCTCGCCCTTCGCAATGGCCCACGTGGGACAGGCTGCTCCGCAGCAGCTCGTTAGTCGATCTTTAAAGCTCGCTCGTTAATTATTGCCTGCCCGGAGCTCGCGCGCTCGCCTCTCTCGTGGTGACTTCTGGCCAGTTCGAGTAATCGCGAGTACGATCGACGACGGATAATGACGGTGGAATAACGGTGTGGTATGAAGCGAAAAGCTGAGTAAGTACGTAGTGATTAATAAAACGTTAGGAGAGCGCGGTTCACGCGCAAATGGAATTCTCGTGCGGTGCGCGATGCGTAAAGTTTTTTTTTCCCCGATGGTCCCGCGTAATTGCATTTTCCTTGTATACCCATCGTGATTTGACGTTGATGATCACGATATTAGCGCGTTGATATGTTAATCATTGTGTAAGGGCTCGTTGCACGTTCATCACACCGGCATGCAGGAAGGAGCCACCTTTAATTACAGCCCTCGCTCCTTCCTTTCCGACTCTCGTTCGAACGTCGATCTACCGTCTCATCGGAGAACAATGAATGAATAATTTAGCTAATGAGTAATTCGTATGCAAAGATGGCACTTGAGTACGTGAAACTTGAATGCAGCCGTCTCATATTTTTAAGGGCTCTTAAGTCTTAAAAGAGGCTAATCTAATGCCGCTCGCGCGCATTTCTAAGAACGCGCGTGAAGTGTTTTAAATAGAGTATTCAATATTTTATTTGTTGTTGTATTCTGATAATATGTGATAGTGACCGATAAAATGAGAGATTTCGCCGCGATTGCATCGGTATCGACGTAAAGATACCGGGCATCCGGCATGCGAGTTTATCGTGCGGACTTTCCCGTGTCTGCACTCGCGCGATCGTTGCGGTTCCGTTGCGTAAGCGTTGCATATCTCGCGATGTGCGCGTACAGTTTCGCGAGATAGAAGGAGAGAAACGTGTTTCGTGAACAGTGGCGTAGGAGATTCTTGACCCCTAACCAAAACATATCTTGAAATTTCATAATCCTTTTTTGCTTCTAAGCCTGTAAAATTTGACATTGAAAAAATTTTCACGTAAAAGTACGTGAGAAATATTATAAATAGTGTCTCTAGCCGAATTTTGCTTTCAGCTTTTATTAATAAACATCGCTTGTATCACACAACTACAATTATTGCTATGCCATTATTTTAAATGTCCGTGAAAGTCCGAGAGGATAACTTCCCGCGAAGTTACTTCATGAAGCAAGGATTATGGAGCGCTATAATTCTCTGCGGCCTCGCGTTACGAGAAGCCTCGGGCCATTTTTCAAAAATACTTACGCGATAATCCACTTTCTATTAAATTAAATGTTCAGAATTTATTAATGGCCGAAAGCAAAAAGAGCCTTATGTGTGTAATTGCTTAAAGACCGTAAGTTTAAACTTGCCGCCGGGCGACATAACTTTGCGAAAATAATTTCGCGCAAATGACTTCATTGAGGAAGCTGAAACAATGAGGGGCAGGAAGAGTGGCAAGGATCCGTACTTGTACCCACAGTGTCGGACAATACGACTTAACAAAGACACACAACACATGCGTGCAGAGACGGGCGAGCACTTACCTGGGCCAACCCGGCGCGACTTGTGAGATATCACGCTTTAATTAAATTCACCGGCGCGTACGCGTGTTTCGGCCGCGTGCTGCACGTACACACAAACGGGCAACCAGCATTTTATCATTTCCGTCTCTCATTCCGTCCGCCGCCTGTCTCTCTTTCTCTTTCTTGCATTTTTAGGAGCGCGACTCACCTGTCGCCCGGAATGTAGGTCGCGCGTCTGCCGTCTTACTCGCGCGGACATTACCGCCGCGCCGATTTCTTTTCCCCTCCCACTCCCCCCCCTGCCCTGTCGCTCTTTTGTGCCTCCTTTCCTCTCGCTTCCGCTTTGTTTGTCCCTTTCTCGTGCTCTTTGTTCCTTTTGTCATCGCGTTTATCTCCCCGTGGTGCCCAGTTTTCTTTTCTTCTCGCTGCTGCTCGCTCTTTTTGTCCTATCTCTCGACGTTCTCGAACCTCTCTCCACTTTGCGAGTTTCGCATATCGCTGTGTGTACGATATTCCCTTTTTCAATTACATTTGCCGCTATCAATAAGAATCTTTCTATTGCTGGAAATTCCAAAACATCCCATTAATTTGTGATATATCTTATCTTACTTAGTTTTTCGTTTTTCATATTTGCTTCTTGAGAATTCTTTGATATATTAACGTTTTATAGATAACTAATCGCTGCAATTATCAGCTTAGATATTTCCAAAGATTTTTATCTGTTTTCTTCTTGTATTTCCCTACACCTGTCTGTATATTTGTATTCGATCTCAACTAATCCGGTTATTGCGGCGACCGCGTCATTTATCGCGATACTTTATGGCTCTCATTTTCGTAAATGAAGAAGAACCGTCGATGCCGAATTTGCTTCTTCAATTCTCGATGGACAGCTGTTTTCAGGGTCGTGTCGAGCATCTGCGAAGCCTGGGGCACATTCAATAACAAGCGCGTCTCGCCAACGCAGTAGATATCCGCGAAATTAGACCGGAAGAAAACACGTTTGACCACTAACCGGCCAGATGCATTTTCGTTGTAAAACGGACAAAGAAGGAACGAAACAAATTAGTACAAAAATAGAAGAGGAAAGGAGCAAAGGAGAAAGAAAGAAGAAAAGTACTTATTTCTAAATAAAATAACCGAATATAGTCATCAAAACTAGTTCAGTAATTATTCATAAGTATTAAATTCAAATATAAAAATAATAACAATTTGCAGACCAGCGACAACGATAATACGAATAACAAGTTCACGAGGAATCGTGCAATTTGCACGTTTGAAAAATATTACTTGGTTTCTTATGATTTTCCGCTGTGCTATTGTTCCGTGATCGCAATTGAATTCAACAGAGTTTTTTTTTCTCTGGATTGATAAGTGTCGCAGTCGACGTTTTGTTCGTCGAAACCTTTATTGCTATTGTATTTTGCTCTTCCTCCGCAGTTTCATTCCCTCTTTATCTTCGCCACAGCTTTCAACACCGAGTCAATAACACGCTCGCAGATTCTGCGCATGCTAACGTGGTCGCCGCGCGTATTCCGCGTTGTGACTTCCTTTACCAAATTGGAAAGAACATCTAAGGCACGACGGAGGAAAAATCGTACCGCTGGTATAATTTAATTTTATTACTTCTTTCCGCGAAGTCGGTTTCTACTTCCTACGTTTAAGCGAAAGCATTACATGTAAAACGAGCAAAACTGAATATTTACAATCACGTTTTACAGATGTTTGTCAATATCTTTAATGTCGCTTATTAATATTCGGCGCATCGTAATTGCATCGACATTAAAACGAGCGTCTGGAAAACGTCATGCGATTGTAAATGTTGTCTCTTTCGTATTTGCCTGTTTTGCGTGCAAATATCTTTTATTTGTAATTGCCTCGAATATTAATCGCATCGAGGGGGGGGTCTCGTCGCCGCCAACGCCGTAAGTTAGGTATATTTAATTTATTTCTATTTAACGATATCACACTGCGCGCGCGTAGTGTGCATGCGTGTCACATGTAGTATAGGAATATCCCCTGGTTTAATATCGGATTGCAATCGCCGCATCCTGCGATGTTTGTTCGCAGCTAGGCCGGTAGTTGACGACCATTGTAACCGAGAGAGTCGATTGACAACTCGCCTGTAATAGTCGTACCTCTCCGCCCCTGATTATCGTGCTACTAGTTACACGACGCTCTCGATAGTGCTATAAATAGTGCACATTATCAATCTCAGGAAAGTGGCCCACGCTAAGATCACTGGAATGAAAACGTAAAATGTTTAATGTAATCGCTTAAAAATAATGTCGTATAGATGTCCATGTAGAAATTTATAAAAAGAAGTATAAAAAGCTTTAAAAAGTTCGATTTTAAAGACGTATTGTATTATATAAATTTTTTAAGTAACTGTAGCGCATTCGTCGTGGACGAAACGTAGAAAGAGTCCTTTGCCTGGCTCCCTCTTGGTCCATCGAAATCTGAGCCCAGTGAAATTTCTATCGACTCCAATTCCCGCTCCGTGGCGACGCGACGTAGACACGTAGGCAGTTCGCAGCACGGAGTTTCCGCGTCGCGATTAAATATTTAGGGCTCGAGCGCCGTCGCCGTCGAGCCCACACGTAGCGGCGGCGACGAATGTGTCGCGGGGTGTTTAAAGATGGCGGAGCCGATGTTTACCGCGTCGTGAGGCCGAGCGGATGGTACCCTCCTTCCCGTTTCACCTTCCCGTTTTACCTTGCCGTCGAGGTGGTGCAGCTTTACGTCGTTTTCTACCTGAAGGTAGAGACCCGGCAAACGCGCGCGTAAACACAAAGAGGAGAGTCCTCTCTCGCACACCTACGAGCCTACCACCACCGCCGCCCCACCACCATCGCCATCATCATCGTCGTCACAACCACTATTGCGACCACCTATATCCCTATACGCGCGCGTCCTGCAAACGGTCGTAGGCACCTAACGCGCGTGTGATGGTGGTGGCTGCATCAGCTGTCGGCCTTGGTAGGGTGCAATTACCCCGGCAAAGAGCAACGACGACGACGACGAAGAAGAAGAAGGAGAGAAGGACGACTATGGGACGACGGAGGGAGGAGAAAGAGAGAGAAGGAAGGGAAGAGAAATAGAGAGAAGTAGAGAGTGAGAGAGAAGAGAGACGGTGCGCTCCAATACCGAGACCACGCCGGACTTCGAACCCAGGATGGACCTGACTACTAGTCTATCCGTCCTTCTCCTTGCTTCTCTCTTTCTCTCTCTCTCTCTCTCTCTCATACTCCCAGTCCTTCTTCCTGCGCATACACGCGGCCGGCTAAGGAACTCTCCCAGCGTGTGCTTTTCACGTTAGATTCCTGCGGTCGATCCTCGATAGAGCGGAGTCGACGGAAGCCGCCGAGCGCGATTTCATCGGCGGAATTTTGCGACCCGCGCGGTTTGTGCATCGGTGCGTCCCGATGTCGCGGTGTTGCGTGAGGAAAAAAAAAACCTGCGCTCTGTTCCTTACCGGTAGCACATTCGGCTTGTCGCGATCTTCCAGCTATAGAACGATCGGTGTCATTCTGTAACTCGGTAGTAGAAAGGTAAATACATCTGAGAACGTGTGTTTCTTTTTGCTTTCGTTGCGCCGCGGAACGAGATCAGGTTATTCCAGTTCCGAGGTATTAACACGTCGCGGAATTTAACAGTATCGATGCTTCATATTATAAAACTACATATCCACGATTAATAAGAGGAATAGAAGTCAAATTATTGCTTCCTTATATTATTTATTTGCCTATGCGTTAATACCGCGGTGAAATACAATCGTAATTCAATGACACTTTAATTACATTGTTCGCAAACAGCAAAAAAACCATTGCCACGCGATATCGCGTGGGCTCTACCGTTATGTAAAACCACGATCGTTAACTTGTAAATTTACGTTGCGAAACTATGCAATTTGACGAGAAAGGCCGGGCGGCGATACGCGTGCGCATTTTTCGTTTCGCTGAAAGCTATCGGAGTATCCTGGAATACCTACGTTTTCGCCTACGCCCCCTTTCTATTTTCCGATCGACAAACTTCGCGCGATACTCCCGATGCAACGGTGGCCGGTCTCTCCGCGAGACAAAATTACTTTCGCCACAATATAATTTGCACACGTGTTTTTGTTTGACCGTGATGGAAAAGTTGTAGTCGACCGTGACCATTTCGATACTCTGAGCTGCCCGCGCCATAATATTACCGCCAAGATATTATTTTACTTTATTTATAACAAAACTTTTTACTTCTCTCTAATTAAATTCCGTTTATGGAAGAAAGATATCAAGGATTAGCGTTATCGCAAATGTTACAGTTGGAAGGATTCAGTGCAGCGCTAGTACACTTTTTTAAGAACTTGAAGAAGTTTATTTTACTAATTTTCTACCTTAATAATTCCAAGTTGTTGAAAAAGTGGGTTAGAAAAAAGATAGAGAGAAAGAGACCTGACTATATAACTACTTTAGTCGTTCCGATTGTGATTCGGTCTTAAGTTTCTCAAACGTATTTTCGCTGTTATTCGCAAGTATCAATCATGCTGTGTAATTATTCTCTGACAAGTCGCTGAACGGTATCGGAGATTTTTCAATGTGCGTGCCTTCCCCTTTCATTGCCCGCGAACACAGTTTCGTTCTCGCTTCTTAACCTTGGCCAACGTCACCGTGGATCGGCACGGGGTCACGGCGGGATCACCTGGACGCACGCACACGTACGCGCGCTCGCGGGTTAAAGAACCCATGGCGACGAAGTCTTCTATGTTGCCCCGTGCGCCAGCACCGGGGCTAGCTCGCACGAACCGCTCTTCGGTTGGTCTTTCGCGTCTATAGACTACTCCTACCGCGAGTATACAAGGTGTTTCACAAGACTATTGCGAAGTATCCCTTAATGGATTTTTAATCGACTTCTTCCCGCGAAAGTTTCCAATTAGTCACAATCATAGAACTATTCAACATGGAAATTGGAGCTCCCTGGAAGATTAAGTTTCGCGAATGAAAATGAACGAACCGAAATATATACTTCGAATTCATCAGCTTATCGTAACGAATTTCAAATTGCTCAAGGGAATTCTAATTTGGGGCTTGATTATCAAAAGTGTTAAATAAATGAGCACTCGTGAGATCGCTGGAGAAGCCATAACATAAAAACTTCAACATTAACATGGTTAAGAGGCTTCAGGGACCGAGTATTAATTAGAAGTCTTAGTCCACTTAGCCGCGGTTTAACTTAATTATGAGGAGAAGGTTGACCAGATTTTCGCTGGAAAAATCCTGGTCTTGTGGAGCGTTCTGTAGCTGGGTGTAGATTTTTCTCGTCTAGAGAAAGGGAGACCTGGGTCCGCCGATAACATCGACGATGACACCCACACCGGGCACGTAGCCCGCACTATTCGTAGGGTTGGACACGCAAGGGTGACCGGCCGTGCGTGTACGCACGCACGCTTGCACGCACGCACGCATATGTGCGCATCCCAGGTACTAGGGGGTGTCCTAAAATAGCAGAACGAACGGCGACAGACCGCTGTTCTGGAAAAAATCTGGAGCTGATGTTCTTCTAACGTAATCTTTATGCGACGTCTTCTTTTTTAATTATAATCTCCTGTTTCTCTCACGTGAAATATTTTAACGATTAATATAAGATCTACTATAAGCTGAACATTCTCCGCATTGAATAATATCAATTATTTGATGCTCACAAAGTTAAACCTTGATGTACTAAACAGTAGTTTCAAAAAAGAATCTACTAAATAATGTACATATATAACCGTAATATGTAAATTACCACGTTTCAATGATATGCATTAGTATAATTTTATTAACCTTTTCCTGCGTTTCTATATTTCTATATATTTCATGGATTATAATCTCTTTCTCTCTCTCTCTCTCTCTCTCTCTCTCTCTCTCTCTCTCTCTCTCTCTCTCTCTGTCTCTCTTGTTCTGACAGTGACAAATCGCACTAAGCGACACGGTGAATGCGGACCTGTTACATTTTCTCGCCACACCCCGTATACGCGCACATTACCTCGCGCACGCACAAATTAGTCCCTCGGGAGTAGCGAGAGGAAGAGAGAGAAAGAGAGAGAGAGAGAGAGAGAGAGCGAGCGAGCTCGGTCGACGACGTCGATCCGCCGTTGCCTGTTACAACACGCCGCAGGAATTCATCCGACGAAGCGAACTCCCGCGTGTTATTCCCGCTCGATAGCGTTCCTCGCGCCGATAGCGGGAGAGCCTTCAGCTCCTCGATCTCAGGGTCGCTCTCTCTCAGGGCGTAGAGATTAGACGCGGTTCTTGCGCGATAGCCGGTCTCTCTTGTCCCGAGATACGCGTTCGGCATGCCCGCCGCGATCTGGAGATGCTCACGATGCGATATCGCGATCGAGACTATCCGTCGCCTTGGATACTTCTTGCGCTGATAAAATTGGAAAAATTAGTAGCGAGTGGAAAATGAATTCGTAAAGTCATCAAGTATTTTAATAATCTCTTTGCGACCAATTTCGAGATGCTCAATATATTTGTTATAACGCCATGTAAGTAATATAATGGTTCTCTTGCTGGTAATCAAGAGATAATTCTAATTGGATAATTGTTTGCATCAACTTTCTCGATAACGTGCCGCTGTCGTCCTTCCTGTTACTAATTACAATTATTAATTATTTTCGATAACACTTGTATAAGCGTCGGGTACTTGCGCCATTTAGTACCGGACGAATGGAAATATATCAATGTCTTATTAAATTTAAACATCCTGTCTGCGAGTCGCCGCGCCGCGAATCGCTTGGATCGATCGATGGATCGATCGTTCGCAACCAGTTTGCCGGCCGCTCGCTCGCTCGCAGGCTCGCCGTAATTACTAATTACACGGAACGCACCTCTTCGTTAGGTCCGGTCGGGGAGCATGTTTACGCGCTTTTCGCGAACGCGTACGATTCGCGGACTGGCTGAAACTGATATTTATGTCGTTATTACGCGGCACATTACCTCGTTAATTTCAGCGGCTTCCGCCCATTAACGTGCATCTTCTCGCCTCTCGATCAAGCTTCGACAACGTTCGCTTCGATTCGCGATTACGACAGGCGGAGGATAAATTCGGCATTGCGAACAAATTGCAAGTACATCGCGAGAATATCAGGCTCGCTTCTCAAATTAACACATTGATGCTGATATGTCAATTCTTTGCCGATCCTTCAAAGCGGATTCATGCAAATCTAGATTGCGAATAAATGCAAGTCGACATCGTTATAATACCTGTTCTCTATGTCGAGACGTTCATGATTTGTATCTTTTTAGACCAATGCTGAGCGAGCAGTGTGTGTAAATTCTGGGCACTCCCAGTGGTCGATGTACGGTGAAAATTATTCCTCGCTACCCACGACTTCCACTTCTAATAATTAGCGCGAAAATTTAGTTCGCGATAATTTTGCCTTTCGACCTTCTCGAATATAATCTCACTGTAAATCCAAGGGTATTATTTCTACACGTATAAACGTCTAAAAATAACACATTTGACTGAAGCTCGTTTTACATGTTTTGTTGCGTGTCAAATTAACACGTTTAATCGTATTAGATTAAAAGTTAATACGTCAGTTATGTTAAATGACGTGACTTAAAACGTCAAGAATGTGTAAGAAGAGTTTCAGTTAAAATAACACCCTTGGATTTGCAGTGCACCGATAGAAAATACAAAGCGCACGTAACATTGCACTGTGATCGAGTTTATTTATATAAATTTAAAATATATTCCAGAATCTATACTCCGTGAAATATTCATATTTCATCGTTCTTTCACGACTCTGCCGAGGGAGGGCTCTTCCTTTCCCTCCCGTACGCCTCGCGCGGCCATATATATGCCGCCTTCATAATCCTGTGCGTATCCAACTCTAATTTCCTCTTTCGTCCCTCCTCCCCCTCTCCCTCTCCCTTCGTGCCGCGACCCCGTGCGATACATTATTCATATCAGCATCCAGACAGAAGCACGTTTTGTCCCTGCCTCGCTCCCGCGGTCGCTGTAGGTCGGTTGCGCGTAAGCACGTCCGCGCGGCGTATCGTACACGTGTACTAGAAAAAAGTTCCGCCGGATACAGGGAAAAATCCGCGTATCGGGCCGCGCGGGTACTTTCTGAATGACCGTAACGCGATTTATGCATCTTCCGTGCGACGAGGAAAAAAGGCCAGTTCTCCGTGCGACGGTTTACGCGCAATTTTTTTCGACTTTCGCGAGATATATTCATCTCGGCGGAGCAAATTCCTCTATTCCGATGGTGTATTACGTTTGTACAGGTACATCGTATCGTGACGCGTATCTCTCGTCGAGTAACAGTGCGCGCAATCTTTGCGCAGGCACTGCCATGACCGGCGATACACCGTCCTCTGCTATAATGTTCTTATGGAACGTATAGATTTATTAGCACTAAATGTCGCGCTATAACGTATACGCAGTATAGGTACTCTATAAAATCGCGTTGCATTTTATTGCGATTCGTGCGAGCCATCAAAATTCAATTGATCTACGTTCCTTATCCGCGAACGAAGATTCTTATATTTATCTGCTATCTGCTCCTTATCAACCCGTCTCGTAAATCCCGATAGCACTCGCTCGATTAAACTCGGAGAGTCAAGTTTACCTTGTAAGTGAAGTGAACAGATGGATAACGAGTTTCAATGTCTTAGATATGATCTGTGGAGTTAACTGTTATTTAATGCAAGACGGCAGTTTTAAAATTAGAAAGCCAATAGCGGAATTCTATTAAAGTCAATGTTATTAATTTATTACTAAAGATAATTATCACCCTGAAGCTATATGTTATTGTTGCTTTAATTAATGCTTTAATATGACTTATTAGTGCGAGGTTTATTTCAATGAAATAATTGATAAAGCAATATTGCGTTTAGGGAGCGAAAAGTATACAGAGCTAAAAAAAATATGGCACAACAATATACAGCCAACGTAAAAAAAAAAAGAAGAAAAATATTTACGTAAAACAAAAACTTTGTGAAATAGAAATTGAAGTAAAAAAGAGCGGCAACGATATCGGAACCGGAAAAAAAATCGTGCGCACCATATCCGCTTCGGCAACCAAATATATCACTGTAGGTTCTCTCATGCACGCGCTGCCACGCACACGCTCACGCAGGAACGCACGCACGCACGCATTTTTTACTCGCACAAACACGAGGCGCGCGGTGCATAGCTGCAACGAGCGGGACGTGTGCGCGCGTTACGAGGGGATCGATGTGTGCGAGTCGATACCGTACGTCAGTGCGTGGCCGCGTGCGTGTGCGTGTGCGTGTGCGTGTGCGTGTGCGTGTGCGCGTCGGTGTGGCGGTAGTTCGTTTACGAGGGAGGTCCCTGTGTGTGGGACTAGAATGTGTCCTTGGCCGAAGTGCGTTGACCTTCCGTCGTGGCCGCGCGATGGTGTCCAGACTTCTACTTAGAGCGGGCTAAACCTCCGCTGGGAGAAGTTGGACCTCCCTCGTTCTCCTCGATGGGTTTCTGCTGCTTTCCTCCGGTCGGCAGGAAACGCGATTTATACCGAGGGCTTTGCATCGAGGCGAAGCATATTTTTTAATTCGAGACGCGCACTCGCGAAAAATTCTTCGTCACGTCTACCTATCCACTGAAGTTCGCCCACAATGGGCGAAATCTTATTTTTTAAATATCTCCCGCTTCAACGTTTTCTTATTTCTTTATCGAATAAATTTGTAAATGTTACTTGCGTAAAATTTGGTTTTGGTTAATTAATTATGTGAGAAAAAGGAAGTTTTATGGACTTATTCACACGAATAATTTATCGTCAGTGAAACTGAACACTAGATATAGATGTTAAATGACGCCGTACATCGGAGAGCGTTAATATTTTAGTAAGAGTACTGTCCACTTGATAAGTGCTTCGGAAATGTTGATACTTGTAAATGTCAATATTGCATATAACGAGTATTATAAATTCTAACGATATGGTACATGAGAAGGTACTTGCTTTGAAATAAAATTATCTGTAAAACATAACGAACGTTTTAAATTATTCTCTCTTTCTTATATATTTTAGAATATTATTTAAGAATATTATTTAAAAATAGGATTTTAGAATATATTATTTAAGAAAAAAAGTATTTAACAAATAAATAATTGTGTAATTTATAATTGACAATAAGTTAATAGATCGCATAATAAATCGCTAGAGATCTTAGATAAGAAAATGTCTAATATGGGGTAAAAAGGGGTAAAAAGTATTTCTCTTGGTATTGCATGCGACCGAGAGAAGTCTGATATGTTTTGTTCGATCGCGTGTTACCGCTGATAGCGCATGTGATATCCGGCGTGCATTTCGAAGGTCGATAACCGCGTGAGAGTGAGAAACGAAGGGAGAGAGAGAGAGAGAAACGTGGCTTAATATTCGATCGACGCTATAGACATTCGCGGAACAACTTGTCCCCGCGAACAGAATGCCCTGTCGCCTTGGACTTGAATTAAATCGAAAGTGGTCACGTAACGGGCATCTACCTTGCAGCCGGAGTACCTTCGCTCCTCGTTACTTGCGTTGTGGTACAACGCAGAGAGGAACGTCACTTCCGTGAATATTAATGATGCGGAAACGATAATTCGTACGTAGCACGTTACGAGGTTTAGGTAGCGAATATCGCGAAAAATGTGTTGTTTTTCTAACGTCAAGTATCTCCAAACAAGTATGCCTATTAAATCGAGATTGGGTAAATTTCATAAATCAAATCTTTTCGTTTAATGAAAGATTATTTGTTGAACTTTTTTAAATCAACTTTTTCAAACTTTTAAGGGGATATATCGATTAGGAGAACTCTGTGACTCCCAACGTAATCTATGTTCTCCTCGTTGTTATTTTTTTTTAAAGTTAAGCGATTTAAACTTCGTACTTGGTGAATAAAAGATGCGTCAGTCTTAATTACATCAGCACAAATTATATAGAGTGGTTGTAATTCGTTTTATGTCGCGAAAGAAGAGAAGTCAAACGGAAACCGTTTTCCATGACTCGCAAGGATATTTGTCATCTTGCGGTAATTCGCAAATTGCAAGACAGATTCGAATCACGATGATTCAAGCGAGTACGAGATATAAGAATGCGGATTACACGCGCATCAAGGAGGATGTTGCGGTACGTCATTAAGTGCCACGAGGATGATGCGACATCGTAATTCGTAATTAAGTACGATAACATTGTGACATTCAGATATTATCTCCTACTCGCAATTTATTTACGCCGCGGAAAGATAAAGAAAACATTTGTTATCTTATTTTTGTTATATATCATTATTATTTTATTATATGATAAATTATTTGTATTTAAGTACGTTTAATTAACCGCATTTTTTATTTATGTAATTATTTCTATTTCTATTATATTTTTATATTTGCACGATAAGCTATCACGTTCCATGACACATTCATCGGAAATGATTTTACTGTTGTGCCAATCAGAGCGTCGAGCGACTTGAACCGTAATATTATCAGGGGTTAAGTGCAGGAATGAGAGAGGAGGGTTTATAACACCTTGTTACTATACAGTCGTGGTGTTCCCACTGTTCGCGCGTGCGCGCGCGCGCACACACCTGCGCGTATCGGCAGGCTAGAAATTCCATGGCGCAATTAACTCTCGCCGGCCTATTAGAAGAGAACGAAACGAAAAACGAGCCGTGCCGCGATCTCGCAGATCTTTAAAACACGCGTCTCCGCGTCTCTTGAGTCGCGCGGCGAATCATCGAGACCGAGATCGAGATCGGGAAGGTGTGTAACTCCCGACGTCTTCGCCACGCCGCGCCGCCGTAAATTTTCCGCGGTCGAGAGGTTGCGCGCGTATTTGCATCCGGCGATGAGGCTCGTCGGCTGTTAATTCGTTTTGCTACACGCGCATTCTCCATCGAGGTGTAACGGAATTAAGTTACATAATTTATCGACTTACGACCGATCGGTTACGCGTTTGCAACACGTTGCAACGCGTCGTGTGATCGCTATCGTATGCTGTCACGAGCGCGAGAAAAAAAGAAATCCCGAGCAAAAACCGAGATCGATCGCTATTTACAATCGGCGGGAATTAACGCGGAAGCAATTCCGTCGATGTGCCGACACGTGCTTAACGTTCATGCGTCCGTACAGGATATTGCGTTCGCTAACGAACGAAATTTCAGCGATAAATTTTGTTACCGTCTTTTTCATGTTTATCATTGCATATCCTATATGCAATGGTGAGGGGGGGGGGGGAAGGGAATAAAATCAGTCATTGATTGAATTCAAATCTCTCGAGTAATCCGCCGTTAAAAATTACACGCGATGATTGCGGCGCACCAGGAGTAATAATAATGCATATGCGTATAATTAGCATGCATAGAATGAAATTGCTGTGAAATAACTTGAGAAAGATCTTTGGGTTCTCTCTCTCTCTCTCTCTCTCTCTCTCTCTCTCTCTCTCTCAAGCGTGATCGAGAAGACGAGGCTGCATCTCGTCCACAGTTCAATCACGATGCGATCCGCGTTGCAAGGAAATCACGATTATGACAGTGAAATTGAGAACGTGTTATTAGTTTACGAAGCAGTTGGAGGTGAGTGTGGAATTATAGTGACTCACGAGAGATTGGCTCATCGTCGATGGTAAGACGCTATCGCGACTTAACACAATAATCGCGAGAACGAGCTAATTCTAATTTGTTGAAGATTGAGACAGGTGCCGCGGGTGTCGAAATGTTTCGAAATATGTTAATTGAGAAACGTCTTACTTCGCATTAAGTATCGCGTCAGCTAATACCAACGTACAAATAATATCAATATTTTGTATCTTTTCATTTTGTATGAGTCGATATTCGTATCGCGTAAATCGTTTAGCCACTTTCATGGCTTATATATATATATATATATATATATATATATATGACTGCCTTCGTATAAGGCAACGGTCGTTTTTCCGACGTCTACGCGTTTCGCGTCAAATAAATTGAGCTCTTTTGTGTAATTAGCCTGCGAATTCAATAAAATGCGAGCGTATAATTATCGGCTTTTAGCGCGGGTAACGAGAAACGTCTCGTTGCCCAGGCAATATCTCGGCGAGTTTTAGCATTTTCGCGCTCTTGGCTTGTCGTCGTGGCGCTCGTCCAAAAGGAGTAACTCGCGAATTTCACGATCCACCCAGCGGTGTAAAATTTCTCCGCGAGTGTAATAATTCCGCGAATCGCCGTTTCACCGACGTATTTAAGAACACCGTTGGATCCGCGACGGTTAAGTGTTTAATGACGAAGGCGGCCAAGTATAGCCGCACGCGTTGTAAATAATATATATGGCGTGCTTTAAAAGTGGCCGCGTGAACTTTCTAATATCACATCGGTTATACGGTCATTACGGCGTCAAAAGTATATCGGAGTCGATCCTCCTCTCCGTTAAATCACGAGCGGTAACGTTCATGTCCTTTATTCGCGAGCGTTCATAGAAAACCTTGCGAAAGCGTTGCACGTGTAGCGCATGTATTCTCTGTCCTTCGTACGTTTCAACCTACACGAGATGCCATAACGAGCCGACGCGACACCTTGGAATACGGCGATAACCAACGTGCAAGCAGAAAATAAGGAAATATTACGCGCGCAAATAGAATGCGAAATATTACTAGGGTAACTAAATAACGCTGGCTGTTCTTAACAAGGTAATAATCGTGCGACTCGCTTTGGTACTTTCTACATTGACATCTGGATCGCGGTAGGCATTAATGTCACGTATTTTTGCAAAATAATGGTAGCGAGCAGTTTTCAGTTTATTCTCTCTTTCTTTCTCTCTCTTAAGTCACACTCGTTCCTCAATTTTTTCCGTGTCGCAATTGCAGTAAACTACACTCGCAAAGTATGCAGTACGCTGGAAAATGCCGCGGTTGCGACTCGCGCGCGTTCTACTATCGGCCGCGGTTACGCAATCGCGGATGGAGCTTACCTACGCTATATGGGCCAGGGACAAGCTCGTTTCACATTGTGTCACGACTCGCGCCGCGCTGCGACTTGCGAGCGAGCGAGCGAGCGTTCTTCGCGCGACGAGACTCTTACTTCCATGTACAGACGCGATAGAAGACGCGAGTAAAACAAGTCCGTCGCGATCGCGAGAGAGAAGGCCGCATCGTTAATCGATAATAGATTCCCCGACGAATTTGGAATTGATTTTTGAGCAGAGTCAAGCTCTATCATCAATTAAAATATGTCTCGGCATAGCAAGCCTTCAATCAAAAACCCAATCTTCTCTAATTTGATTAATATTTGTAGAATCTGATTTTTCAATCTACAATAAAATAATGAAAATATTCTGTTCATTAATTTTCCAAGTGTTGAGCTCGTTCGAGGAATTTTTTTCAAGAATACTAAAAGCACGAAGTTACTGTTATTTTAATCAAATAATCTTGTTTTGTAAACTGCTCCGTGTCACCGGATTATCGCACGTAAATTTTTCGTCTATATTGCCACAGTATATTGCTTCGCTTCCGGCGATAACATCGTCCAGGGGACGGTCACGGGAATTCCATTCGCCGGCCGCGGCGCGGCGACGCGTTAGCTCTTCTTGCCGAGAGAGAAGCACGCGTCGAATTTACGAGTCACCGGCGGAAACGAATGACTTCCATATTTTCCAAGGAGCGCGTTAAAGTTCGCGCGTTAATTGTTGGCGATTATTAACGCGGCCTTCTGAAACGCGCAGCGCCGGCGGCGTCGCGACGGCTCCCCGCGTTATTCGTCGCTTCACGGGACATTTAATGGAATTGTAGCGCGTTCCGCGACTTGCCACGCGCGTGGTTTTCCAACTGAAAGCGTCATTAACGGCAAGTATCAGGATTTTTTTCGATGGACACACACACGCACGCATACCGAAGACGAAAAGTTGCGAGGCGGAAATATTTTAATTGAGAAATTCCCCGCGGTGAAACACAGGCATTCGACACATTCTATACAACCCTTTGAAAATATTTATTTTACGCGCCATTAGCATTTTTTTATGTAAAAAATGCGCATAAAGTGTAACTTCATGTATGTGGGGATTAAATCGAATATTACAAACCTGGGAAGTTTAACTATAAAGAGGAAAGTCTCTTCGATGTAAATTTTCGCTTGCATGAATTTCCAAGGATAATTCTGCGTCTTCTCGAGCAATCCTAGTAAGTGTATCGAACCGTTTGCGAAATACGACAGCCCGTACTTGTCCCTCTCGAGTCCTGGGACTGCTCGTCGGTTGTCCGGAGGAAGAAAACTCGTTCGACGAGAGGACGCCGCGCCGCGCCGTATCGGCGCGCGCGACGAGGTGGAAAAGGAAACGACGAAGAGTGAAAAGAAGCCCGGCGCGAGAAAGCCGGGAAGACCTGTTTCTCTATGCGAATAAGCCACACGGGGAAGAGGAGAACGGAACAAACACGACGTGCCGTTCCCGCCGCGCCGGTGGCGCGGGACGAAATACAATGTTGCATTGTACAGTCCCTTGACGGGGCTGTTAACCCAGGTCAGCGAGTGCATTCGCATGGCACACGCGACACATGCGCGCGTCCCTTCCCTCCGGTTCTCTTCCTCAATATCTCGATCTGTGCCACTTCCTCTTCGTCGTCCCCAAATCCGCGGGCGACTTCGCGTATCGATCGCGCGCGGCTCGGAAAGTGTCGGGAGTGGTAGCAACGTCGCGCGCCTTGCGCTAAAAAAAAAATATTCGCAAGATTGCAAGATTGCCGTTCTCGAATCACCAATGTTAGAACGCCAAGTCTGCACGGAAGTCGAAGAGCGCAACAAAAACTTCCGCAAACCGCCTGATTTTTATTACAACGGCAATCTGGCAATCAATCTCTTTTTATAAAATTTTGTGAAGGGAAGGAAGAAAGTTCTCGCAGAGAGGAAACTATTTTTAATTCGTGATTAAGTCAGGTTTTCCGGCACGAAAGGGTTAACACCGGAGTGTCGGTTTAACGCACGGGGCTCCTCGCCTCGCGGCGAAGCGTGTCGGAAGCGAAGCGGTTCGTCCGGGTTTCCTGTCGGTCTCACGATGCGGAATCGCCGCTCCTGCACCTGCGTGGCCGCAACTCCGCACGATACAGCCGTCCGACACTTCCCGGTGCTCCGAAATGTTTCACATTTATATTTTCGCTCGAGAAATAGATAATAAAGTTGCTATTAAATGCAGACGCGATAAGATCGTTCCAGCAGAAATTTGCAGAAAGTGATTTTTTCCAAGTGTTGAGATTCGCTCTTTCGGGAAAAAACAGGACGTAATACCGGAATCGCGGCGGATTCTGTTGCATCGATAAGATCATCCACGCCGTTCCTTTTTTTCTTACGCTCGTTATGACTTCCCATTGTTTTGCGCGCGATGCACTTTTTCCACGGTCTCGCACACTCGCGCACCTTCTGACGTGGTTGCGAAAACGCGCGCGCGAGACTGTATTCATATTAAGCGCGCCACTGTAACGTATTCAAAGGGTACCGGTGTCGTAATCATTTAAAGCCACCGCTTGAGTTATGTCTATGGCGTGCGCGAGCGCGCCTAGGCATCCGAGTGTCTCTCTTTCTCTTTTTTCTCTCTCTCTCTTTCTCTTCGTCGCTCCTCACGTCCCGTAGCCTATTACTCGTCTCGAGCAAATTTACCGGGTACGCGTATCCTCATTACGAGCACTGCTATTCGGATGAGACATTAGTGTATCAAACGGTACATTCGTTCCTATGGCTGTGTCCGCCTGTTTGCGGAATTCGAGCCGATTATGCGTATAGTTGGAGAGGGACTTGGCACTCAGAAGCAACGGTTAATCGAAATTACATAGCGCTTTCGATTGATTGGAAGTAGATATCTACCTTCGCACTTCCGTAACATTGTTGCAACCTTTGCCTCGGGGCCTTGTACTCTTGCTTGCATCTGCAAATCCTTGATGGCCTCGAATTCTCAAAACTTGGAGTCCTTGGGGACGATTCGACTTGCGACTTTGGACCCGTATAGTCAGGATCTATAAATCTTAGAAATCCTTAGATTTATGAATATCGGAATTTGTCCTAGCTCTCTTTGGATCTTCCGATACATACATAACATACATATTCTCCTTCTTTTCCTCCCGCTCTCTCTCTCCCTCCCTCCCTCTCCCTCTCTCTCTCTCTCTCTCTCTCTCTCTCTCTCTCTCTCTCTCTCTCTCTCTCTCTTTGTAGAAAGATAAGAGGGTATACAAAATATGTATATCTTAAAGTATACAAAGAATAATGTGCTCTCCATATTTTCCGTTCTGTGATAAATGTGTTTTCACGATGCGGTACTTTCGATGGATGGCGTGGCGCTGTGTGGAGGTCTCGTAACAGAGAATCGCTTCATAAGCATTACGTGACGATGCACCAGTCACCTCGGGCCAGCCAGCTCTCGCGTCGCCCAGCGAGGCACCGGCGCGGCGCGGCAGCAGCCTGGCTCTGCACGAGAGATCTTAGGGCATAACTTTGGGATCCATTGTCTCCGTTAGTTTCTCGCTTACGCCTGGAGAGGCTCGATAGCGTGGGCCGAGATGCTCGCACATAGTTTCTGTTGTGTGTGGGCGTCGACCCGGTCTCTCCTCACGAGAACGGCATTTCCCGATATACCTATATGTATATACATACACGCGCGCGCGAGCGTGAGCCTTCCTCTTCGTTATCCTGCCGAACGAGGCGGGCTGAATGAGATGTTTCAGCTCTCGAGAGGGAGGAGGGCACTTATCGACGACTCCTTCTTAACCCTCCGCCCGCGCCGATGTTTTACTCGTGACTCTGACTCCTGTTTTGCATCGTTATCCCGTAAGAATCGTCCGTCGGCGTCGTCGTGATTTACAGTTTCGAGTTTTTATTCGCGCGAGGTTCTCGCTCGCTTCGCTCGGCAGCATCGGCAGCGTCGCTAATGAAGAAAGTAATTTGAAATAAATCGAATCGAATGCCCCCAGTCTCTCATTCTAGTTGTATATAGAGATACACCTTGAAATTTCGTCTACACTGGTCGGCGGAAACAACTTTATAATTGACAGCCTTTACTTTCGCTCAGAGATTGTCCTATTGTTGCGTCCTGCTGTTAGGTAAAATCACCGTAACGCCATTAAGGTATTTGTACTGGTCCCTCGTCTTTGTGTATTATCCCACATTATTTAGATTTACCACTATGGACCCCAGGCAAGATACCCTGCTGATTCCAAGCCCTAAGATAATAAAAACAACTACGATATACGTACAAATAGTAAAATATTTTTCAGATAAGTTGTCAGGCGAGAAATTCAGGTTTTACAAACTTTTACCTCGGAAGAAAACAGAGCTCAAGGGCGAGTTGTTCTTGTACGAAAAGTCAAAAATTGTAGTAGAGACTTTAGTTACTTTAGTTACTAAGTAGTCAGAGCACCCGACCCTTTTGACCCTTTCGGTCTTTCTTCTTCGGAGCTTAACCCTCCGACCGAGCGTCTCTCTCGGTTCGTTTCTCTGAAATTTTAATCACCACGAGCCTTCTCTCTCCGCGATTCGTCGTCGTCGTCTAGGGTCGGAGATAAAGGCCATGCCGAGACGATAAGAACGACGATAAAGGGTTGATAGGGACGATAAAACCAAGAAGAGAATCTAAGCTCCCTAAAGACTAAAAGTCTCCGTTACTGCGCTTAAGAACTGCCAGTATATTGTCCGTTTAAAATTGTAGGCACGTGCTTAAATTTAGAATTATAAAAAGGATATAATATCTACTTATTATTGCTTAATAATAATTAAATTCTAAAAGTCAGCATGTTACAGAGAACGCATAAAATGAAATAATGGTAATTGTTAAAATTATATATAGGGTAAGCATTTTTTAGATCTATGTTAACATAACGAATTTTCTTTAAGCACGAGAAATATATTCCTCAAGCTTTATGCCAACATTTTTGTTACACCCTATAGATTTATCGACGTAGTTGGAAGTCTTTAAAATAATTTCCTGATTTAGGTTGATTTGCACTTCCGACGTGCAAAATTTGACATGATTGGATAAAGGACGAGACTTGTATATTTTTATCCTTGCTACCTACATTTCGCTCTTCACTTTTCTGCAGTTCCTTTCTCCCCCGTTCTCCAAGCGGAATAATTTCCTTCTGGCGAATGTTCCCGATCGCACATACGAATCGTTTTCGTGACCGAAATAATTCCCTCCCCCCTCCCGCCCGTTTGTAAGGCCGTCCTTAAACAAATCGATTGCCTAAATAGGGATTAATTAAGGGGATGATTCCGCAGCAAGGGGACAATCCGCGCGCGAGCCGGCACTCGCGTGCGTTACACGCTTTTCGGACGACAGGCGCGCAAGCCGGATGTAACTGTTTGCACGCTACGGTGAGTGGCTTCCGCCTCTTCGACTCGAACGGAACGCGCGAGTGTTGGGATCACGAGAGTCGTAATGCCAGAGAAATCGAACGCAGCCGCGGCTAGCCGCGCGATAGGAAAATCGTGATCGATCGGCCGTACGCGCTGGCAGTTATTAAGCCGTGGGACGCCTTGGAAATATTTATTCCGTGATTATCGACCGTCAATGCGTCGTAAATAATCTGGCAGCTTTATATAATTGTTTACGCCTTTTATCGCGATTCGCCGACACCGTTGTCGACGCTGATGCGGATGATTCGTGTAATTGACAATTAATTACGTAACACAGGCAGCACGATTGTATAATAACGCATTAATGCATTTTTAATCTCCATAGACGTATATTTTCGCTTAGAGCGAGTTTAACGATATCCATTTTCTCACGAATATCGAACGCCGCGTGTCGAGTATCGAAAATTATTAAAAGCTGCGGCGATATGTAAAGAGAAGAAACGTCGTCCTCGATATCGTCCAGTTTCCACCGTCGATTATAGTACACTTGTACCACGTTGGGAGGAAAGTAAGGATTCCGCGCGCTTAAAACGTTCCGTCGATATTGTTTTCCCGCGAAGCCGGCAAACTCGGCCCGATGCGAGAGTACAAAAGGGATTTACCGGCGGGTGAGTTGCGGTACACGGGGATGGCACCCCCGGCTTTCGGGCTCCCTTTGTGCTCCTCCTCCCGGTAGAACAAGCCCGGGAGGACGAGCGAATTATCGTTCGATTTGTAAATCAAACGCGGCTCGCGGACCGCGGAAAATTGAGAACGCCCTGACAAAATATATTATTGTGACGCGACAAAGGCGTCGTTAACGATCTCGGTAATCGGATGCGCCTCGTTAATTTAATCCGGCGCTCGCGAGTGCTAAGGCTAAAGATAAACCCTCGTCGGAAATCATATTTTCGGATCTCCAACGTGCAGGATCGAATTACGTCGTGGACGTAAATTGCGACGCCATAAAAAGTTATTTGTGCGATTATAATCTTATAAATGACTTGAGAAAAAATAGAGACCATGAATAATAAAATTCAACAAATATTGCCTCGTTACTCGCACAATATCATGTGATATAAGTACGCCGGCAATTTCATAGCATGAATCAATTAATTTACACACAGACGTAGTGCAGCAAGCATCCCGCAACCGACGGACCTTGATACGCGTATCAAAGCCCAAGGAGGATCTTATGGATCTCACGATCTACGTACACGCGATGTTTCCTTGCTGAGTCGCGGCCTACAGAGAAGTTAAAACAAGCACACACATTCCTGTGCACTTCCTGCGAATTTCCTGCGCCAGAGATAGGATCGAGCGTTAGCGTGAATTAGTACGTCGATCTTTCTCACCCTTATTAAGACGCACACTTTCCGATAAGCGCTGCGCGCGCGGTTCCGAACGAGGATGGATTCTCGTCGATCGGGGTGCACGGACGGGGCGCGACGCGGCCGATCGTCTATGCCACTCTATGCAAATATTATGCAAGCGGCGCGATTGTTCGATCTGTGCTTGTGTGTTATATGTTCCGCGAGCGGCTTATGCAAATTACACGGCGTATGTAAATCGCCGCGCCGTGGACTCAATGCGTGCTCGCAGCCACGCGTGTCTTCCTCGACCGACCTGCCGTCGGATCCTTCGTTTCATTTCTCGCTTTCGCAATTATCGATCGCAAAATCACTCGACAAGTGTCATCTACCCGCGAATATCCGTTCGCGTTGTCGTTGTATTTCGCCGAAAGCGAAGAGATACAAAAACATTTGCATCATATACCAATATTTTTTTCTTTAGAAAAACAAACATTTCTGAAAATATTAAAAAAACTTGATTTTTTTATCGATTTTGTTTGATTTATTTGAATCGAGATTTAGCTTACAAGAGAACAACCAACCCTTGATCCCTTTAAATTGTACTATATACTATATTATAGTAAGTACTACATTCCATTTACTAATACAAGGTACAATAACTCTGTCCAATTCGCAATAGTTTATGAAATATTAATATTCAAAATTTTGTTCTTCGGTATTAATGATAAATAAACCACAGGCTTATGCAAAGAAGTTGCATTTATAAAACACGCTTCGTATATACAAATTAGTAATGTGTTTTAAATGTTTCTCTAATAGATATCCAAAAACGTGTACACATTGTGACTTTGTGACCATATTATTGATAGTGAACAAATTGAAAGTTTCGACACCGAAGATTAATTGTCATGTAATATATTTTTGTTAATTGTGATGTACTTCTTTGTAATGTCATTATAATTCTATTTTTATTTATTTATAATACATAATTATAATACATAAATAAACTTTATTTTGCAGAAATTTAAAATAATTACACACACGGAAAATTTTAAATATTAATATTTCATAAACTATTACGCATTGGACAGAGTTACTGTACTTTGTATTGTATTAGTGAATGAGGTGTAGTGTACCATGTTAAATTGAGCAAAATTCAAGGGGTCAAGGGTTAGTTGCCCCCTTGTTAGTTTGTTGTAGTATCCTTTTTTTTATTAACACATATTCGAAATAGTCGGCAGCTCCGAGATCCTAATAACCCGAATAATCGCACACGCGAAACCGGCATGTCGAAATCTCCTTTTTCGTTTTAAATCGATTCGCTCCGCAACGCAACTATCAACGCATGCTGTAAAACAAGCCGCGCTTTGTGTCGTCGTCGTATCATCTCGCGCCGCTCTCGTGTCACTCACGCTACTGCATCGCGATATTTTGTGTCATCGCTATCCTTGCCGCATCGCCTCCGCTTCTCCCGTGTGTTATTCCTACGTCGCGCATCACGTCACGCATTGTTTAGTATCAATGCTGTGCCACTTCGCAATACTTCGCATGTCTCGCGTGTCACTTTATGTCGCTTTCGTGGCACCTCCTATTACATCGGTGTGATTTCCTGTCTCGTTACGTCTCCGGCCGCGCGATTCCTCCTTCGTTGTCGTCCCGCAAGACGCGCTCCTCGTCGTTCCTTTTTCCTGTCGCCTTAGGTATCGCTCTCGGCGCTTCTCTTACCTCATTTATATCGTCATCGTATACCGCGCGAAGGAAAAAGTATTAGTCATACTTTGAAAATGAAAAGCACTAATAACAAATAGAAAATTATAGTTAATAAAATATTGGAATTTTATATTAAAAAGTCTTACGTTAATTTATTATCACGCTAACGGAGTTAAATGTCGCTAATTTTTTAACGGCAGTGTTTTAATTAGAGAGAATAATCGCATTCGACAAATACAAGTTTGAGACTCGCACGATTATCCCGAGGATCTTTCCGACTACGCGAACATCCGCATTTTCCGCATTATTCTTGCGATTGAGAAAAAAATTTCCGAGTGCGGCGGGGATAGATATTTACCGAGCATAAATCTTGCCCGGCAATTACATCGCTCGATCACGTGCTCGAGCTACCTTTCCCTCCCCCCCCCTTTCCGCCCCGCCATTAATTGACCCGTACCTTGGCATCGCAATTTCCGAAGGACGTGAGCGCGCAGCGATAATTATAGGAAAAAAGGTGAGGAAAGGGCGAGAGCGGGGCCGTCTCAAAGCGGAAGTGACCGTAACAGGACGGAAACGCCCTTGCGTTACGTCACATAGCGTAAACGAACGTCGCGCCCGACGATCCGTGCACGCGTGCGCCGTGTACCTACGTACGGCAATATGTCACTTGTTACAAGCTATACGTACAACGTTATACCGTGTACCTACTTCGTCTCCGAGCCCAAGTACTTCCGCAAAGCGTGCTACATCGCGCTAACTCTGAATTGAATGCCCGACGCACCTTATCCGCGTATGCATTTATCCACGTACTTAACAATCGTCGTTATTTAAATCGTTTCTCTATGGAAATTTAACGAAAATTAATTTCGCTTTTTCCCTTGTCTGTTTATTCATTCCTGTCTATGTTTTCATCGCAAATAATCTTTTTAATTCAAAAACAGTATTAATGAAACAAATACGTCGCGCTCTTGTTTTAATAAAATGTTATCTGCAGTTTCATTAATACTGTTGTGTTATTGAATGCATGGTTTTTTTCTTGTAGTTTTTTTCTTATGTTTCAATTTTATCCTTTTGTGCATCACGTGGGAGCACGATTAGCGTGTCTCACAAGTAATTAGTTAATCTAAATTATCGACGTTTGTTATATTCCAACATACTTGGAAAATATATCCAAAGAGTCTCGTGGCGCGGAATTAATTCCCTCCGGATTTCTATGTTTTAATTTTGCCATTTTGTGCATTATGTGGGAGCGCGATTAGCGTGTCACAAGTAATCGGTTAATATAAATTATCTTATATTCTAACATGCTTGGAAAATATATCCGACGAGTCTCGTGGCGCGAAATTAATCTCCCCCCCCCCCGGATTGCGTCAACATGGAGATTATCAGCGACCGCGACATTCTCGCATAAGTGAACGACCCACGTGCAAGGCGCGCATTCTTGCACCCGGACCCACATTTTCAATGAGGCCGAGGTTGGGGAGACGAGTTCGTTCGCCCGTCGCGCGCGTATATAGGCTCCTCTACCTGAGCTGTGCGCGCGTGCATACACAGTGACTCAACGCGAACCAGACTGTCGGTCGACGACGTGACGCGACGAAGTGGCAGGAGGGAGGGAGGGGGAGGGGTGGGGGGAAGGGAGCCATCCCATCCTATGGGATCTCCGGCCAGGATAAACCGACCCTCCGGTCATCGCCATCCCTGTCGAGTAAAACCCCCTTTCCCCGCCCTTCGTACCTAAACCCTCCGCTTTCTCTCTTTCCTTCTTTCTCTTTCTCCTTTTCTTTCTCTCTCTCTCACCCCAACACGTATGCACCGTGTAGAGACCCCTACAATTCGGTTTTCATTCCAGTCTTCTCCGTGCCGGGCCACTGGATAGATATAGCACACTATACGCGCGAGAGTCTACGAGCTCTCTTTCTCTCCCTCTTTACGGCTCACCCGGCCCTCGTATAGCGTTCGAACACGCTTCGATCATACCGGCGAACTATATACTGCATTTTATATTACGCGCGCCGTGCAAAGTTTTCCTCGGAAGTTTTCCTGTGCACGTGAGTGAATCGTCGAAGCTCTTACCGCGAAGAACGCACAACACGTTGTTCTCTCGCTGTAAACTAATCCCAACGTGGATTACTTCCTGGCTGATGCCCGACCGGTCGCACGTGCGATTGAATTGCGCCGGAAGCTTGTGAATTTCGAAAGTGCTCACGATCGCTATTGACAGTTGAAACCGGCAGAAAGTTTTGGATGTACTCGTACAACGCTTAAAGTTTGGAATAACTAGCTTGATGGTTGAGACAGGAATTTGGGGCATCGAGCAGCTTTTGATTTGAAGACAATCGTTTACGGCGCTCGTGAAATTCCTCGTTTACATCGTTTTCCCGTGAACTTTTTCGCGTTTTCCACCCTGCGTTGATGGATGACGGGAGCCAGCTGTTTCCGAGAAGGGTGAGCCATTTCGAAAGGTCGTCGCAAGCTATTTCATCGATCGATTGCACGCCATAAAGGGTGTACAAAGCCGAAGAGTTCGTCTCCTTCGAACCGTCTATGGCATGGTGCAAAAGTAAGCGTATTTTCGTATTTTATTTGGCTTGTGCGAGCGATTGGCATTTTAATATGTTATACCCTTTTACCATTTATTTAATAATTATAATCAACAGCTATTTACAGCGTATATAACCATACGTAACACGTTTCTATTAAAATACTGATCCTATGGAAAGAAACGTTTTAAGAAAAATACTTGAAATTTATACATTTTCTTTTTAAAATCGATATTTGTTCGTCGTGTTTGCCTTGCGTGTTGACAATCAAACAATCCCGCTACAAAAATAAATACGAAAGCGAGAAAAAAATGGTTCTAAAATATTAGATAAACTCAACCCGGAAGGTATGGGAAGTTGACGAAAGATTTTTGGCCGTTGTTATTTCGGCGCGGTAAAACACACGGCTCCGCCGTCGTATCGATCATAATGGTCGACGAGTCTGTCGTCGTCTACCTTACCGGTTTACAATTTTGTACCACGTTTTCTGAACCGGTGAGGAATCGAAATGCTCCGCCACGCCGCGGCTTTTCCAGCTACCCTAAACCAATAAAGCCACCCCCTCCTTCGGCTGGGTTCCGCCGTTCGGTCTTAAGAGAGTGCAGCTGTTCCTGCCTAGCCCCGACCTTTTTCTGCTTCCACCAGCATTAGTTTTAAGAAAGAAGCTTCAGCTTTTTTTTCCATCACCGCGTTTCCGAGGAAAATACGTAAAGCATTCACGTTTTACTCGGAATCGCTGTACTGTGAATTAAAGTAGCGAATTCTCATGACTGTTGATCACAATTGTAATAATAGATTTTACAATACATTACGTTTTCCAGTAAGAAAAAGAGCTTGTAGTATTCAACGTTGAATATTTCACTAATCAAACCTCAAATTGAAGTTCCATACGAAAGTACATTATTTGTATATTAAAGAAATAGAACTAGAAGCAGGTAAAGTTATTTATAGCGCGAAATATTTCCAGATTGGAGATCATAAAAATTACCTACTCTCGGCAGAGAAATTCATAATTTTATGACGAAGTTATCGGCTTACCTCTCAATTCGAGACTTAACGGCGCGATAGAATTTGCGTTCTTGATTTGTCGCACGTTTACTGCAGAGTGCGTGTGCCATTTGGGTTTTCTCCTTTCTCCTCCTTTCTTATTTTTCCTTCTTTTTATTTTCAACGTGAAAAATAATACCGCCTCTCGCGGTGAGAAACGCGTACCCGGTCTCGAGCTCCACTTTCGAGAGCAGCCGGACGAGATTGCCGTTCGGCGTTTAGGATATTCCGGGATCTCTCGGGGACTAATATCTACGATCTTCCGGGTCCCCGACTTCGGGCGTAATTCCGAATTCGAAATGCGTACGGACCCGCGGAGGACGACGTGCCTCGACGGCGGTCGCGTTTTATCTTCCCCCGAAATTGTTAACGAAATTACACGTCAAATATTATCTCGTGTAATCCAGTTGGGATTCTTTTCTGTGAATCCCGCATGAAATACAGCTGCATGTGCATAAGTTACAGTTAAAAAAATGATACATGACTTTCCCCGCAATGTGATATTGAAGCATCGATGTTGTAATTGCCGCGCCCGCATCCTGAATTAATTATTCTTACTTCGATGTTTATCGTCGACTTTATCATGGATTAATTGTTTGCCTTTTAATTGTTGCAATAAGGATATATGTTATCGTAATAATATCATAATTATAGCATAATTATAATATGCAAATTTAAAAAGTCGACAGAAAGTCGTACACATGAAACGGGCATGATACAGATCTTAACTGCGCTTATAAAATAGAATTTATACTTCTACCAGCAGATATTTATATACATAAAAGGATTAAAAGGATAATTTGCAATAGCATCTTGCAAGTTGTTTAACAAATTGCGAGGCGATTTGTTCAGTAACAAAAATTTCTTTGCTGTAAAGCGTTCCAAATTATAAAATTTTATACTTTCAAGAAAAATTTCTTTGATACAAAGACGTTCCGAATGATAAAATGTCCTGCGCGCACACAAGTTTTCTACTTTTTAAAGTTTTTATACGTTATCGTACAAAAATACGCAATTAATGTGCTTTTTATCTTCCTTTCTCACCTAGCCATGGCAAAGTGGCCGAGTGCGAGCCGCCGGCAAGGTTTCTTTTCGATAATGAACTTGCGCGAAGTTTCGAAGCTTCGACGAGGACGAGAGGCTCGAACAGAGGCAGAGAGCTCCAACCATCTCGGAGCCACGAAGCCGAGAGGGAAAAAGAGAGAGACACTCTCCTCCCGCATTCTGTTCTTTTGTTCCCCCGTCTTCTCCCCCTTCGTTTCTTCGCGCCAGTGCGTCGAGTTCGAGACAAGGTTAGTGTGTCGTACCCGGAGCGCACTGCAGGATTTGGCAGGCCACAAGGGAGGCGACCAGCGGGATAACGGAAGAAGAGAGATAAAGACGAAGCGAGACGAAAATAAACGAAACTAGCAGCACGAAACGACCAAGCGCCTCGCGAAGGAGGTTCGTACTCGAAATTGGCCCCCGCAACCCGATTTTTCACCAATCGGCACGTTTCGACGTTGGATTGATTCCAAAATCCGATCGTCCGTCTGGTCAATGATGCGTTACTTTATTCAACGCCCACCGAATGTATACTTATAACTAATGAAGCAAGCGAAACTGAAATAACTCTTGTATACACGATTTCTGATTAATCTAACAATAAGATGTGAAAAAGAATCTCATTTTTTTCGATCGATTTATATCCAGACGAACGCTTCACGATATTGCGCACCGATCGAAATGAAGGGGCGTGCTTTTCCAAACCGCAAATTTTTAGTATGCACCGATGGGGGTGATTTCACTTCGGTAAACGCACCACTGCGTTACGCGTTCGCGTGTCATTAATTATGGACAGTACGTTTCATGAAGGCTCGAGGGAGCCTCCGAGACAGCCAGGTCAATTTTCAAGCGAACGAAGTTATTCTTCTTTTTCCCCCGGGGGGTAGTGAGAATAACTTCTACCTCAACCTCGACGAAAGGGGTAGAATTCCTTCTTTTTTTTTCTCGACACGCACTTGCGTATTTTTTCCCCTCTCTCTTTCTACGTTTTAGCGCGAAAAAACACAGCTGGTTTATAAATAACGTGGATACATAATGACCGAAGTATAATTAACGCGATGAATCCTTTAATCGTGGCCGCGCGTATATTCTTAAAATACTTCCGTCACACATGTTGCTTTTTTGCACGAAATCGAGTGTGCAAATCGCAATCGCCTGCCGCATCCAATCTGCGATACACACGAGATATATTTAGAATGTATGAGAGAAAGATTCATGCGATATAAATATTTATAGTATGTATGATCAATATCGCGCTGTTCATCATCTTTACGCGTTTGCGCCGTTAATCAGCATTTGACAAATATGTAATTAGCATTTACTATTCGCAATAAACATAGACACTTTGTAATAATCAACCATCAAAGAATCGAAACGTAGCACCATGTATAAACGCAATTCAACGTAACAAAAAAATTACTAATGCAATATTCAATTACGAGCAACGAATTCTTTCAGAAAATTCATTTCAATTTCTCTCTCAGACTTTTTATTCTTCCAAATGTGCATCGTCCTGCATTCTTCGCGTTTGCACGGCTCTCGCATACATTTTCGCACGTCTGCAGCACGTCTGTGCGACGATTGTACAACTTTCTCGGCTTTTTCGTTATTATTGCTTTATGCTTTATGTACACGCGCGCGCGAGTTAATGCCGACAATCTTTTCCCTCTTCGAGCGCGCGCGCGCGCGCGTCCGGGGGGCGTTCGTGAAATATTTACGACCCGTTTCCAAAGTATCGAGATCGCGTTTTATGGAGTAGTAACCGTTCGTGCGATAATTTGCGAGCCCTATCGCGGGACCATCATCCCCCCCGCTAAATTGTCGCGATTACGGTCTTTGGCGAAAACTTCACTTTATCTCGCGACAACGGGCACGACTGTCACATTGCACCGCGTGGCAAACACAACATTTTGCCGTGAAGATTCGTTACGCTTGCCTCGTTGAAACCTCCGTGTAAACACGACGACCGCCAAGTGCGACGCGTGCAACGCGCCTCGACGAGTCTGCAGCAATCCGCTATTTTTCAAGTCGAGGAGAACATAAGGAGGCCAAACCTCAGACGTTTCACGGTGCATGCGTATAAATAATATTACGTAATTACGTATCTAATACACTCGCGCAGCTCGCTGCGAAAATTCCTTTATAAAAGATCTTGTGCAACGTTAGCACTTTCATAACGCACGCGTAAAACATTCTCTCAATACAAACTTCACACGATGGCTGTGCAATTTCTCTTCGATTTGCCATTCGGTTCTTTATGAATGCCGCGCGGATAAAAGCGCGCGCGAGTGGAATTGATTAATAACTCTCTCTGGGAGTAATCAATCTGACAAATGACTGCAGGAAAATTTGTCCGCGTAAAGCTCGGCCAATTCGCCAATCTGATTTCCGAGCAGAAAAACGTTCAGAGAGCGAAATAAATATCGATGTTTTCTGAGACGAAGACAGGAGGCGGCGGAGAGAGGAACCGATAAAGGGGATAAACGAAGGGAAGAAGAAGAGCCGATAATAGGCACGGCGATTAAACGCTTAAACGAGGAGCTTCTCGAGGTCATTTCGACACCCCCGGCCCCCTCGTTCGCCCACCCGTCCCTCTCACCCCTTTCCAAGGATATTCAAATCGGATCTTAACGACGTCCGATCACGCGATGGTCTCTCCCGCTCTCCCTCGCTCGCTCGCTCGCGAAACTACGGAAACTCCACCCACGCGAATTCCGACACGAGGCTCCGCGAAATAGTCCGCGATCCCGGTCATCCGAATCCCGAATTCCGCGATGAAAATTGGAAGCGGCGCGCGCGCGCGCGCGCGCGCGCGGATGTGTAGTCGCCGCGCTGGGAGAACAGGAAGTCCCAAAAGTGCAACGATGCGTTTGCAACTCCCCGGGGGGCGTCTGCAACTTCACGCTCTCCGCGACGTGGGCGAATAAAATTCGCCGAAAATTGCGCCGACTCAAATTTGATTAGCGGCAAATTAGCGGATTGCGATCATCTCGTTTTAATTGAGTTGAATTAAAGCCGAACCGTTGGAATCAGTTTTGCTAAATCGGATGGGAATTGAGGCAGCTGTTTTATAAAACGGGATTAACACCTCTTGGCTCGAAACCTTATGCACCCGTGCCGTGGAGAGACACCCGTGAGAGAAGACGCGAAATCGCGTGGGCACGTAGACCTCTTCTAAGAAACGTGTCTCCATCCGTTATAACAGGTTATAGGCCCGCGTATACTTGAGAGTCCACGAGCCTCTCGTGATGTACAGTGAACTCGGATGTACACGGTAATTCCGCCAAGTATGTCCGTTTCGCATTCTCGCATCTTTCTCTCTTTTTCTTTCACTCTCTCTTTCTCTCTTCTTCTCTTTCTCTGTCCTGTGTCTGTGTCGCGTTTATAATCTATTGATTGTAAACGTGATGCGATTAGCAGTGACGATCGAATTTCTATATTACGTGTATATCCTTCTAAATGTGATCTGAAATAAAATAACACGAGTAACAAAAAATAAGAATTAGAACGTCATGAAGTTTATCTAAAACTAATCTAAACTATCAAAGATAAGATACTTTTAATTAAAATGAAAAGAGAGACTAACTTAGAACTCTCGCTGACAAACCAACAAATTTTGGCAACTGAAGGGCACAACGCGGTTATTGGTGCATAGTTTTAGAGATTAAAAGTGATTCATTTTAATTCTCACAATGCTCTTAATTAAATAATGTTTTTTTTTTACTTAATTTGATTTCTTTCATCTTCAATTGTAAAGCTATTGAGCCTCGATGGCATACTTTTTGTATTTCTACAATAATTTGAGGAAGGCGCTTTTGTGGGACATCCCGCGTACGCCCACTGCTTTTGTCGATATACGTGTACGCGTGGGTGTGCATATGTAAACCGTGTGTTACGCGCGAAGCGCTGTGCGATCGACGTAACGGTTATTCGCCGAAAGTGAGTCTCCCGTGGTCTTCCGAGTTACTATCTCTTTCTTCCGCCACCAACGGCTCCGTGCGATTCTCCTCAAGCGTGTCGCACGAGAATTTACTTCGTATTCGCTGATTCTTCGTGATTTCTTTATAGGAATAATACATAAAATGAAGAGATTTCGCACAAAAAATATGAAATGATCGAGTCGCCAATATATTGGCGATACCCAAAAGGAATATAGAAAATATTTTAAATTGGTGATATTTGAAAGGAACACAAAATATATCTTTCTCGTACTTTTCACATATACGTACGTATTTAGAACCTTTCATAAAATGTTTCCATTGTTGATACCGCCGCTTTTATGTCGAGTCCTCAACTTTCATTTCGAATTTACGCTTTCGCCGCGTTTTTCAATGTCGCCGATAATAGAGTACGCTTCCGGGAAATTACGGAAAATTCTAAATACCAAAGTTACAGCGGTAGAGAAGTCTGCCTGCATCGAGGAACGTCGAAGGATAAAGAAAGTAGAAGCTATCGTGCAAAGAGGGGCTGTCATTAAATTAAGTGCCGGTGACATCGAGAGACATTCTGTACAGAGGTTGAGAGATTTTACCACAAGATTTTATTGTGGCACTATACAACCTCTCTTTCAAATGAAAACCTATATGTCGCGTTTGCCTTCCCCTGCACTCACGCATTAAACGTGCGCGCGGGGAAAGGCGAAGGGTCGCGAGATGAAAGGGCAGCTTTCCGGAGGAGAAGCGGGGTAACGAAAGTCGCATTCGATCCGGAGGGACTGCCAATCAGTCATCTTCCGCCCGAGGGTGATTTTTGTTCGCCCGTTCAGGGAGGGGGGAGAGCGGAGGGGGAGGGACGGTGTCAAGGGTCAGCGATATATATATTGGACTAAGTCCCGCGATCTATTGTCACCGAGAAAGGGAGGAAGGACGAAGCAGGACGAAAAGGATCCAGGCCCGGAATGAGTCTCGAATTTCAACGTGCTCGCGTATGGATTTCTTTCTGGAGGGATGAGGACGAGGGAAAGATTTACCTTCTTGCTCCAGGGTATTGCTGCCACTCGACGGAACGATAATTGTTTACAGATTGTAGCATCGAAAACACTGTCTTATGGCCTAATGGACGGAATAACGACAAAATACGTCGTTATATGATTTATAAAAGAAAAACAATTAACAGTGATACGTCCTCAAATTAATCTTTAACAATATAACGCAGGGCCTACATTTTAACTGGTTATTTTATACAAAAATGTTTGTGGCCCGTTATTTTTCATAGAGAGATACGCAATAACTATTACAAATATACCGTGTTTTATGTTGTGCTTTCCTTTTCAAGAGCAGACTCTGCATTGATGACATTTTTTCTTTAGTCCTGTGAATATTATTTTCTTTAAGACGTGTTTCTTTACTTTACCTGATAATCGGTAAAGTATGGATATTTGTGAAAGAAGGCAGAAACTCTTTTAGAAACTCTAAAAGTTTCATTGTGCTTTCCTTTTTAAGAGCAGATTTTACATTTTTCGATGACAATTTTTTCTTTAGTCCTGTAAATATTATTTTCTTTAAAACATGTTTCTTTATTTTACCTGATAATCAGCAAGGTGGATTTTTGTGGAAGAAGGGGAACTCTTTTGAAAACTCTAAAAGCACTTTTATTGTACTTTCCTTTTCAAGAAGAGACTCTGCATTTTTCGATGACAATTTTTCTTTATGTCCTGTGAATATGATTTTCTTTAGAACGTGTTCCTTTATTTTACCTGATAATCGGCAAGATGGATCTCTTTGTGGAAGGAAAGGGAACTCTTTTGAAAACTGCAAAAAAAAAAGATCAGGTTTGGGACTGCATTCATCAGAACGCTCAGTTGCTAGCAAACCATTCTCTGCTAGCAAAAATTGCAAGTCACAAATCCTATAATGAAAGCTTTGTCAATTTTAAGGTCTAACAACTGCGCACGATGACTTAGACTGTATGCCTCTCTAAACACGAGTGTCGTCGTCGGTCAATAACATTCAGGCAAAAGATGAGCTGATGCGCCTCAAGTCAATAATATGTTAAACAAAACCCTCCTTTGATATATTAAAGAAAGAGAGATGATAGATAATATGATAAATCTTTCGTATTTGTAACAAAGTTTTATTTAACTTGTATTTTAAGGCTTGTAATCGAAAAAAAATACATTATATATAATAATCAGATTGAAATTACGGAGGATTATTGTAGCCGAGGACTATTTATAGTCAGATGACTATGCGAATGGTAATATCAAAATGATGTTTCGCGTAGTGATATTGCGCGCCGCGTTACATTGTGCGTGCAAAGTGTGTCACCTGCCAATGTGTCTGCATTGGTCTGCATTCGACGGCGAACTGCACTTCATTCATCTCGCGCGTCCGTGACTTCACGGATTCCAACAGAGCTTTCTCATGCACGTGAGCGTACGCACCAAGCTACCCGGCGCCGATCGCACGTGTGACTATTTTCGCCGCCGCGCCGCCGAGAGCGTTCGCCACCTTTTCAAGCGTTTATGCAGCTTGAGTCACGTTAATTCGCTAACTCGCACGTACGCGCGGCCGCGCCGGACACATCGAGCCGCGCGCTAATACATTATGTAAAGCCTCGAGACGATTACCGGTTGAAGTCTAATTATGTATGGCACGGCGAAACGTCTTGTTTGAGGCCGTTGTACTTGCTCGAATGCCGTAGTCGTAGTCGATGCGAACGCGAGATGTAGCATTGAAAATTTATATTAATTTAGCAACAACTAAAATCGTTAAATTAAACCGATAAATAACCGATAAATAACCGATAAATAAAGTCTGAGTAAGTCTTTACAAATACGGAAGAATATAGGTATTATTTGTTATTTTTCTCTTTTTCTTTAATATTTATAAACAAGTATTTCTATAATTATATTTAGAGCTTATACGTATCAACAATTGCAGGTATCTCCCGCTTTTCGAAAGTTTGCTTTACGCCACTTAGTTTTTACGAAAGACCTATGTTAGTACCTGTTTTCGCTAACCGAAAGAAATCCGACGAGGAATTCCGTCGCTTTTATGAAAAAATGTAATTGCTTGTTTGCTTCACGCCATTTCGGCTTACGAAAGGTTTCGTAGAAACATTCTACTTTCGGATAGCGGGAGAAACCTGAAACTAGCGATATTAACAAAATTTAGAAAAATCCGCGAACACTGCCGATTCGTGATTAACCGGACACAAAATCTTTTATTATCGCCTACATATTTTGATGCTAAAGTCGCTTCGGGAATACGGACTCCGCCTCAGTTTATTGAAGTTGACACTTAGAAGGCTAATGAAAGAGGGAGAGAGAGAAACCCTCCAGAGTCCTCGAAGAGTACTTTCAAGCGGCCCATCCGTCCGTCCATTCAATTTCCTGCGAGTTATACCGGGCCCTGATGGCGATCAAGATCGTCGCGCACCGAGGACCGATAGACAGGTCGATGTACCGTTTCGCGTCCCTCCCGTCCGCTGTAATCCCTTTCCAGCGATTTCCAGCGGAAAGGGCGGAATTCTGTGTTGTACCGTCGTTGCGCGCGCGTACATCGGCATGACCACGGCCAAGGGCCGGCGAAATGGACGTAGGTCAGTTATGCGAAAGCTGCCTCGCGCGATAAAATCGCTCGGCGTCCGCCGACGCCGCTGTAAATATCATTTATTCCCGTCATTATCGAGAGAGAGAGAGAGAGAGAGAGAGAGAGAGAGAGAGAGAGAGAGAGAGAGAGGGAGAGGGAGAGAGAGAGAGCGTGTTATGCAATTAACATGGGGATGTATAATGCATGAGCGTCTGCATTAACGCCGATGGCCGTCTCGATTTTCGCACGCGGCGCATACGCGAGAACCCGATAAAGGCGTAACGCGCGGCTGCTACGAAATCAGTTTCGCATGTGTACGCATATGTGTATATCCCTCTCGCACGACCGTGTATCTGAAAACGAAACGCGCTTATGGCGCTTAGGTATTGTTCCTCGCTCTAGGAGAACGTGCGATCGTATGTCTTTCTATACAGAGAATCACGTAGACAGCGAAAGCATGTTATCCAGAGGCCTATTAAAATCTAATTTCATTTTAATTGGTTGCCTGTCTTGGCGGATGCATCATTAACGTCACATTTGTTACTCGGGGAAGATTTCGCGCGTAAAAATTTTAACAAAGCGCTATTTTTAGATAAAACCGAAAGATGAGCACGTGGAACAATTTTCTATCTATGTGTATTTAAAAACACATGCTTTTGAAACTGTTATCTTATCCTGTTAGTATTTGAAGCATTTAGGGATCGTTAGAATTCCATTAACAGTTAATGATGGTAGTTGTCTCCAAATGTTCCCCGAGATAAGAATTTTAACTTTACACACAGGTCAGCAGGCTGCTCGTTGCCTCGCATATATACGCTTTTAATTTATGTACAGGCAACAACGAGCTCGGTGTAAGTAAGTAGTTTGAAATTCGGCAAGGTGACTCACAATCAGTATTAAAGTCGATTAACGACGTTTATGCCTCCCCGCCGCTTGTCAGCGGAGACCGACTAACTGACGTACGCGCTACGCTACGCGTGTTGCGTAAAACGGTAGCGCGCGCTATCACAGCGTGGAGAGGTCAGTGTCTCTTTCCCTCGACATTGTGATTCGCGGCGAGACGGACGTTGTCCGAAATAGCCCGCCAGGCGGAAAGTCGGGAGAGGCAGATCGACGATTGGCCTTACCCGACAAACGCGAGAGAACGGCGTTGAAGAATTGTTGGTTTTTTTCCCTCGTTTTCGGTCACTTTATAGCCGACCGGATAATTTACGGCCGCTGATACGCGACGAAACGACCGCGAACGCGGGCTTTTTGCGCGAGACCGAAGTTGACCTGTTCGCGAATTCGAGATGTGATGCGTGCTCGATGGTTTTTAGCGAACTTTTTTTTTTTAGAAGATACAATAATGCGAAAATTGCGGGATAAAACCTCATTGTTCGCATACGCGCTTAACTGCGTGTTTTTACAATCGTATTTAGCGATAAACGCGGTTGTCTGATTTTTTTTTATTTTTCAAGCATTGTCTCGCTTTAAATGTCGGCCAGAACTTTGTGTCTATTCTATCCAGAACTGTAGAACTAAAATGAATAGAAATAAAAAAGTCAGAGCACTAATAATATATATAATTAATTAATTCTCTCTGCGAAATGATACGCCAGCTTTACACACACGGCGAAGCGATAACTTTTTTGCAAAAATTAAATCGCTGTTAAAAAGTTTGATGCCAAATTTCCCGAAACTGCTTTTCATCGCTCATGTGTCTCCTACACCTCGATTTGCCTGCAATTTACCAAAACGGGACGCCGAGCCGCGATACTGGAACCCCCCAAACGACGACGGCGACCGGGCCAGGCCGATTGGCAATGTCTAGGCCTGTAATTAGGTTTGCGTTGGTGGTAACATCATTACTCGGTAAGCTTGCAATTTCCTCGTGGCCGCCGCCGCCGTCGCCGCCGCCGCCGCTTGTCGTCTCCAACCGGTTCCCTTCGTGGCGCTTCGCGGTTGCCACGAAAGCTGTTTGCTTCTGGTCTCTGGACCGAGAGCGATCGACCGACCACCGGCGACTCGGGTCTCGCTTGGACCCAGTGGGGGGAAAAAAGAACGGGGGGAGGGGGTCGAAGCGTGGCGAGGTGTGCGACGAGGTGGTGGATGAGCCCCCCATCTTCATTCGGATAAATTGTACCACCACTTTGTAAGTAACGGGGCGTTGCACGACGACGTACACGGAATTTCTGCCGACATAATGATCGGGCGTAACACAACCGTAACGAGATACCTCACGTTGTGCTGTGTTAAACGCAGTAGGTGGTGTCGCGTAGGGGATTTTTGCCTCATTATCGAATTGTGCAGCTTGTTACAAGCTGACTATAATCATAATAACTATGCTTCTATATTGATATATTATAAAAGATGCCTCGGTATCGCTAGTTATTAATTCTAATTCCTTGTCTTGAAATTATCCCACATTTATCCACTTATATTCATCAATTAAGAAACGTGCCGTTAAAAAAATAATACGATAGAGACCTGGAATACATTCTATTCTAATAACAGCAAAATACTATGCAATAATAATAAAATGAATTAAAATTCGGGCGAACTTCTTCGCGATACGCGAATTTTGCGAGCGCGCTTCTTCCCCGGAGGATTTTCCATTAAACTATTTTTCTTCGTTTGTCGCAGTGGAGTCGCGGTGTCTTGCGGAGAATGCAGCAGCAGCGGCACCAGCGATATCACAGAACCAGGGTCGCCGTGCAGCACCAGCAGCGACGAGGGGGTAGCCGCGGTACGCGGCTCATCCGCCAGTCCGTTGCCGTCTCTACCCAAGCTGGCGCCGTCGTCGCAGCTCGGTACCAGGCCCCAATGGCCCTGGACCCCACCGTTGGCGGCGACCGCCTGCTCCACCACCGCATTCAAGAGGCTGAGGGGCGAACCTGAGGCTGGCGCTCTCCCGCGCTCCGGCGCCGCCGATCCCACCTCCAGGGGGGCCGTCAAGGGGAACGGAAAGACCGCGGGCGGCCAACACCACCACGAGTCCCAGGGCAAGATCACGGAATACTTTAAGACGCAGATTAAGCCGCAGCAGCCGAAGGTTGGTGTCTCACTCGAGATCGAAGCGAATAAATGTGTCGAGAAGAACTGTATCTATATGTATTTTGTGCGAAAAGACAAAGATGTCGGAGGCACAAATCCCTTGGCGGATTCTGGAGAGATCTTTTCGTAAAAAATGAGTTCTCGATTGCCCATGTGCCCAACCCACTGTCTCTTTGTATTTTGAAAGAAATGTGAGCTTTGTAAGGTTTACTTTTGAATGAGTCGCAGTCGGTATCTATGTTAGGTAGCCACTCGAACACGAAGGCATTGACAGATTTTGAATTCTAAGAGAGTTGTATGAGACTCTGGAGATTTTTCAGTGTCTTTCAGGTTTCAAAAGCGCAAATGGATGGACGATCAATCTTCATTTTATCCGGACTTCGGCAAAAATTTAATTTAAGGGTTGTATTGTAGAAATATATAAAGTTGATTGTTGCAAGATCAGTCTGTAACACTCATCGTTTGTTTAACGGTATTTAATTTACGGTACATAGAAGTCAGATAAACCAAAGGAATAGTGGCGGAAGAGAGTGCTTCTCCGATGAAAACCAACGCAATGTAACAGAAGTGTTGAAGGTATCGACCGGCTTTACTTCGCGCGAACACTTCAGATACAGACTCATCTTATCAGCGAGCACGCGTTTATCGGATATTGAATTAGCCTTTTTTAACAAACCCGCGTGTAGGTCTTTCCAATAGGTTGATATTAATTCACGGAAATTGCTCTCGTCCTATCGATCGGCAATTTGACGCGGCACGGTCTCGATAATTCGCGTTTCACACCGCATCGCGCGTTTAACGCTAAATGTGTCTCGCTCATTTTATTATGATCAAATCTCGGCTAACATCGCGATTACAAGACAAGTTATTCGAAATATTTGTCGAATTTTTTGTCCGGTATACGACTATTTCAATGTTGCTATTATCTGCATCATACAGTAATCTCTTTTTAGACCGGTTCTACAATCAGTCGTATGCCGGAATCGGATGTCGGAGCGCAGCCGATGGTCCAATAAGAGAATTTCTTTTTCGAAAACGAATTTTCCTCATTAAACCATCGGCTACGTTCCGACATCCGACTCCGACATACGACTGATTGTAGACCGGCCCTTAGCAAACATATATTTCTTTCAATGTTACTGAGATATTTCCTGGAAAATATTGAGGACGTCATACATCATATTTGAACAGTATCTATATTTGCTATCTCCCCACTTATTTAATGTGGACGTTAACGAAAAAGTTACTTTATTTCTATCTCTTTTGGGAAATGCCAAGTTAATGTTTGATTATTTTCGACATGATATTCTCGCACAGGATGCCTAAATAAATAGTACAAGTACTGAAATTTTACTGTTACGTTTCTATTGACAGATAAAGAAAACGAATGAAATGGTGCTGGTAGCGAAGAGCTCGTCGGAATTTCGAAGGCCACCCGTGGTGCAGAGGAACAAGGGCGGCCTTGCTAAATACTTGGGCACCGTGTCGCCCAATACGAACCAGAATACCATGACCAACGAGCCCTGGGAAGTGAGGACGTTGACGTCGACAAACACGAAAAAGGTACCGGTGGTCATCGTGCCGAGGGCCAACGGTAAGATAGACAAGAAGCTGCCGAAGTCGCTGCCAATTCTGCCAATCTCGAACGACGTGCTGAAAAATCTGCCCAAGATCTCACCTCTTAGGTAAAGATATTGGATTCCGTGTTCGCAGCACGCCCTAACGCAATGCTGATTGATTAGTTAGTCAATTTAAAGATGTATGGTAGCACTTCTCTAGTCAAATGACCATCTGCGGTCCTGTTCTGTAACTCTAACGACAGTATCGTTATATTGTTACTGACATTATCGGGCTCTAACGACATTATCGTTATATTCTCGTTGGTGTAGCTTTTTTACCATATAGTATACCTGCGCAACGACAATACAGCGATAACGACACTGTCGTTAAGAGTTACAGAATCAGGGCACTGCATTCGATAAATTTTAAGACAGTAAAATAATTGTTATTAAATTACAGAATGGTTTCTCAGCGTAAGTATCATTTTTTCAGTTTGTTATTCATTTCTAAATGAATTACTAGCTAATTTTGAAGAAATTAATTTATAAAATAAAGTACAGAAGCTCTCTTGATTTCATTACCAATCTATAAAACACAAAATTCGTATTTTGGATTATTTTTTTATCGCCAGAATTAGGAACTAGGGCTGTTACTCTTCGACAGCTTCGAAGTTAACTTTAAACTTTCGAAGTTTAGGGCACGTTCCACTTAACCTCCGCAACGTTCTTAGAATCATTTCATCCTTGTTGTTTGTCAAATGTTAAATAAGAACGAATAATGCTCACGTTGCGGGCCTTGAGTGGAATGCATCCTTAAGGTAAATGCCTGGATACATACCTATGTCTGGACATTTTTATGTTTGAAAATATTTTTCTTGTATTATATTTTTATCTTTAATTATAAAAAATTCGCGTTATATTTATTTAAAAACTAAAATGATAAAGGTGTCCAGACATAGATATTAAGTGTCCCGGCATTGGTACATTTACCTTCAGGTGTTTTCGAAGCTTCGAAAAATATATTTGCGACATAAGCGACATAATTGCAACATTAGAAATTTTATTCGGATTTTGTCATATAATTTTATAAATGTGTACTTATTGCGGTACTATTACTATTACACTAAATTAATAATTGTGTAATTTTGATTCTTCGAAGCTTCGAAACTTCGATTTTCGAAGATTTTAATGTCGAAGTTCGAATATCGAAGCCTTCGAAGCAAATCACCAGCCCTGTTAGGAACATTCAATGTGTTTAATACATTATTTTATACGCATATTAACAAATATCGACATTACTTTAACTCTGAAAAAAGAGTTATCCCAGAGAGCACGCATGTCCAAAATCGGAACACATAAGACGTTTAAAAGACATCTTTCAGACATCTTTTAGACGTCTTACGAAATGATGGCTAAAAGACGTCTTAAAGACGTCTTATGTCCCGATTTTGGACATAATGTGCTGTCTAGGATATTGTTGCAAAACCTACATTATATTATGAAATTTGGCAACATCGCTCTAAACAGCCAAGTTGGTCATCCTGGCTTATAATCGCCACTGCATTCATATTTGAGTTAAGGCTTCTGGGTACTCGCCATGGCTATGTTAGATCGTGACGTCAGAGATGAGAAATGACACGCTAAGAATTCTTGCGTGCCATTTTTAAATAAAAAGATATTTGGATGGAAAAACACTTCTGATTGCTTTAACACACTTATAAAATATTCCGAAAACTATCCTTTTTCCTTGACATGCGCCTGCGCATAAGCCTGTATGAGAGGCTTCGTATTACATTCATTTTATGATTTTTACTGTTTGACTATCAAAAGAAAAGGATAGTTTTCGGAATATTTTATAAGTGTGTGAAGCGATCAGAAATGTTTTTTTATCCAAATATTTTTTTATTTAAAAGTGGCACGCAAGAATTCTCAGCGTGTCATTTCTCATCTCTGATGTCACGATCTAACATGGCCACGATGAGTACCCAGGAGCCTTAACAAAGCATAGGAAAACGCAAATAAAAGTAAGAAAACTGAAAAGTATTAAAAAAAAGTATGGAAAATTATAATGAAACTTCTCCGTAGAGAAGTTAGAAGGAAGATTTACTACTAAAAAACAATGATTTTTCATTCTTATTGGTACAAGAAATATTTCTTGTACCAATAAAAGGTGAGATATAAATGATTGGTGTATGCATTGTCCATGGATTTTAATAAAAATTGAGTATAAACATTTCCAAAATATTCATTTTTTTTTCTAATATAAAAATTTTCTTTATTAATAATAATTTGGAAAAAATCAGAATAAGAAAGATATATAATTCAAAATTAATTTAAATTTTTATCGTTACCTTATACTGTCATCTCAAGTTTTTTTTTTAATTTAAACGGCCTCTATCTATCAATAAGATTATTTGATATTCTTGTCTTTTTTTCTTCTTTCACTTTTAGAAGTTTATAGAAAAAATAGTTTTACACAACAAACTAATTTTGGAGGCTGTACACTTATATTATACGCGTTTTATTCGTTGCCAAGTTTCAGAACGTCAATAGGAATGAGATTTTCTCAAGTTCCAACATTAAAGATCAATTTTTTCCTAAATTATGTGGTGAATTAATTATATTTTACGGTGTATGACGTCGTTGACAATTCCAGATTACATTAATATATTTTTTCTTGTTAGTATGAGATATTGTAATAGATGAACGGTCAATGTGTGCACTGTTCGCTATAAGACTACGTCTTACAAAGTTATATTTCATAATAATTTTCTTGAAAACGCTACGGTAAATTGACTTCGAGTTTCACATGTAGAAACAAACTACATTAATGAATATCTCAGCAAAATGTTATGACAATGGTGTTATCCTTGAACTTCTGACATACATCTTTAACTATCTAGTCGTTTGCTATTAGATGCATATTGAGAAAAAGTTTCCCAGGCAACATGCGTGTCTAAAAGATGTCTCAAAGACGTGTTTCGGAACTCCTTAAAAGATATCTTAAAAACGTCTCCAAAGCGTCTCCAAGACTTTCCGTGAAGCTCGGATTTTATAAATTAATTCACCAAACATGTAATTTTTTTAGTCGAAAGGAATGGAACACTCTGGTAAGTAAAGGCCATTTTCTGGTTAATAACTTTTTCTTTTTTTTTTTTTAAACAGATTAACTTCGGACGCGAGTATTAATTCGACTAAGGGCAGCTCCCCGCCCGCTACTGCCGCCTCGCCACTACTGGACGAACCGTTGGACTTCAAGGCAATCTTGGCGGCGAAGCCGCATGTGAATGAGAACAACAACCTGACGAACAGCTGTGGAGGTATCCTGGGTGCGTTAAGATCGCAGAGCGGCCACGACTCTCCCATTTCGAGGCTATTCTCGCCGTCGAAGGAGGACAGTAAGGACGAGGATGGCGATGTAGATGAGGAGGACTCCCGAGGCAGCGAATCGAAACCGTCGCCTATCCTCTCAGCACCTACTACCATTCGGTTTCCGGCACGAGCGCCCGAGAAGGACAGACCGCAGGCTACTGACAGCGGGATTTGTCGTTGGGATAAGTGCGAAGCCAGCTTCGAGTCTGTGGGTGGTCTTTTAGAGCATCTACAGGTACGTGAGAGAACATTTTTTACCGTAAATCTTTAGCCTTCGCAGAAAATGCCCGAAAATCAATCAATAGAGTCTTGTATTTCTTACTCGAACAATCAACTTACTATTAATAATGTAAAATCTAATTTATGCAATTTGTATTCTTTATAGGCTGCACACATCAACACGCAAACTGGCGGCGACAATTTCGTCTGTCATTGGCAGGGATGCAAGGTGCAAGGTAGGACGTCATGTTCCCGGCGATGGCTAGAGAGACACGTTCTGTCTCACGGCGGTAACAAACCCTTTCGATGCATCGTCGACGGTTGCGGTTGCAGATTCAGCTCCCAGGTAACGCTGGTGTTTTCTTCGCATATCATTGATTTTTGTCCGGGAAAATACTTAAAAACTAATCCATATTCATTTACAGACCGCCCTCTCAGGTAATGAGGGTTTTCCCTCATATCATTGATTTTTGTCCAGGAAAATATTCAAAAACTAATCCATATTTATTTACAGACCGCCCTCGAGAGGCACGTAAATGGTCACTTCAATCAGTCGGAAACGAGCAGCAGTAACGGGAGACGTAGTTGCGAGAATGGCGGCAAGCTCGTTAGAAGAAATGGCAAGAAGCTTAGATATAGGCGGCAACCTTGGTCAGGTGAGTGTCTTTTCATTGCGACTCCACATTGATTACAGATTTCTTCCATCACGGTATCTTTTTTGCAGCGAGACTTTTTGATTACTTTGACTCGGGAATAATGGAGGGTCTCCAGCACAGGCTACAGGAACTAGCGACATCGAGGACGCAAGGGCGACTAGCTGAGACGCCAGGAAACTCGATGGTACTAACTAGTCAAGTAAGAAATTTATTGTTGCATCATACGGCTAACATTGTAAAATTCATTTACTTCAATAAATTTCCTCTTCCAGGTTTTAGCGAAAAGAGTCGAATTGGACGGGAAGACGAAGGTATTACTGCGGTGGTATCCTCAAGATATGTAAGTTTCCATGTAAAAATAAACTTTAACTAGTTACGCACGATATCCGAGAGACTCATGATCCATTCTTTTGTCGTTGCTTTTCTTACAGAGAACCGGACGAATGGGTATTAGAATCCGAAGTACAAAGTACGAAACACGTAGGTATTCGCAAAGCGGCTGCTAGTAACTCGGAACAAGTGAGTTTAGCTCTCTATCCCGCGATAAGCGGTCGCGCACCGCCGACGGCGCGAGCGAAGCAGCGCCGGAAGCCGGTAAAGGACTCGTGATAATGCCGGCCAATCGGCATACCAGAACTGACCTAACGAGCGCCGACACCTGAACCAGAGAAGAAGAACAGAGTGCTGCCGTTGACACGAGAGCACGACACAGTCTATAACGCTTTCTGGTTGGTGAAGACGAGGGCCGCGACGGTGCGACCTGAAATACCCGAACGTATCGAAAGAGACGGAGGCCGCTTTAGAAGATAATTTATCTGAAGATGAACGACCAATCCTTGTAGATCAATTAGGAAATAAGAATCGCAATGTCGAAGGAAATTGAGAGATAAATTCAGGATGACTCGAGTAGCAGACAGTAGCGATAAGAACAAGGGACACGGCTGAAGGATGAACAAAGGGGAACGCGATCGTCCGTCCTCCGTTTTCGGGGACGAGAATATTGCTCAGCAATGAACATCTTCGTCATTATTTATCGATGGATACATCTACTAATCGCGCTAATTCTACGCGGATCTCTGCCACGAGTACCTCGCATATTTCGACGCTCGTCGGCTTCGGAAGCGCTAAGTCTGGGCCTCGAAAGTGCCTCACTGTGGATACGTTTTGTACCGATCTACTGCCGATCAAGATCCCAGAGATAGACGCGCGGGGGAAGCGGCAGGAACGGTAGACAAAGACAAAAAGCGAAAAAAAAAGAAAGCAGTAAAGAGCTTTTGCGTATTTGGTTTTGCCAAAGGAAACAGAGGGAGTGCACAGACAAAATATTTAAGCGGTAGTTAACAATTTATAAGGAGATAATCACTCTGGTGGCCTTAAGACTCAATTAATATCTAACATCGGCCCCTTGGCACTTCCGGGAACTGATGGTCTTTGCGATCTCCGACGATGCTTCGAGAGAAAGGTAAAAGAAGAGAGAAGATACGTCTACCTCGATTTACAACTCGGTAGAAACTCGCGTCGGTCGTCGTCATGTGATGACATGAAATGGGACACGAAGAGGAAGAGACACGGGAAGAAAGAAGATGATCGTGGACAGCACGAAACGGGCGCAGAAGACTGTATCGGGATTGTATGAGAGACTAGGGAAAATCGGGGAAGGGCGGGTTTAGGCTGTTAGGTGAGGATGCAAGACAGTACGGATGAAAGCGTGCACATGTGTGTGTGTAAGAGAGACCGAGTGATAATGCTCCGAATTCGCCGTTATTTCCCTGAATGGGGTTGACAGTCTCCCAGGCTTGAGAAGCTCGGCACGAAATTGAAAGATTGCGGAATAATCGGACGACACGTACGCCACCCGAGATTTCTAACGAGGATTGTTTCTCTTCGTTCTTCGTAGAGATGGAACGGAGAGGCGATGTACAAAAAACAAAATTAAGGAAATGATAGTGTTCTCAGGGCCCGAGGCATGCCCGAGCCAGCTTTTGTAGGGAGAGGCGCACGGCATCGAGCTTGCCTCGTTTCCGTGCCTGAAACGTGTTCTCGTGTACTTCATCATCGCGTTACTTTTATCTTTCTGCTGAGTCTCGCGCAGCGTGTTAACGTACGCTCGTCGCATCAGAGAGCGCAAAATTTAATCGAGTGCTAAGATGAAGAAAACTGGGAGTAGTTAACATGCTGCGCGACCGCAACCGATGAGCTGTTACCCTCAAAAGGGGTAAATTACGTAGGCTGTGTTACATTTCCCACGACTTGTTAAGCGAAGAATGCTATAAAGGGAGTGAACAAAGAGCAAGACGTGCACGCGTCGCCGCTCCCGCGCGTACATAGTTTATCGCGGTTGCAAAAAAAGATAAATTTTGCGACCACATGAATGCTTGTGGACGATCGCGGAGCAGCAACGCCGCGTGCATGTACATGCGTAGCGAATAGAACTTCATGTAAATTAAGACTCGCGAAGGAGAAGAATATACGTCGTGTCGTGTGTGTTGAATGATTGAAAGTGCGTTGAATGAGAAATTGATGAGACAACTGAGAGAGAAAATAGGAATGGATGAGTAGATAAAATGTGAATGAAGGATGGAGAGAGAGAGTTGGAGAGAGAAATGGAGACCGTATGTGACACACAGACAGACAAAGACGGTACGTCATTTACACACCAGCTAAGAAACACTGCCAATATAACTAATTAAGAGCTCTACGACATAATTAATCAATTAATTATTCTTACTATTATTATAAAGTATGATTGTAAGTGTATAACCGAATAGATCTCTAGCTGACGCGCGAGGATGCATGTAACAAGAAGCGCGGCCATTCCGATAACGCGTCGTCGTCACGTCCGTCCCATGGGACATGATATTTTAATGAATGACAATTTACTTTTTCTCAAAACTGCCCACGTGTGTAGGGGGGTGTTCCGTGCGCGCGGCGTGCGCGGCGCGTCGCGAACCGCGAGGCCGCGAAGTTGTAAATGTAAATACTTAGTTGAAATTATCGTAACGAAACGGCATATTACACGAAAACCCTGTACTCGCGCAGCCGCGGGCTTGTTACTCGTCGCCGTTGAGGCAAGCCACTCGCGAGTACGCGAAAGCTATCTAAAAAAAGAAGGTATATCTCTCTGTATCCGTTGATTTTCGAGCACAGCGTCCCCGCGAGGGCGGCACGCATACGGCGGTTGGATTTCCTTCCTTCCTTTTGAAGGGACCGAAAGATCAACACCGGATAATATAAACGCGTCACTGCCAGAATCACGCACTGCCAGCCCCGTCGTTCTAACGGCGCGCCTCTAACGTAGTATCTCTCTCTATTGCACGAGCATATATTCGTTCATATCGTGCTTCTAAGAAACTCGTCGTCGGCTCTTTTCTCTTTATACGTACATTCATACACACACACATACATACACACATGGCCTAGCCGCAGCCACTGTTTTCGAGTCTATATCGCCGTTCCTAAAGAAAGTCATTTACATAACGCTTTGCAAGTTAATTTGAAAATTATGCCGTAAGCTGAATTTAATTTTTACGTTTGGACGATATCCGTGAACTTGGGACAATTAATTATTCGCGCCCTGAACCTGTGTTCTAAATCTAAATGGAGTGATGATTTATTTTTAGCTTTAGAAAAGTAATTATTTAATTTTTATAGTTTTCTTTAAAACCGGCGATATTCTCTCCGAGCGCTCATGTATCGCGCACTGCCAAATTTCGTCGTGCACGTGATCTAAGGCACTGCCAGTGAGACATATACAGAACAGGACGAGGGTGAGAAAAGAGATATCACGCGTTCTGCCGAGGAGTCCTGTTTACTCGCGTTTCGAATCGATTCAAAGTTTCATCGGGACGACTCCTCAATGCCATACGATGTTTTTCGTGAGGAATCGTTCATGTGTTCTTCGTGATCCCGCTTTCGGGCCGAAACACGATAAGATATAAAAGTTGGATTTAAAGAGCGAAGAAGAGTTGTTAGAGTAATATCAATATATCAAGATGTACAAATAACACAAAAATCGAGATACGTTGCTTAAAAGATGCTCGAAAAATAAGGGTATCTTTGTGACGTATTTTAAACGTTTGTGTTAGTTTCGAATGAAGTGAAAATTGTATATTTAATCCTTGCTTCTCTTCGACATCCGCATTTCATATCTCATTGTGTTTCGATCATTCATACGTTCATCGTCTAACTTTTGTTCTTTTGTGGCGCGATTATTTCTCCTTCCGACCGTTGTTTCTATCATTTCACCTTGCCAATTTTCTGTCACACGATCTCTGCTCATTGTAAAACGGATTGTCGTCAGTCAAGATTGTATCGATTAGGTAAGGGACCAATCTTTTACGTACGTGAAAACTTATCTGCCATTTCTGGCAACAAATAATCGTTTCACGGAACATGTCTTTCTTTGCAACCGACCAATTAGATCGATCGTACTTCACGGCTCTTTAGTTGATATTTAGATATAATTTATTTAGAGAGAGAGAGAGAAAAAAAAGAGCTGAGCAGAGGTTTTATTAGTTATTAAGTAATTCTTTTTTTTTTAAATCATTTTCGTAGTATTAGCGTAAAGGTGAAACGATAGAAAGAACTCTCGGTTTACCTGATCGCGCTTGATCTCGTGGAATGGAAGAACCGCGACAAATGGTAAAAAGAGTGAGAGAGACACGGAGAGGAATGCACTCTTCGAAGGTCCTTCCAGTTATATTATCTACTTCTCGCGAATGTAAAATTAAATTCGAACGGATCGGCAATACGAGAATCACAGAAAAGTACAATAAAGGAATTTTAGTTTTGTGGTAATTTTTCCGGACGAGCTCGGTTTGATACCCTAGCGATCTTGTTTACGATAAGTTTATTCGAGGTTGCGAATATGTTTAGGACGCTCTTGTATAATTATGTAATTGGCGAGTCTAATTCCGATTAAGTATTTTCTCATACGTTACATACTTAGCTAAACTACTAGCTACATTTAGCTAAAACAATTTCTTTACGCTGTCGCGTGACGGCCGAATTTCTTAACACGTCCGAATCGACGGCGGTGAATAAATTTTTCTCTGTAAACTGTGAAGAATATTGAAAAATACACGTGGCCTAGCCACACACATACACACACGCGTAACTGTAGCATTTCGTGTATTTACCATCATTCGTATCGGCCTGCTGACAATTCTAAATTATCGTTGTAGAATCAATGTCGAATTTTTTATAATAATGATAATAAAGAGACGGAAGGCTGAAAGAGAACTGGGGGGGAGGGCACGCGTAAAACGATTTGTATACGTTTTTCTAGTGCACGAAGTCTGACCTGAACGGAAATCATCTCATTTCTATGATTTCTGGTGTTCTTTTTTTTACACGTTTCGTGCGGGTTTTTTTTAAATAGAATTATATAAATTATAAATCAATCCACGCGATGCTGCGCAATGCACTAAATAATACGGGCGTACGTTTAAGAGAAACATAAAGTGTTCTCTAAGTTAATTAGGTCTGTATTAGCATTGGAAAAAAGAGCGGAAAATATAATAAAGCGAAATATGCGAACACTTATTCTTTTTTTTTCCTATCGGGTTTTTGGAAAGAAATTTGCGGAACACACAGACATACACGTACACAACATAAATATATACGTCGTAGATTTACTTCTTTTGAACGGTGCGTGCGAGAACGTGAGAAAGAGAGAGAGAGAGAGAGAGAGAGAGAGAGAGAAAGAGAGAATGAGAGATTAGCTGTAATTAATATAGGACAAAATATGATGAGCACGCGAAAGGAAAAGAATGAAAGGGATGAATGAAAGAGGAGGAATGCGAGAGTATGGAGGGGTACAGGAATTCTGTGGGCGTCGTATTTTTGCAAAAATTAGAAGAAGAAAGCGCAAATGAAAGCAATACGAAAGAAATTTTACCTGTGAGATTCTCCGTATATTTACTTAATCACGACTTAATTACAAGCCTCACTGAATTAATTATCTAGTAGTATGCAAAGTATCTCTCTCCAGCCATAAATAATTAGTTAAATCGACATCGAAGTGTCGATAAATGGCCGATGTCGATATTTTGTCATCTTTGATTTTATCATAATTGTCTTTCTGTTAATTGAGTAATTTATTTCTAGAAGATTTCTAAAAGATCTCTATGTCTTTCGGCCAATTTACCTCGAATACATAATATATATTATGTTATACTGTCTGATGAATATTGTGCTTTGCACTGATTCGGTGCAGAGTTAACCGAAACAGCAATAGAAATCTTGCAGAGATATTCGCAATTGCTCAATTAACATAAAAATAATTGTGGTGAGGTTGAAGATGACAAGATATCAGCCAATATTTGACCGAAAGAACAATAGAAATCTTGCAGAAATATTCGCAATTGCTTAATTGACATAAAAACAATTATGATGAGATCGAAGATGACAAAATATTAACCAATATTTAACATCGACTATTTATCGACGCACCTTCGTTGAGTTGATGTCGATTCTAATCATTTCTGGCTGGGTCGTTTTTCAGAGAACAAATTTTTTACCGTTTTTTCTCAAAAAATCCACGCAAAAGACTTGGGGAGCATTCAGAATGTTAATTGCATAAATTTTAAGCTGAAAAGAATTGGCGAAGATGAGAAATCAAGGAAAGACGGAAATCTATTGCGTTAATTCATCGGACGTTTTGATCAATACTTACCCGGGTATGAAATGAAAGCAACCGATACTTTCGCGTGGAATTTCCTGGAGCGTTCTGGAAGAAGACCGAGAGAGCGGATTTCTACGAGCACACGTATACAAAACTCGAGGATCTCACACGGCGTTGACGGAAAGAAGGAAACTAGCTAGAAGTTGCACGTTGACAAACGTGCGAATAAGGGCTCGGCGCGGCGGGGCACGCCAGTTTTCCTCGGACCCGGTCGTCACTGTACGTGGATGTAAGCAAGCGTGTCGATAGAAGTTACAAGACTTTGTAAATGTATAAAGGAAAAAGGCAGCAGCACACCGAAGGTCGGGAGAAGACGATCGTGGCGGGATATTATTTAGAGCGGGCGGCGGCGGTGGGACGCAGATCGAGACACATATATGATTTTCGACCGGGTTTCTTTGCCGCGGCTCGGGGACTTGTAAATAATTGAATGTGTCGCGATATGCAAAGGCCCCCCCCCCCCTCCTCCCACCGAGATATGTGCATATAAGTATAGCTAATTACAGATATAGTGTTTGCATTTATTATAAATTCTATGTAAAAGCGTGACGAGAAGAGAGTTCGAGCGATCGCGACGAGGGCCGCCTAAGTTCTAATTAGCGAAACACCGTTAATTCGTGTAATTCGTGTAATTCGTGTAATCAGTATTAGAGGTACGTCTTTCTTCCTCAGTTCCAAAGAGTCCTGTAAAAAATTACCACGTCAATCTTATTCGATCGATTATTTTTTTTTAAATTATTTTTTAAATAAATAGTGTATATTAAAATATATTACGATGGACATCCTTATTGTGCTTGCTGAAACCCTTTAACGACTTTAATGATCTGCTCGCGGCCCCGCGAGATTGCTTCGATTAGAGAAGTGCTTGTACTTGTATAAAAGTAGAAAAGTATATTGCATAGTTTAAACTAAATATGGTTTATAGCGTGTAGAAAGAGAAACTCGAAGTATATATACGCGCGCGGAACGATGAAAACTGGTGAGCCCCACCTAAATTAAAATTCAGCTTCGTTATCTCGCGAGCCCTGTAGATGTTTAAAAAGGGAAAAGGAAAGACGATATTTTTCGCGCTATGGATGGAGCGGCGAGGATCGAGCGGCGCGACCAACCACCTGAAATATATTCGGTCCGAATTTTTTTTTCGGGGCCCGAACGATCTCACGATTTCTCGCCGTTTCACCGAGGTTGATGTAGCCGATGTAGCGTTTCTCATATCTCGACAAGACTCGACAAGACTCGAATTGCGTAGCGAAAGAGGAAGCGAACGAGCACGGTTGTTTCGCACTGCCAAATAATAATAAAAGGAAAAGACAAGTTGCGTTCATTGTGTGGATCGACCGATCGTTGAAAGCACCGCCGGTGTTCATTAAAATCCACATAGTGGTTCTACGAGGGGGGAGGGGGGGTAAAAAAAAAGAGGGAAAATTCGGAATAATAGGAGAGAGAAGCGCGGGAGCTTTTCCCGAAGTCCGAGCGAATGAGAGACGAATAAGAGAGAAATATCCGAGCAGTGCTTTGTCTTTTTTGGATACTTTCATGTACAAACACGAATGACGGTTTATAGCTCAAGAACAGAACATTAAAGAGATAGATATTGTAAGAGAATAATAATAATTTCACGGTTGCGATATCGTATGTTCTTGTTGTCTCTTCACTTCAATACCATTCTCGAAATACCATATCCCGAAAATGTGATGGCGCGATTTTCTAATCTTCATCCACGTCAAATAATACCATCTTATTCCCTGATGGAAATATTTTGCTGAAATCGATGAAATAAAATTATAATTGAAAAATTACTGAATATATATTTCAAAATGAATGTAATGTAATTACTGTGAAATATAAGGAGAGTTAAATTATACCGTTGAAAAGTAGTAACACATTTTTTTAAATATTAGATATAACGAAAAATTAGGTAACTGACTTTAACTGAAAACTGAATTTTTACTGAAATATGGATGGAACAACAATGACATGGGGTCAATTGAGAGAGTATTTCAAATACATTTCAGCAAAATTTCATTATATTTTCAGATCCATTAAATCTTTAGTTAGCAATTTAATTATTGCCCTAACATTACGAGTCGAAAATTTTCTTATGACACAAACTTGATACAAATAATTATATAAGTTACAAGATTGCGATTTGAAATAAAATGAATAACGCTTTAACATATCCCGAAATATCCCGTGACGCATTATTAACATATTGATCGCTATGATGGTCATCCAAAATGGTGACCGGTACTGGATTTTTCAGGGGCGTTCCGGTAGTCATTGGTGAAATCAGCTAGGTGTCGGCGTTACCGAAAATTTGTAAAAGGTAAAAGGTAAAAATAGAGCCTCATACGGATTAGTTGAACATGATTGATTATTATTCATCGTCGAAACATTGCACGTACTTTGCAATTTACAATACAATACCTATAATACAAAATACTAGTAGTAATTGCTTGATAATAATATTAATGATAGTGATAACTGAAATATGAAGAACGATGGTGGGTAGGAGGAAGAGGGTGAGCAGGGGAGCGAGATTAAACGTAGGAATGCTAGACGATAATAAAAAGTTGGGTCCAAAAATTCAGTCGGTCGCAGTACGATTATCGAGCTACGGCTCTCGATGGCTCTCCTTGGCACTTGCCATTCTCACATCCGGAGCGCGGTATACAGAGTGTCTCGAGAAATGCACGTACGAATATATCCCCATGAAATTTGCGTCCGATCCTTACTAAAAGCTTCATCGGGGAGACTAAATAGCTGAATATAGCAAATATTTGGAGTACCGTCGAGCGGATCGCGGATGAACGGCACAAAACCGATATATCGGCTATCTCCGTTCATCTGCATTCGATCGCTCTCGCGATTTTACTACTTAGCATCGAATATTAAAATTTTCCGCGGGCAAGTAATAAGATCACTCGTTTTTCGATACACTCTGTATCGCGCGCGCTGCGTTCCCCGCGTGGCGTAAATTAATCGGCAACGGGAGTCGGAGAATACCCCCGGCGCGCGCGCGAGAGAGGGCTTTTCAGAAGTAATTAACTAATCCGAGACGGAACTGTTAAAAATCGCAGAGTTTCACGTCGCGGCGTGTTTTAGTCCTCCTCGCGTCGAGACCGCAAGACGCGGCGCGCGAACCGGTGATTTTAACGGTATTTCCGCGACATCTCCGAGGCATCGCGGCGTTTCTCTCGAATTTTCCGCGGCCGATTAATCCTCGCCACGTGTGTGGGGAACAGTCTTGTGTTGCGCGTCGTGTATATATATATACATATACTATACATATATAAATACTTTACTGGTAGAGGTTTTAACAAGGAAATTAGATCCGCGTGCGCGCCTAGCAGCGATCCTCGGATCCCCCTTCGTCCAGGATGACACGTTTCTTCGTTCGCGGGGATCGATCGTGCGTGGCGACGCGGGGGAGAAACGAAGGGAACGGGGGGGGGGGCTGTGGAAGGAACAACTAGATTACAAAGTGTGTCCTCTTACGCGTCGTCGTGTTACGCAACGTTAATTCTCTCTCTCTCTCTCTCTTTCGCGTTAATTTTGATATATAAGACTACTGTATTACTTTTGGCAGGAATGTCGTAATTATATATATAATGTATATATATAATCTCGGCCGCAAACCGTGCGCTTTTAAGCACATCCGCTGGCGCACGCAACTGATGTCGTGCACGTGCTCCGCACGGGACGCCACGTGGCCGCGCGCGCCACGTGCACGGCGAACAAAAATAAAGCCTCGTCTCCCGGCCGATCTCTCCGTTTGCTGCATTGTACGAGCCGTCATGATGCACTCGCGTCGTGTATTGCTTTTTGCCGAACTGCGAGAGTTTTACGGAATAATCCCGCGGATGATGCGCGATCCCGCACAGCGTGTACATCTCGTAAACGTCGTCGGATGTGTGCGTATGTTTCATTGAAATATCCAGATATCTCATATTTGTGGATATTAAATATAGCGACTTTCTTTATTCCAGGAACATTATTTTGTAATATTAAAGTTGGATTATATAATCAGGATTTAATTTTATATAATTTTAGTAAATTATATAAATAAATTACTATATTACTATATTATATAAATTATAAAATAAGATATAATTTTAGTAAATTACATAAAATCTAGAGAAAGTCATCGTTGTTCGAAAAAGAAAGTTAAATATATAAAATATAATGCTCTGCATTATAGTTCTTATAATTATTTAATCTTTTAACTTTGTTCTGAAATCTTCCTAAATAAGTTTAATAATTTTTATATAATATTTCCGATAAAAATATTCAGATATCTGAATATCTCGCAGACTATTTGTACTCACACACACACACAAAAAAGGATGTTCATGTACTTGGTATTTACGCTTTGTTGGATCTTGGTGCTTACATGAAAAAATGACAATGAAATATATCGAAGGAACATTTAAAAACGTATTGATTGACTCGGCCTCTTCCACGTCACAAAAACCACCCGGCGACTCACGCGCGCTCACACTTGTGCTACACAAAATGCGACTTTTGTTTTTGTCCAGCATTCGCGAAGGCGTAGAAACGATAACCAGGAAGGTTTAGTGTGTGTGTATATATATATGTATATATGTACATACTCGCAATTAATTTGCAAAAAGATAATGGGCCGCGCTTGTTCGACGAAGAGCTCGAGAATCCGATCCAATTGATCATTTTCAACTTCGCCAATTTCGTGCTCGCAAGAGATTTCTCGTCCGCACGACTTTGATTCTCATATTTATATTCGACAGTGATGCATGGACACAAAAAAGTTTTCCGGCTCAAGGAAGCTTTTCGCGCGGATGGAAGGAGTTACGATTTACTTTACACAGGCTGGAGTAATGATGGTGCATTATAACGAAGTATAGTGCTACACATTCTTTCGCGACGCGACTACGCGCTTTCTCGAGGGGCTCGTCAGTCGAGCGATATAGTCGCCGTATAATTATGATAACAATGCTCTAACAATAATATTAATAATATAATAATAAAATCATAATACTAATAATATTAATAATATTTGCAATTACAAACTAGGAAGAATCTCTAATGACTTCGCGAGTAGAGCTTTGTGAGCTTAGGCGTTTGAGCAGTGTCTAGATACGAGAGAAACTAAACAAAAAACCGCGCTTGTTCGACATTTAATCGCCGTCGACGCTTCGTCGGCAAAGGGGGGATCGAGAGTGAGCGAGACTGCTGTAAATGCTTTTGCTTTAAAATTGGTTTAGAAGCGACTTTGCAAAAAACCTGCCTCGACAGTTCCGTATTTCTCATCAGAGCGAAGAGTGTCGTGTGGTCGTGGTCGTGTAAAAGTATTAAAACACACCTCGTAGTTCGATAGAAACATGAAAAACAAACCGATATGCATCGCACATTCACGCGTCACAACTCATACACGCGTACACGCATCAAATGCATTTCCCTCCTTTCCATCTCCCTCTCGGTTGTTCGTCCTCTTCCGTCGGAATTGCGTATATTCGCTCCCTTCGTGCCCTTAGGCCGCTCACGTTTTCTCTTTACGACGCGGCGAATCGGTTTGCGGATCTGTCGGCTCACTCACGGACAGGGTTGGCGAAAGACAAGCTTATGATTGACCAATGCGCTCGTGTGCGACAAACCAATCTTCTCTATTGTGGTGCAATCGGACGTACGCTCACACTCGTTAACTTACTTGGTAAAAACGCGCTCGATTATCTCCTCGGTATACTTCCTACGACGCTCGATTAGAATACGATTTACTCTTGGAAAAAAGTGGCGTCCAAGCGACCGCGCTTTATATACGCTCGCGCGGATCGTCGATCCCTTCTTACCGGATCAAGTATAGTCTAAATTTAGTGCGCTCGTCGCGCGGTGATCACTACCGAAAAGGCGGAGAGCCTCTAAATATATTGACTTCGAAATCGCGATGTACGTGTTAAAAATTCTCTTCCTGCTCGCCACGTCGGGAAGGAATACACGAATAAAATCATTCGTGCTGCGATCTGTGGTTCTCTCTCTACGGCAACCGACCGCCCGACGCTTTCACCTGGTTCCCGGCGACCTTGGGAATCGCGCCGATTATCTTGACGCGATTCTGCGCCGCGGCTTGCTGTTGCTGCTGCGTTTGCTGCTTGTTGTCGCTGAACTGCGGCGGCGGCGCGAACACCACCACTTCCTGGTCTTGACCGCCGGCGGATGGACCGGCATTGAATTCCGGCGGCGGCGGCACGTACAGATCGTTATTCTGCTCTTCGGCATCGGCCTCGATCGGCGGCGGCAGCTGCGCCAGGCTGACTGCGTGCCTGGTCAGCAAACCGCTGCCGCCGTAGCCCGGTCGTTTGGTCTGATTGCTCTCCTTCTCGATCGGCCCGGCGCCGGTCAGCAGAGCCGCGCCTCCCGGCGTCGAGTGCTGGTTGCTCTCCTGATTGGCCAGATTCCGCGCGGCGGTGTCGTCGAAGCCCATCGGTGGGCCCACCGGCACGTCCTGGTCCGAACTGACGCCGCTCGAGCTGTTGTCGCCATCCTCGACGAGCGACTGTTGCGTTTGCTGCAGCAGGAAGTCATTCGGATGGCTCTTGGACGACTTTAACTGCGTGCGCACTTTCTGAATCTCCTCGACGCTGAACGAGTGCGGCAGCGAACCGCTGCCCGACGAACTAGAGCCAGATGTGTTGGAGTTGCCGGACGTCTCCCGCGTTGCCTCCAGCTTCTCTCGCGCCGCCGCCTTCTCCAGCTCCTTCGCAATCTCCGACTCGCCGTCCTCATCCGTTTCGTCTTCGCCCTCGTCGTTCTCCGATTCCGACAGACTGTAATCTGGCTCGGGGATCGGCGGCGCCGAGGAGGGTGGCGCGGACTGTCCATTTGCGCCGGACGCGATCGACGAGAGGTTCGTGACGGACGAGCTAGTGCTCACGGCAGTCTTCTTTTTTCGCTCGCGAATACCGGCAATACTGTGACTCCTGGTAGTCTTCAACGGTTGCGCGTACTGGTTGTTGATCGAATTATTACCGTTTCCGTTACTGTTCATGTTGACGCTGGTATTCAACGCCTGCTGGCTGCCGGACGACTTGAACGTCGTGCTGCACGGCGGATTGCGTAGACTGTGAGACTTCCTCAGATGCGGACGATTAGCTGGTAGACTACGCGAGCGATATCCAACGGTCTTCATGTCTTCCGGCGAGGCGTACAGCTTCGCGCTATTCGACGGCCGGAAGCTCGACATCACTCCGTAGCTACCTTCGACCGCGGCTGCCGCGAGTTCTGTGTAAAACAAATATAACAATAATCTTAGAAGGCTCTAATGATTAAAAATCAAACGTATGAAAAAGGGGCATAAAGCCTAAATATATATATATATATTTTTTTTTCCAACTTTATTTAACTGCGCGCCGATTATTTGTCGGACTTGAAACACAGTTATTGTTGGAATTAAAACCCTTCCCTCCCCGAAATTAAATCGACTCGATTTAATTATCTAAAAACTAAAGAATTTATTGCGAAAAATATTACCTCAGCCAGGATTCGAACCTGGAACCTTTCTCATTCCGTGTAGGGCGTCGTACCAATTCGACTACCGAGGCATGTGGTAATATTTATCGCAATAACCGGTTAATAATAATTTGAAAAATATAACAATATTTTTCATAGCAATATTTTCATGGTGCAACAAAACATTGGAAGAATAAATGTATGCTTAATTGAAAATATTTATTCTGATCAAAGCCCGTGTGCGACAAATCACTTTAATATAGCAAAAGAGAGTTATAAACGAGGTTGTCAAAAAATGACTTTGATATAAATTACCTTTGACCTGCTGAATATGCGCCATGTTATCGTAGACCGAGGCTGGCGTAACGACGTCCGGCACGTTGGCGCCGACATTCACCTTGACGACTTGTCCGACCGGCGGAGGTGGCGGTGGATGGTTCGGTGGTGGAAGCCCATTTCTACCATTTAGGGCGTTCACGTCTTCCTGACTTCTATGGCACTTGGGCGCCAGAAGGGACGACGCTTGCGCTTGCACGTTGAGATCCGGCGTGCTGTGGAAGTCCCTGTGAAGATCGGAACCGCCGCCCAAGCCACCGAAGAAGCGTACTCTCGATTGCGACTGCAAACGTAAGAACAAGAGGCTCGTACAGACTGCGACTCGTGAACGCCGGCGTCGTCGCCTTGCCAACTTTGAAAAACTCGGAGCGTGAAGAATTTACAGAATTGCGATTGAAAACTTTGTGAAGGGACGAGGGATAGAGTGAGAAACAAACGGCAAAGGGAGACATTGGAGAAATGTGATACGAGGATGAAGCGTATTCCTGCTAAGCGTGAACTCCAAGCTACCGTGACCAACTACCATTACTGACTCAGCGAAATTGTCATTTAAGTGTTAATGCTGTCGAATACTGTGAAGGACGTAGATAATTACGTATCGTTAGCCTTCCATGCTTATAGAATTAATCCTGAAGAGCGACTTAAGGAACTGAGAAAAATCGCTAAACTTTGGTTAAATGCAAATGCGGCAATTGGTTAATCATACTTGAGGCGTGAACACGTGAAGCTGTAGGTGGTACCTAACGCCCTTCCGGACGTCAGATTTCTTTTCATTTAGCAAATGGCTTAGTCACCTGAAATCATGCAAGCCACGGACGAGCTAGAAACAAAGTATTTTCGATCAGTAATATAAGTAGTAGTCCTCGTCGTCTCGCCCGCACCAGGCCCGCCCCTTGCTGTGCGCTCGCACCGGTTTACGCGCAAACTATAACACACATGCAAAAGAAAACAACCACCATTACCATTGCCTAGAGAGCGGAGCGTTCACCAAACGCTGGATGACGCTTTCGACGCTGGTAGACTTTTCTTACGGGGTATCCTTAACCGTCGAGTCGAGTATATTGCATTAATGAATTACTATCGATGGGGATGATACGAGGAAAATAAGTAGAAAAAAGACATGTCTATTAGAGACTAAGGGATGATCAAAAAGTAGTTGTCTAAAGGGGGGGTGTCAGAAAGAGTTCGATCAAACTACTGATGGGTGAGATGAGCAAACAAACAAACAAACAAGTTAATTGCCATTATCTAGGGCAGCTTTCATCGAAGGGCTTATTGTCAACTATAGGGTGTTAAAAATGTTAAAAAGAGACACGCGAACGAGAGGGCGAGTGCGAGCTCGTAACTGAGAGGCAGGTCATCCTTACTTTGCCCTTGCGCTTCATCTCCGCCACGCTCGCGTACACCCTGCCGGTCTTGGCGGGCGACGACGGATGCGACTTGGTGGACTGACCAGTAGTAGTCTGAAAGTGAGAGGAGCTCATCATGGACGAGCTGTACTGACTGCCGGCGCTACCCTGCTGCCGCTGAAATAGTTCCTGGAAGAGAAATTAAAGGACGAAGCTGAAGCCTCGGTCTCGTCTCGTGCCATACAATGCCATTCAATTCGAGGACAACGAGCGCCACGGATAGATTCTGTGTTCGAGCGAAAGAAAGAGAGAGGGGAGCATGTCCGGCGCGCGTGCCGCGCAAGCGGATGAGAGATAGTTACTTCGAGTTCCGCGGCGGTGATTCTGCTGGAGGTCGGACGCGATCGAATGCTGGCTGTTCTCGGTTGCACCGGGGTGTTTTGACCAGTGTTCGATCCGATCGATGGCTGCTGCAGCATGTGAATCGATTCCGTGCTGCTCGATTTCGCGTCGGTCGACGCGATTTCGTCGCGATCGTCCCTTTCGCCGCCTCCTTCTACGAGAAACATCATAAACACATAGCATGGATGTCTCTCGGTGTCCATTACATGTCGTAAGATCTCTAATCTTGATCTCTAATCTGTTACCTAATCCCGCGACCATCGATCGCGCTCTCGCTCGTCCCACGCTTAGCGTGGTCTTTGGATCTCTTCGCGGCGGTACAGGAGCTGGAGACCTGCCGAGCGTACCGCCGATCACTACGTTGTTGTTACCCTTGCGTGGCAAGGTTGCGTATTGTCTCTGGATCGGTTGACTAGTTGGCAACGCGGCCGCCGACTGGGAATTCGGAAGACTGATCACCGGCGAGACCACGGTCATTCGTACCAACTCTCCCGATTTCCTTATCAGATCGACCACGTGTTCGTGGGAGGCCGTCATTACGTCCTCGCCATTGATCTGGAACGTTCGCAAGAGAAAAATGTAGTCTAATTCATTCCAATTCAGAATATAAAACTATTCCACGATGATGACTTTTAATAATAAATAAAAAAATAACTTATTCCTGTCGTACTTATTGTTAGCGGTAAATTTTAATATCCCTGCGAACTTACTTGAATGAGAAAATCCCCTTTCCGGAGACCCGCTAAGTCGGCCACGCCTCCTTGATCGACATCGTCGAGATATTGTAACGCCGGGTACTTGGCGGACGGCGTGAGTTCCATTAGTGGCGAGGTGGCTTTGGCGCCGCGCAACACGAAGCCGAAGCCTTTCCTCGAACGATGAAGAACAACAGTGCGGGGCTCCGACGTGACACTGGGAGTTCAAAATCATTATTGTATCTCTCGCTAAATACACTTTAAGAACGATTTAAAAAGTGATCGAGCATGGAACTCACGGCTTCTTTAATCTGGGTGCGGTGGCAAAGTATTTGTGCTGCGACTCTCTGCGACCCAGAACCCGATTTCGTCCGTCCCTGGCGGGTTGCGGGCCCAGAGGTATGTTCGTGTGGCGCAGCCGGACCTCCTGTACGCAATGCGCGGGGAACAGGCCGGTACCCTGTCCGCGCAAAACCCCTTCCAGGAGGCCGCAGTCGGTGGCACCGGTGACTGTTAAAAATAAAGAAACAAAAACACGCTTGCTATCAAAAAAATATTTCTGGGCGTTACCTACAAAACAGAAATCGAGAGAAACAGAGTGTGAGACGGCTTCTGTCGTCCCAAATTACGGAATCACGGTGTTAATGATGGTGTCAATCATGGGGGAAGACGGAAAGTCACGGGACATCGAGCGAGCGACGTTACGTCGCCGTCGATTGCAAAGTCAACGGAGCTGGAGACTAGACGAGAGAGAGAGAGAGAGAAAGAGAGGAGTACGTTTTGCTGGTTTGCCTGGTGGTGTACCTTCAAGGATGTCTCCTTGATTGATAGTCAGATGGCCGGCGATCCCGCTGTTGTAGTTCTCCACGCAGACCACCGTCGTGCCGGGAATGGATAATGAATTGGTCGTGTCGGACTGCGAGGTTCCCACCCCGGAACTGTCGCTGATCACGTCGGACGCTGTGTCGCCGAGGCTCTTGTCTAGAAATCGACAACGGTCGGATATACTCAGCGTGATGCCCAGCGTGTTCGCCCCGCATCGCCTTACCGAGCGATAAACGCCATGCAAGAAATCGAAACCCTTAAGAGAGACAGAGAAAGAAAGAAAGAGAGAGAGAGAGAGAGAGAAAAAGAAAAAAGAATAAGAACGGCTAACTCTTAACGCTAAATCAAAACTTCAGCGCACTCGGCCTCAGAAAAACTCAACTCAATTCGGTTCGCCTATAGAGTGTGTTCTACGACGGCAAAAGAGCTCTAGAGATCGCCAGTCGCGTCACATTCGTCGCATCCTAAAAGGCGGGCCGCTAATGAAAATAATAAGCGCAACGTGTTCTCTCCATGAGCGAGACCTCGCCCACAGCTCGCTCGTTAGATTGGCAAGGAGTCCATCAACTCGGGATCTCTAATATCCTCGGGGACACAAAAAAAAAACGGAAACATGCACGAACCATCAAAGCCATGTGGGATGTCCGATTAAACTCTCTCATCGTATCGTTCGACCACCTTCGCGCACCGCCGCCGGTTTTTGGTGGTGATGGTACACAACAAACGTGACGATGGTTCGTCATTTCACGCGCGATATGCTCAGCAAAAGAAACACGACCGTCCGCTTCCTCATATCTTTGGCAGTTGGCTCTCTCGTGGGGATCCGGGGTATCTATACACGACGTGTTTCGTGTTTCGTGTTTCCGCAGATTCGTTCGTGGATCATCGAGGAGCAGACTTCTCGCGGTTCTGGTCCCCTCACCGTCGTAGGGCGGGCGCAGAGGGTGTGGGTTGAAGGGGGATAGAATGAGAAAAGAATAGTGTACCTGTGACGATGCTGGCCGAGTCTTCGCCGGACGGCTGATTGCTGCCTTCGGACAGGCTCGAGCTGGCCGAGCTGAAAGGCGCTAAGCTCCTGCTGCTCGGCGACGGCGACGGCGGCATCTCCATCTGCGTTCTGTGCATATCGAGGCGATGCTGTAGCTCGAGCCGGTGCTCTTGCAGCCTCGTCAGGCCCTCCATTCTCAAGTTCGAATAATTCTCCGCGGCGCTCGGCAATCTTGAAATGGTGCGTACAACTCTTAGGGTACACCGGTCGCGATCGATCGCGCTTCGCGCCGACCAAGACCAAGGTTCGCGTGCCGCGATGCGACGCATTATTATCATTTTATTTTATTTTTTTCCAGTCAGCTTACACGCGGATCGCGGTCCTGGTCAGGGTGAAGCATCGGTGACCGCGCGAGCGTACCGAACGAACGTCGAACTGCTTGCGAGTGTCGACCGTACTCGAAGCGAGAATTATCTTTGTCGAACTCTGATGAGTCTCCCCGGGGGAGGAGGGGGGGAGGAGAAGAGGTCTTTTTCTTCCCTCCCGCGTGTCCGCTCTCGCTTTAACCGCGCGACTTTTTTTTATATCGCGCTTGTCCAGCGATCGGCGGCGCTCGCGCGCGCGATTTTTGCTCGTTCTATGCTTACCTCACGTTAGGATCTCTCAAGGAATTCGGACTCTGGTACTCCGACGTCAGTCGGTGGCCGTTCTGTTCGGACGGTATTCTCGGTAAATCGTTTCTGCTCGACTCTACGGACGGTACTCTGCCGAGGCTTCCGTGGTGGTGGCTCGACTCGGTCGTCTGACCGACGATCGCGATCCCACCACCGGTGGAGGGATATTGTTCCGTGGACGGTACTCTGGTCAGGCCTACCGCGGCGGCCGGATACTGCTCCGTGGACGGTACTCTGATCAGCGTGCTAGCGGCCGGGTACTTCTCGGAGGACGGTACTCTGGTCAGGGCGGCGTCGTATCGCTCGCCGGACGAGACTCTGCTCAGCATAGACCCGGGCGGCGCGTATTTCTCCTCGGACGCGGCCCGCACGAGCATGCCGGACGACGGAGGTGGTGGATACGGTTGTTCCGTGGACGGTACTCGGCTCAGGCTCACGGCCGCCGCCGCGGTGGTCGCGTACTGCTCGGCGGACGGTACCCGCGTGATACTCGAGTACTGTTCCACCGAGATGGTTCTGGTAAGGGTACCAGCGGTACCACCACCGGCGTTAGACGCCACCGCGTGCTGCTCGGTGGACGGTATCCTGGTGAGGGTGCCCAGATTGCTCGCCGAGCAGCTCGTCGTCATCATCGTGGAGGTGCCGCTGAAGGCCACCGATCGCCGTTTCGGGTTGTAGCGTGGCGGCCCTTTAAACGGTACTGAAAATCGCAAGGGTTGCAAGGTTAAGTAAAGAAAGGATTACTTAGCCTTACAAGAGAGTAGGCGCGAGATGTACTCTGGGGCCGTCTTCTCAGACGAGCGTCGACGCGAGTCTTCAGGGGCGAAAATCGTGAAAATCGTGTCGGTTAATACTGAATACTTGAATTACGATCGTTCGGAAAGAACGCGAAAGCCAAGAATATGCTGAGAACCCTAAACAGTGTAAAATTTCTCTTCTCATTCCGATAAAATATGTACTCAATACACAATAATTTCTGTACTAATCAGATTTCGTGTTTTATTAATTTTAATTAAACAAGGTTCATGAAATTTCTTTCTTAAAACCTGACGATCTGATAAAACTTCTAATCAAACGTCGTGTCACTTAAAAGTCTCAAAATCATAAATGACGAATATTGGATACCGCTTTTACTGTCTAGGGTTGAAAGGATAAATTACACGTGTATCAAAAGCCACGTAGTACACGATGAAAACAATGTTTCGTGACCGAAACAGATATCGAACAAATTACTTAATCGACGAGCGCGCGTTAAGTATCGCGACGGCATTTATGCGTCGTCATTATCTGCGTTTAATCGCGATGGTTTGTACATCGTACATTATGTTTGTTAAAACGAAGAGTTACGGCCCCCTCGAGGAGGGCCCCGTTCTTCACGATCGATCTTCCGGTGTTCCGGCACGGAAGATCGCCGTGCGGGATTTTTGCAAAAGCGATCTTACAAGCGGTCGCCGTGTCGCACACACAAGCACGCACGCACACACGCGCGCACGCACAATGTTATTTCGCGATGGCGACGATGATGGTTATTGGCTCTCCCCGGGTAACCCCCTCCGGACAACCAGATATTGCACTCGCCGTTTTAGTACCGACACGTACAGGGCGTCTCGGAGCCGAAAGAAAAGTGGACGGCGTTACTTCTTGTAAGAGTTTTTTGTCGGAGAAAATACCCAGACATTAATAATTTCCAAGATATAAGCTGAATTGAAAAACCGCCTTATTTAACCCGTATTTAACTTTCAAGACGAAAATATATTCCTGTAATATCATTAGTAACTCCACGCAAAATCGGGACATAAAACGTCTCAAAGATATTTCTAAAATGTCTCACATGATGTCCAAAAGACGTGTTATGTCCCGATTTTGGACACGCTGCTGTTTGGGAAGCTAATTCGGAGTGAACTTTATTTTAACAGAGAATTTTGATTTAAGGCTTAAGCGATAAAATATTGAATAATGAAGCCCGAAAAAAAAACTTGAGCAGAAACAACGTTAACTATTCCACTTTCCGTTCTATTCCGGGACGCCCTGTACAGACGGAAAAGCGGTAGAAAGCACACGCAAGGATAACGACTCCATCCCCGTTCTGTTGTATCCGTTTTGTGCGATACAATGTGCTCGAAATTACGGGTAAGTTTCGTCGGAATACGTCATGTGCACAGACGATCGGCGTCGCCGTCGCGGAGTCGTCGGAACGCGCTTCTTCAGGCTTCCTTTCCAGGCTTCGGAGACTCCGACGACCCGCGGGGGCCACGTCGATTCACAACGTATCTCGAACTACCAAACATTACTAGTCAAGACATTCTTGCAAATTCAATGCTGCCAGAAAAAATATATATATAATTCAACGTGTTCGATTTAACGTAAAAATACTCGATTTATGCATTCCTTCACGAAATTTTTCCGTTAGAATGCCGAGTAGTTTTTAAAAAAAATTTAGTAAAATCTAATATTTATCTTTAAAATCTTTAAAATACAACAAAATATTCTATAATCCAAATTTTATGTTTACCAAGTTTTATTTTAATATCAGAGATCATAAAATGAGGACGCAATTTTTAAAATTATGAAATGTTCTTAACTTCTTACGGAAATCAACACCATTTACGTTACAATGCACAATTATTTTATATTTTTGACTGAATATATAAAAATAATTTTGTATAACATTTTTTCAATATATAACTATTTTTCATACTAGCGCGTACATACACTTGGCGACTTTTTAAACTCATTTTTTAAAAAGGTAATTTTTTAATAATATTAAGAGAAGGGCGCGATTTTTCCCGATCCGGCAGCACTGATCCATTCGACAGTGAACCAAAAATACAATACCATTAGTTACTGGAAAGCAATCTATCAAGAGGTAGTGTCGTTACTTCACCGCGGTATCACAAATGTACTCGACGTCATACACGACCATCACCACCAAAAATCCCATGACAAATGATTGTAAATCTTTACGTTACTCGTCACACACAGCACAGACACAGGTAGATAGAGGTACATTGACACGCACGCACACTGCACACACGTATACGTCACGCTCTCACAGCGCGCCTCGCGTGTAATATACAATTCCAGAAGCACCCTCTAAGTAACTACGATCGAGAGAAACTACACCTACCGATGCCTACCTCTGTATTACGGGAAAAGCAGCGTGCACATGCTCATGCCATGCCCAACTATAATCATGCCATATGAAAGCGTACGTGGTTTATAGGCCACGATCTCGATTCCTTATCAGATAACATTTGTGAAGCTAATCGTGTCGCACGATCACGGCCATATGCGACTTTGTTTCAACAAACAAATCGTAGATATTGTAGATATCGGTCTCGAAATACACAACGGTATCGGCGATAACGCGATAACTAGCCACTACTTTGAAGATCCCGACAAGTTATTTCAATTTATTATCCGGCCGATATCGCGGAGATAATATCGAAAATTATATCGGATAATCAAAAAAGCTCCCGAAACCCATCGCGTTCGCCAATAAATCTTGATACTCGCGACACCGAGTTTTAACTTATCTAATAAATGGTACGGCGTTCGCGAGAAGAGAGGGGATTAGAATCCGACAGGCACGTTGATAGTTTTCGCGGGTGTGGCTACTGAATATAGAAAAATCCTGTCGAGTAACGAGATTACGGTTATCCGTCTTCCAAGTCCGTTCGTCCCATTCGTGATCCCGGAAGGACGATCTCGCCGTTCGGCGTTATCATCGTTGCGCGAGCAACGAGCCGTCGAGAACGACGGAACAGTGTTCGAGAAAAAGAGAGCGAGAGAGCGAGAGAAGCAAGAACGCGAAGGAACGGGGGACAGGGGGGGGGGGGTGGAGAGGTAGAAGATCGTCAACGTCTGTCGTTTATTCTTGCAGCATCATGCCTCGACCTCTCTTCTCCAAGCGAGTTTCCTGCGCCCCCCCGGATGTTCGCGCCCCCGCGTTCCCCGCGTCCCCCCTCCTCGTCGAGAGCGGGAGAGCTCCGATTTTCTTTTTAACACGTTTCGTGCGACGTTCCATAACTCACCGACTTCCTCCGATTGATAGTTCTTGATGACTTCGGCGAGCTCCATGTTGCCCGCGATCACCGCGACCTGGTACGGCGTTTGGTTCGCGTAGTTGAGCGCGTCCTTCTGCGCGCCCCTGAAGAGTAGCTGACGTATGCACGAGGCGTCCGTGTTGTTCACCGCGCACACGTGCAACGGCGTGTTACCGGACGCGTTGCGCGCGTTCATGTCAGCGCCGTAGAAAAGCAGGTGGTCCAGATGCTGCACCAGATTGTTGCGACATGCCTGCGGGCATACGGCGCGGAGTAGGCGCGTATTAGAGACGCGGAAATCCATTCAATGGCAATGATTTCAAGTCTCGCATTCTTCGCTAACTCGTAACCAGCGCGCTCTAATTCCAGTATTTTTCCACACGCGAGAATTTATGAATGAAACCGTAATGGATTAAGCCTCGCTTTACGGAGAAATGGCTTTACAAAGAATTAATACAATCGATATCAACGAATATTTCTAATGAAATTGTTGTTAAAACGTTATCGGAAAGTATGATAAAGAGATAAAAAATGTTGTCAGATCTTATCAAGATCTGTTCATTCACGCAATGGGAATATCCGCAAGAAATATGACTAATCCTATAATTCTACGGATTCTTCAACGTTTTTATAAAACTCTGTTTGCCGATGAAAAAGATCTACGGAGGAAAGAAATGAGCGAAACCTGATGAACTTCCTGCCAGCCCTGGAGATCCTGAGCCCCTATCGTCGCGTGATCGTGAAGCAACGTCTCGCAGAGCATCGGATCGGTCTTGTAAATGACGCTGTAGTAGAGCGGCGTCAAGCCCTTGGTATCCTTGTAATTCGGACTAGCACCCAGCTCCAGAAGCGTCTTCACCGCCTCCAAACTGTTCCGTTCGACGGCGCGGTGCATCGCCGTTAAACCCTCCTTCGTTCGATAGTCCAGGAGAGCACCGCCATTGACCAACGCAATTATGACCTTGGACGGCTTTTTCAAGGTCGTTGCCAAGGTCAACGGCGTCTCTGGAATCGAGAATAAAAAAGATTCCAAATTTTTGGTTACTGCTTTAACAACCTTGCGATATTTTTCGTATAAAAACATGGAAAATATTTTTATCTTGTAATTTTATAATATTATCTACATGGTAGAATATAAGTATTATAACATTCGTAAAATGATGCATGTAATTATTTCAAGATAAGTATTTGCGGGTCTCGTTGTGACGAAACTGATGAAATCAGGCTCCATCACTCACGAGTCATTTAGTAATTTTCCCCGCAATTGAACAATTGCGAATTACCTCCTGTTTCTTGACAATGGAAATTGGGATCCAGCCCCTTGCTGCACATCTTCGCGATCTTCTCGACCTGGCTGCTCTGCACATAATCCAATAGCCTTCGCAAATTCGTCCTGGTGTGCATAGCCTTGAGCTGTTTCTCATCCAAATGCAGCATCTTGTACACCCGCCTCTTGTACTTGAGCTGGAATTTATTTGGCGGTGATACTTACGCTTTCTAAAACACCGATGTTGTTCGAACGATTACCGAACGGCCATTTAGCGGCGCGTCACTTTCCGTCTCGTCGAACGTAAAAGCGTGAAATTTATCGCTCGCTGCCCGACGCGAGTTAATTATTTCTATATTACACGCGATAATGCAGCGGATCAAATAAAACCGTTAAATGCCGATAGCATAAGATACCCGGATATTTCACTCTCCGACTGTCTTCGTCGCGTGCAATTTGTCGCGGTACAGCGAGAGATCCGCGGTAGCTCCTCTAGTAGTACTTATGTAAATACACCGCGCGCGAGAGAACGGCCGCGCATGGCTATCGCGTAAATGTATCTCATCTCGCCTGGATCGTCTCACCTGGACGGTTATAATTGCCGTTTCTTACAATCTACTATGAATACGTTCGTCACGCGTATTTCTCCATTATCGATGAATACGCAATAAACCGGATGTGACATAAGATGCGTAAAGCACGGCTACGCCCTCGGGAAAATGAACCTGATTTACTCTCTCTTAAATTCGCTTCTATTAAAAATGCAATCTTGTTAATTCAATAACTGTATTAATGAAACGCATAAGTCATGCTTTTGTTTTAAATAAATGAACGTTATTTAATAACATTAATACTGTTATTGAATTAACTAGATTACACACAGAAAAATGTCATTCTACAGCCAAGGAAATCAATTATTTCATTTTATTTTATTTGTTTTTAAGTGATAGTTTTCTTCAACAAAGAATATTTTCTTAATAATAGTTTTAAGATATATTTGGCACAAGTTTTAGAAAAGTTTATTATTTTGTGCCCAAAACAAGAATTTATTCTTCTTTCAAGAATATTATATACAATATTATACAATGCTTCTCTTCCGTAGACTCTATATATGTAGTAAGTAAACCGAATTCTTATATTAATTAAATATTCTTGTTTGAAGTACTAAACTTGCTAAGATCTAGAATATGTTTTGTGTAAATGTGATGGTTGCGATGACTTTATGGTAGATTTGCGGATACATAAACTTATGAAATACTTAGAACAAGTACTAATATTTACTTGTAGGTAGTATGTACTTTTCTGTGTGTAATTTCAATTAGATTGCTGTTAATACTTAATGCTGTTAATACATTATTTTTTTTCGTGTACATAATGTTCGATTCAATTTATAATCTTATAAATTGAATTGCTGTATGCGTAATTAATTTTTTATTTAATCGCGGATAATGCAATAATTTTGCATGAGACAGCATTGTGAAAACGGTGTCGCGAAGAATCACGTTCCGTCATCTAACGCGACTTCTTTTCGAGAAGTGCGACCGCGTGGCCGCATTGTACGCGACCAATAATAGCCCGATAAAGACCACTGTGCCAACGCGTGCATGCGGTAACGCCGGATGCGTAAGTGCATCGCGCTGCCATCATCATCGCGCGGATTACATCGCGCGCGCATCAGCCGGTTATATCGCGTTATGAATGCGGACGAACAAACGCGCTGTGCGCGGCAGCTCGACCTAACGGTGCCCCGCTTATCCCAACTTTGATACTATATAGCAGGGAGCTCGAGCATCGAGCGAGATTCGAGGATGAAAAATGAGAATTGTGAGACGCGCCCGCGTGTTCCTATCTCCGCGTCGCGCTCTAGCTCTGCGTAAATTCCATCGGAAGGGTTCGTTTATTCCACCGGAGAAGCGGCAGGAAGCGAATACGTCGGAGCGGATAAAGAAAGCAACCACGGTGAAGCTGCAAAGTAAGTTTTTACGCCCGAGCCGGCGCGGAGTATATCCACGGAGATGAAATCGAGAAAGAACACATAATTCATGCTGATCCTGAATAGATTCCTGAATGTTGCGTACGACGACGTAGCTTGTCCGGCGTAACTCTCTCGATTGATAATTAATTATTCCGCGGCGCTCGGCTGACAGCCACCGCCGACGCGCGGCCGTCAATTTTAATTTTTCATTCATGGATTTGCGACTCGCCAAAGTCTGCCCACGTCCTGCTCCGATTGTAACTCACGACGATACGTAAGCAAGATCAAAGGAACTGGGCCTCGAGTCGAAGTAGCCCTGAAATTAACTTCCTCCGGCTTTCGTGACGAAAGCGAGTCTTGAGATTGACAGGGATCGATTATCGTAATAAGGAAACTTTGTTGGCACAAGGCTAACATTACGGCGAAATGCTAGCGATTTGAACGGGAAGTTCACTTCCTATTCAACGTAGATGTAATAACATCCTGGCATATCTTAATGTATAAATAATGCCTCATTCAATATCGTTCATTTGTTTGATAGGGACATCTTCCTGAAATAATTTTGATTCCATTAAATAGATAAAAATAGAATAAAGTAATTTCGTTTTTGCTTATCTTATTTTCGTAAATTATTTACCTATTTTACATTAATTTTCAATTTTAAATATTATTTAATTTAATAAGGCGTTACTTAAACGTGATTCAAGCGTTGTATACTACGAAGAGATTATTATATTAAATCTCGCGATGGTTTGTCAAGATAATGGCCAGTAACGCCATTGTTAATTAAATAATAACGAGCAAATCTTGATGAAACGTGATACCTCTTAAGAACCCGTAACACCTATGTTTACGAAGAGCGTAGTCCCGCTGTAAGGGTATTATTGTTAAGGCTGAGATCTTCGCGACATATCCTCAGACTTATGGTTTTCAAAACCACGGGGCCCCATTGTCCGGTGGGGATCCCGCTGACAGGCGTTCGTTAAACGCGAGTTTTTCGCCGAGGGGCCCCCATGTAATTTGTAACTCGTGCGAGGTGAATGCGGCTTAAAGACGGTTCAAAGAAGTTGTATGAGTCAGCCGTCCCTGAAAGTGAATCTCCCGCGACGAAGCAGGGACGTGCAGCTGGCACGGTGGAACCGATCGGGATCAGCCGAAGAAGAAGAGGAAGAAGAAGAAGAAAAAGGAGGAGAAGAAGAAGAAGACAACTACGGCGACGACGACGACGACGACGACGACGATGCGGAGGACTCGACGAGGTGGACGGTGATGAGAACTAGCACCGGTTACGCAAGAAAACCGCGGGATAGAATCCAGATCTCGTTAACCCGGGACCGGATTATTTGTTTTTCGCGAAACCCCCGTTTCAACAGTCATCGCCGGTCGAGAGCCGTGCAAGAGCCGTGCCATGCGCGTGGATTCGTCGCACCGCGACCACCGAGTGATTTATGTACGGCGAGGATAGCGGAGGATCATCGCGATGATTAATTACATAATACGTACTTCCGCGACCTCTCTTTTTCATTACGCTACGGAAACGATTATCGTTGCGCAGGATCTTTAATTCGAAACTGAAGATGATGTGAAGAAGTTGCACATATGATCTTTCTAAAGTTGATTTACAAAAAAAATTCAATCGAGCAACGTTATAAAAAAGTATAACAAGCGTTATTTACGAATACCTTGTCGACAACAAACAAAAAAGACGAAATGATTTTACAAAGTACTTTTTCCATGTTCTCCACAAATAACTCTTATTTAAGAAAGTAATTCCAGATTCAATTTTTACTGTTTGATAATTACAGTCTTCTTTGTGTAAAATCTTCATCCGATTCCAGTGTACTTTCACACATCTACTAAAGAATATTGTTATCTTCTCACTATATTCAGCTTAGAAACGTAATTAGATCCTATCAGGCGTGAAGTGGGTCTGCTGACAGCCTTAATGCGCACGCGAGGAAGTTACTTAACCCTTCCGTTACTAAAACGGGAAGCCCTCGCCGTGCACACTACCACGTGTTATTGAAACTGACTGTAATCGCCTGACTGAAATAAATATATCTGTTTTCTACTTGTCTTCTCTCGTGGTTATGACGACAAACGGAATTAGCACGATCGATTCTCGAACTGTGCGAACGATCGCAAATGGGAAAAGAATAACTTGGCAAAAAAAAAAATAGAAAGGAATGAAAAGAGCGCGTTTCCTTACCTCCAGATACCCGACGGGTCCATTGAAAGGATAATCGCCGAGACGGCGTTCCTCGTCCAGGAATTTCCCGGCTTTTCCATTCACCGGCGGGCAGAAGAGGCCGTAATTGAAGCTCTCCTTCAGTTCCTGTAAGGCGATGAAGTTTTGATATTAAGGCACAGGTGAATCTCGCGCCGAGAGAGGATCAAAGCGACCCGCCACCCCCACTTTTCCGACTGACACGCATGCTTGTAGCAACAATAACGAACGGGCATCTCTTTCCGAGACAAGATTCAGGCATAGGATTTGCAATTACTTCGTAAGGTCATTCACTCTTTTCAACGACAATCATGCCATACTTGATAATTGAAGGGCTCGATGCGTCGCCGAATATATTTATATTACGCATGGCGCACTCAGGGTGTACATTGTACATATCGCAAAACATCAATATTATTAATGTCATTAATACCCACTTGATTCGACATAAAGTACTCCATCGATGTCAAATAGATAGAAAATTATTAATTTATTTATAGTTGGAAACTAATTCATATTTTATAAGAATAATAATTATTTAAATACAGAATTCTATTTAATCTTGTAATGTACATGATTTCTTTTATATACATATATATACACACTTTTCAAACAATTATATTTAAACATTTATAAATATGAAATATAATTGTATTTCTAGCAAGTGCTTATCTCTGTAAAAATATATAGCTGCATTGCGTGCGATTAAGGTTCTCACAAGTTCACAAAATTCTCTTAGGCCAATATCTTTGGTATTCATAGGTAGGATGAATAACGCGGCGAACTACTCTTCGCTCATGAATACCAAACGAGGACCGGGGAAAATCAATTCCCGATTGCATTAATAGTATTTACGACGTTCGACGACGCCGGCGCGGCGCGGCGGCGAGAGGCGCTCTTTCTCCCAGTATTATAATATTTAGCGGGTAACGACTCGAGATAGGCGAAAAGCGACGCCGTGGAACACAACACGCGTGCCACGCACACCCGAGAACCGCGCATTATCACCGTATATACTCTGCTTGTGCCACGCGAAAGATCGGCGACGATGCGAAGGAAGACAGCCAGCCAGGCCAACCCGACAATCATGGCAACAATAGCCAAGAGTGCAACACGTGCCAAATTAAAGGTTTCGCACGAAAAAAAAGGAGCGGGAGTCTCCGTACCTCGCCGTACTCGATGGGCGGAGGTGCGGTCGACCATGGGAAAGCCACGAAATGCGAGAGAAAAAAAAGGCAGCTGACGAGCGAGAAAACGGATGTGAACATTTAGCGGCAGATGCTTTAACGTTTTTTTTTTTCTTACTTGTGTCATATAGAGAGCATCGACCTAAATACTCTCGCGGTCCGATAAATCGTCTTACGAGAAAGATATTATTAATCGTATCACAGCGAAGAATCTCGAAAGATTTTTTATAATTCTTATATCTATAATTGTATATCATTCGTTGAAGAGATTTTTTAGATAGGCGGGCACTTGACCGAAATATAAGCGACCGCGACTTTACGCAGCACGGTTCTAGACCGGATTATAGAAAAGCGGTTGTGCTCTGTCATTTTTAGAGGTTTCCACTGGCTGCATTGAATATGTTTTCCTCAAGGTTCGTATTTACGAGTAATATAACGTCCTCGTTTCGCTCTTCATTCGCTAAGCCGGCTCAATGATGCGTCCGTGACACGCTCGTCAGTGGTTTCCTTCGTCGCGCAAAGCTTCGTCGTGGTTGAGACGTCGTTAAAATTGAGGTTTGCAATGATCGTATGAGTAAGAAGATAGAGATGAAGAAGCGACCTTGTGTCAGATTCAGTAAAGCTCATCTATGTTTTAACAAATTTCCATATATCCTTTTTTAACGAATACCTTAATTAACTTAATACCTTTATTAATTACCTCCATCTGCTTATTTTATTTGTTGGAAAATATAATCTTTCTCGTCTTCTTTCAGGCAAAACACGAAACACGAAAACAAAAACAAATAATACAGATTAAATAAATTAATTGAAGAAAGCGCGCCTGTGTGAAAACTAAAATTCGCACCTTTCTTGATTTATTGATCCACGCGTAAAGTCCAACTTGCCTAATTGGCGTAAATTGAGTAAGACGAGACGCGTAATTTCACGGAGGGATATACCGAGGGAAAGAGAGAGAGTTGAGACACGCAGGGACGCAAGCATTGTTCATTCGCGGGCAACGCTCGCGAGCGACTCGCCTCCGTCACTCACGACGTCCTGGATAAAAATGAAGCAGTCCTGCCAAACCGGCGCTCCTACTCTAATTAGTGCCGCGGTAATTGCTTCATAAAGTTCCGAGAGGCGGCATAATCGCACCATAGCGAAACGTGCGCCTCGAGTTTCTTCGATTACCAGGGGGAACGGGCGAGATGCAAGGTCATAGGTATACCGAATGCGGAAAAAGTCAATGATCAACGATTAAATTAGAATCGAGTAGAATTGATTACCATTATCATCCTGGCTCCCTCGTAACGTTTTTCGACGGTTGGCTCGGGAGCCATAAAGAACCCTTTCGAAAGACGAGGTCTCGAGGATCTCATTGTTCCTTCAAATAAATTCTCTCATTCAAGCACTCCTCTTCTGCACGTCTTCTAAAGGACTTTCCCGATTTTGTCGTAAATTCTTCACGCGATATATTAATTTCTAAGGAAGGTATTCATAAATGAAGATACAGATCTTCAGTTGCTTCACGTGGATCGCTCTTTAGGCAGCTTCTGCGTGGTGTCCGATCGAGATCCCATCGACACTCTCGAGAATTCGCGAGCGAAAAACACCCTCGACATAACTCGGGCGCATTTTTCCACTCTTTCCTTGGCGCGCGCGTGCCGCGACCTAGGCGAGGAGGTATGCACAAGAAAGAGGGTCGCGCAGCGTTAAACGGCGGGACCCTTTTGTACGGCCCTGTATGGGAGAATAATGGCCGAACCGTGTCTCAATCGTGCTTTATGGGATGTAATTGCGGTCTGGCGAGGGGGGGCCAGCCTCGCCGATGTTTAAGCTCTCGGCCTGGCCAGCGCGCCCGCGTTGGCCGCGTTCGCTTGCTCGCACACGAGCGGCCGCGACGACGACGAGCAAGGCGGATAGGTGCGCGTTACGGTTTTAACCTTCGCAACGAAGCACGAAACGAGTTTTCGTCTTCTTGGGTCGCGCCGCGCCTTCGCCTTGCGCGAGCCAGCGGTCTCCACTCGCTCACGCGCGACCGATCGTCATCGTCTCGTCGTCCGACTCCGCGAATTTCTCTCCTCGCGGCATGACAACTTACGCGCGGCGCGGTTCAAGGATCGGCACTCCGAATTTTTTTCGCGCTCCAGCGCGAGTGAGTTTTATGAGAGCGCACGGGAATCTCTCTCGTGGAAAGGTGGAGTAAAACCGGATCTCATCGAGGTCCGCGTTTGTTCTAGTAAAAAGTACCGCAAACAGAATTAATATATTCCAAGTAAAAGGCATTCTACTTAAGACCTGACCATTTAGTTCCGCTCGTTTCTCCATTTCTCACGGAAGTGCGGGCTTTGATTCATCCGGTAATAAATATCTGCCAAATTTGACTCATCTACCGGATCTTGCTACACTTTCCTCGGGAGACGATCAGTGTACATACCTATCTGTTGAGCCGCGCGATACGACAACGCCAACTTACGATCGCCCGCGCCTAAAAAGTAGTAGGCGGCGATGAAAGAGAGAAACGAAAAGTAAAGAGGACGGGGGGGGAGTAAACAGGAGAGGGTGGAGGACGGACACAAAGGCGAGTGGAATCATCCGGGCATCCTGTGCCGGGCACGGGGCACAGCATCTCGGCGTTAAAGAGGAAATACGACCCATAAAATTTCGATCTACGCGACGGAGAAAAAGAGAGGAAGAAACGGGGCGGCCATGGCGGAATACGAAATCAAATTGCCGGGGCGCGTCGAAAAAAGCAGTCATCGAGACTTTAATAGCGGTTCTTCGGACATCCGCTTGGCTTACACGACCGCGCATCGCGGGGAAAGGGCTCGAACGCGAGTTCTGTGTGAGCACTCGTAACTGAAAGTGAACAAAATCGGGGCCTGATACTGGACACTCCTAAAAACTGGCGATAATCTCGATAATCTCAATCGATTCATTACACGTCATAATAACGTACGTCACATAGTATTACGATATCTTTTTAATAGTACTATCGACGTAAATTGATACTATCGACGTAAATTTTCTGCTACTACAATAATATTAATTAACACAGTTATCGTAATCCCAGATTAAAATCGCAGAAAATACTTTTGTATAACCATTGATCAAGATTGAAGATGCCGGTTGGATCTGACAGTGCGCGATAAGGCCGCTGTTTAATTTGAAACGATCCTACGGCTCGGACAATGCAAAGGCATTCTGCGAAGCGCAAATATTTATCTGGAAGTTTATTCAAGCATCTTCTCCCGCGTCCATCAAGCTGACTCACACCATTATCGCAAAAGCGATCGACTCACTACCATGCCGCATTGAGATCCCGCAAGATACCGAGTCCATAAAAAAGCCACGTAGATTTAACTTTTAAACAAAGGTTAATGACTAATCTCGATAAGATAAACGATTTACCTCTTGGAAAATATAACGAGCGATTTCTTAACGATTATCGACATTAGTATTAGTCGGTGCCTAATTGAATATCTTGATATAGGACGGCGCGCCGATCGCTTTTTGCGTTGTATTTCGAATACACATTAATACATACACCCATTAATACCAACCGTTATATAAGATATTTTATTTTTGTCTCTAGTCAAAAATTGAACAATAAATGTACAAGGATAACTTTGTGCGCTACAATTTATAAAGATACAGACATTAAGTAGTTTAATTCTTTTAATTCAATATATGGCAGCTGCAAGTGTTAAGTTAAAATATAGTTGAAATTATTAGAAGTATTATTAGAATTTATTAGAAGAATTATATTTATTAGAAAAATTACATTTATTAGAAGAATTATTTATTAGACAAAACTATTAAAAGAATTATTTTATTATTAGAATTTATTAAAAAAACTATAAATTATTAGAAATATTATTAGTATTTTAAAAAAGATTCACTTGTATCAATCTGTAAGACAAATTTCGATAAAGCTTCGCCTTAAAAAAAATTAAGCGAGTAAGATATTGTATATATCACGTATTTAATATATTGCATTTAAAAAACCGATAAGACTGCGCAAATTATATGTAAGGAGCTTCCGATTCAACTGATTTATCACCGGAAAATGAAGTAAGAAGACGGCGAAGAAATGAGCGAACCGTTCGATCGGAAGAACGAGCGGAAAAAAGAGGTGGAAAGGGAGGATCTATTCTTCCGGCAAGATCGCTGCGGAATTGACGAGAAGATCCTTTAGGCACCTTTATTGATTCTTAAGTCCGTCCTCGGTTTTTGTCTCACGTCAAACTGGTTATTAGAACTGATTCTGGTTTCGTCACCGGTCGCTATTATTGGCGCTTAACAGCGATTATCGTTGTCCTTTCCTTGAATCACGTCGCAAAAAGAACGCTTTAATTTCTTAACTAATGTAAAAATCGCCTTTTTATTATTATTATCGAGTAAAAAGTGAACCCCGTGATCTCTGAAATCTCAAATAAGACGATATTATGGCGTTTATCGATAAATTTTACACGGATATCTTTTAATCGTATCGATTAAAATTTTTCCGATGTTTATTTGCGGGCGCGATAAATTCTACAAGTTGTTTTAAGACGCTGATTAGTCGATATAATTGGAAATAGCACAGGATTAAATAGCTTCAGATTATTTAAATGATTAATAGTAGTAACATAAATCATAAATAAAAACGACACGAACTAATATGACATAACACGCGTCATTAATGAAGCCATGTAAATTGGCACTCTTTGAGAACGGAGTCGACGTATTGCACGCTTTCACTGTCCCGAATAAGGATTCTGGGGAATCCTTTCGCGCATCTTATTATAGCGATACTCTGTGAGTGTCGTATTCATTAATTCATCACGCGCGATAATTAGCATTCGTTATCTTCGAGTTACGACAGCAATTTCGAGCGCTCCGAAAATGTTTCTTTTTAATCGGTGTAAAAATAACGTGTCCGCGGGCGTCGTTCGCGTGTCACGGCAGGAAGGAAAAAAAAACGAAAAGAAGGAATAAACTTACAGGCATGATTAACGTGACGTCGCATTTTCGTCTCGAGACCGCCGCCATATTCGCCGTCGAATCGAGTTTCGTCAAGTAACTCAATTTTCTAGATCACAGAATCGAGTCAGCGTCGTTCCACCGGTAATTGGCAATCAATTCCGGTGGAGGCCGACGGGCTCCACGTGGCGGCGCGGCGGCGAGACGATATTTCGATCACTAACGCTACCTACGAAGCGTGTTCTATTAGGCAAATTACACTTTCTGCAAGTCATAACTTTATCGCGTTGCGCAACGGCGATAAATTGTCGCGGGTTAATTCTTCAGGCGGGGGGGGGGGGGGGGGTGAGGGGGGGAGGGAGGGGGTTGCATGAATAAAATATGCAGAGTAAAATCTCGCGTATTCTACTCTCGAATTAATAGCCATCCCCTCTTTTGCATCGGGATAATGAAGGTACGAAGCTACGCAATTACCATTTGAAAGTTACGAATATTTAGCGGCGTAAATTGACGGGCGCGGGAGATAAATAAAAATCTCCCACGGTATTTTTATCTTCTTCTATCTGGACTTTATACAAACAGGCACGGAATAAAGATCGCCGCCGACAAATTGCCGCGCACGCGATAACGTTTTTGTGCCACCGTGTAGCCACTACTACTGTTCGGCAGTGTTCGGCGCGATTCAGGTTGAATTATAGGGCGATTATCGGACTCGTTTCGTGCCGCGGATACGTTTCCGTGCTACGGCGGCATGGCAAAGGGCGGCGCTCCCGTCCGGTAAAGGGACCGAAATTCCCACCGCCTCCGCGGAAATGGATGGATCTCGATTTTAATCAACCGTTAACTACATCGTTAGCGGCAATTCGTACATAACTTGGAGAACGCGCGCGTGCGCGTGGCCTCGCGGCGTGTGTATACGCGCTCTGCGGAAAGGTGTCGGCTAATCAAAGCTGGAAATTACAGTTTACACCGACGAACTGCGCGCGAGAGACGAACTTCGCTGGCCCCGCTGGCGCTGGATGCGGAAAGTCAGCCGAGCGACTCGCAAATTGGCGGATATTGACAGCCGGCGCGAAACGTTTGGCAGAGAATTTTTGTCAATTAACGGCGGGAAGTTCGTTACCCGGCATGGAATGTCGGCGCGGCTTCCACGGGTCTCTTCTCGTATTGTTTCCGCGGCAATCTTGTAGGCAAAATTATTTTTCCAGCCTGTCAAAAGTGAAATGTAGAACAAGTAGTTTGGTTCAGACTTGTAGTACAACACTGCGGTATACAGACGTTACTAAAGCTTTCACCAGTAAAAAATAGAATCTTTGGTGTCATTACATTCAGAGAAAGAGTACAACAAATACATATTCCCTAAATCTCATAGAGTGGTTTCGCCACTGGTATATTAGAGTGATTTAGTTAGTCACTCCAAAAGAGAGGGTTGTCACCCTAATTTGAGTAAATGCGGGCATTCATAAAGTAGGAGTGAATTTTTCACTCGAATTTTTGGAGCGGCTGCTTAGGAGTGATACGATCTCACTCTAAAGCTATAGCGAATCACGATTCACTACAGATCGACTGATAAATGACTCTAACAGAGTGAAATTTTCCACTAAAATTGTAGAGTGACATAATTCAGTCCTACACGGAAAGTACGGTTTTGCTCAAGTATCTAAAAATTTAGCTAAATACAAAAAAATAATTTTGTTGCACCATCAAGATAATTATAGTAGGTCGCTGAAGTAAGATAAAAATGCTGCAAAAAATTTTGACATTTTAGCAATCAATTTGAGTGTTCTACATAATTATATTTTGATGGTGCAACAAAATTATTTTCAAATTTGTATTTAGCTAACTTTTTTAGATACTTCAGCAAAACCGTTCTTTCCGTGTATGGACAGTGATCTATCGTACTCGAAAAGTGCCCTTTCACTCAAATGGAATACGATTTCACTCCAACTTATAGAGCGCAATTTTACTCGAAGTGCACAGGCTGAATTTTCACTTTTCGTTACACTTGCATTTCACTCGTTTTGAGTGATATTTCATTCTTCGACTTTTAGAGAGTAGAAATCGGTAAATTGCAGAGATAATTACTGAAAAATTTAGCGTTCCTTATATACATAACACGCATTATTTAGCGGATTCAACGATGAAGATACAGCAAACGAGACGAAAATTGCATGGCAATATGTCTTATCACGAAAGCAATTTGTTAACGCGAAATCATTCGTCTTGGAATTCTACCGATTTATTTTTCACAAGGTCGATACGAGATAACGCGTGGAAAAAAGGCGCGTGCGACGTATCGATTGCCGTTTGGCATAATTAATTGTGGCGATTCTATGACGAATGACGACTCTCCACCGCGGCTTTTACGGCGGCGGCGGCGAGGAGGACGCGCGGATCGAGGGCTGACGCGGAGAGATTTATTTCTGTGGTACGACTCGATGTCGCTGCGGCATCCGGAGAATCGCATTTGTATAGACTATTTATAGCGACGGGGTATTTGTCTCGATAGAGGCTTGGACGCGACGCAGTGGATCAATCTTGTAGCGGAGCACGATCGACATGTGTACGCGAATCAAGGTCTCGAAATAATTGAGTTCCGACGTTCCGAAGGAACGTCACGATAATCTGAAAACCATTTCCAGCAATAACGGCAAACAAAAGCTACATAAAAAAAAATTGCTTTGAATATCACAACTAATATTTTCACTTGTATTTTATACATCAATTTTTAATTTCTTCTCTTTTGCTATAATTATGTATTTGAGATAAGAAAGTCCAAATTTCTGAATATTTGAGATTTATAAACGCGAGTTTATATAAATGCAAGATGACTAAACATTTAATCTTTTTTAAATTTGATCTCGCAACAATGAAATGCAAAATATAAATTAATTTAATTAAGTAAATAGAGAGAGATATCTGTATTTAGAAGAGAAACACATTGGCACACAGAAAATTACGCAATACACATATATCCAATTCGACAAGCTGAAGAATTTCTTTCGATACCGCGACAATTATTCTTTCATGAATAACGCTTGTTGCTTTGCACACGCTTGCAGTCAATTTAATCTCACGCAATATAAAAATAGACTAGAATCGATACTTCACCTCGCAGGAATATGTCGTGCGATGCGTCGTCACATTATCCAAAAGGTAACATAAAAGCAAATGAATTATGAAATAATGTACCCATAAAATGTAATGTAATTAACATCATAAATTAATCGATATCACTGAGTAATGAGTAATCCAATAATTCATAAAATGACATAAGACACTGTTTATAGAGATTAGTTTCATTAAAATTTTTATTGCTCATTAATCATGTCCATTTTTCCAATTCTTGTGACGTTATTTAACCAACTTCGTCATGTTTTTTAAAATCGAATCCAGACAAAGCAAGCGAGCGCGAACAAACACGAACGAATATACTGCTTTAATGAATGCGAACCTTGCGAATCGACGCCGCCGCACAAATGACATTATTCATTCGTGTTTGTTTGCGTTTACGTAATTGATCTGGATCCAATTTAATACACATACATCCAGATTTCAATTTATTTTTCTCTTTACATACTATTATTTTTTGTTTCTACTTTTTTCAACTATTCATTGCACTATTATTCATAAAAAAGCACGCGTATATACATAAATGCACATGATTTATAAATGTATGTATGTTAAGCTCGGATCTGTCGGTTCGCTAAGCTTAAATGACTATACGGATCAGACGTCCCTGCGGAATCATCGCTTCGTTCAATAACTATGTAGGTTACACAGTTGCCAAGCAAGATTGACAAGATGTCTTATAACCGTAATGCAAACGGTGAACTTTTAACGAGAGATTAACTTTTGTGTAACTAAAATATCGATGTATCAATTATTTTCCAGTTCATAAACGACTAAACACAAACAAGTTCCAGATTAATTAATTATTTGATACCCTGCTAGATAAACAATTCTTACTGCCGACGCGAGTGCCAGAAGCTTTTACCTTCCACAATAAATTTTAGATTTGTAACTTACTGCTTTGTATCGAAAAATAATTGCGAAGGAATAACGTCGAGAGAACACCGAAAGATCCTATCTACTATGCAAATGGATATGCAAGGAAACGGCAGAATTACGATTTAGCAGGCCAATGTATCCATTCTACGATTGCCCTGTCTATAAGTAAAGCAATACGAATAACAATTCGCCGGACGAGGCATAAGAGCGGCGGCACACTTTGCATTTTCGATCATCACGCGCGTGCATCCCGATTGACGGTCGTCGTGCGATTTCTTTCGGTCGCCGGTTCTGCACGCGTGCGAGATATTCTCCGTGCACACACGGTACACAAAAGACGGGGGGACGACCGGGGCAACGGCGCGGGGCACGGGGGGAGGGAGTAGAGGCGGAGGTGGAGACGTAGGTGAAGAAGGAACGCAGGGGGGAGGGGGGAGGGCTACGTACAAGGAATTCATGAATACGAGATTGCACTCGAGGAGCCCCGGGTAAAAGGCTGCTGCAGTTACTGGCTACTGCCGCACGGTTAGATCCCGTCGAGACTGAAAGAAGCGACGTTATACACAAAACGAACCGAGGAACGAGCCTTTCCCTCTTTTCCATTCCTTTTTTTCCCTAAAGGGAACGCGACTATGAGACGCGCGGCTACGAATGCGAGTGAAAAATAGCGCAGCGTGTTCTTTTAATGTATCGCTAATCGTTCGCTCTGGAGAAAAAACTCTGCTCTCCGTATGACGATTTTTTTGAAAAGAGAACCTAAAAGAGATGTCTGATTGTTTCTTATTGTTAGAATAACACTCAAAGTTGTATCTTTTTTCTAAAACGTTATCTAAATATTTTATCATTTTTAATAAATAGTATATTAAAAGTAGTAATGAAAATTGATTAATTTTTGAAGGAACGAGGAAGATTGTCTTCAGCGCGTGGAGCACCATGCATGTTAATTAAAATGATGGCTCTGAAATAACTCCACGATTTCGCAGCAAGATTGTCATCAAGCGACGCGCGCGAGAAATGTGTACACTTAATAAACGTTTAATAAGCTCGGGCTGTTTCTTTCCTCTTTAAGCAAGTCGCTATGGGCGTTTTTAGTTGGGAATGGTAAATACTCGCTAAATTGAATGAGCGGCAAAAATGTTTAAGGAATGAGGACGATACGCCCGCTGGCACGATCGGAGCTTCGTCCGATCCGAGGATATGCGCGCGAATCGCGTATCCTCGGAAGAGTCTGCCCGCCAGGAACGCCAGCAATTATGCGAGGTACCTAAGCGACAACGCTTCGGGTTCCACCGAGTTACCCAACGACGACGGGACTTAAAGAGCGAGATACAGCCGAGGTGGTTGTGCATCTCGTGCCCCTTTTCGAGGAAGCCCACGTGTCTCCGCGGATGCTGCCTCTCGCGTGTCCGCATCCAGTTTCCGCGTGAGGGGAGATTCCGCACCTTCGATTGAGACTCCTACGATCGCTCGATCTCCAACCGCGTAATTGGCTCCGGCGCGTTCTATACCGTCCCGTCGCGTCCGAAAATCGCACATCTTTCCTCGGACTCCGTCGAAGCAAAACGTCCCCCTTAAAAAAAAAAATCGCCCGCTCCTCAGTCTCTTATTTATTTACTTCGCGATTTTCGAAATCTCGCTAATTTTCTTGCTTTTCAACTTTAAGTTGTGTGTTTGTTCAAAAATCACGTTCGTCCGGTTTCCGTCGAGGAGGTCGTCCTCCAACTGTGTGCGCTGGAGGAAAACCTGGCCATCGATCTCCATTCGATCTATTCTCGTACCCGGTTCACGGCGTACGATCGATATAAATAGATCGACGTAGTACTCGCTCGACAACTCGCGCGCATTTGTTCCGTGTCGACGGTGGGGCGGCACAGGATTTGTCGATCTTGACGGCAGAATCCTTCGTTCTCTCCCTAGTCCTACGTGTTACACGCCGGCGGATCATTCGAACGCCGAGATCATTCGTTTCCGGGTTGTGTCATTTTGTTCGCGGTATGTATGCTGTCCAGGTATGCGGACGTAATCACGTATTGCGACTTGAACTTGTTTGTGGAATCGATAAGCCACGTGCAAGGGCAACTATATCCGTCGCTGGAAATCGATTTATATAATTGTCACTCCGAACATATACTCCTACTTAATGTAAAGAATGCGCGTGTATGAAGAGCTCTGCTATAAACGTTTATTTTACGGAACGGTTTTAAAAAGTCGACAAAACAAAGAGCATCGATTTTTTTGTCGTTCTATCATCGTTAAATATTAAAGGATGAAATTTAAACCAATAGCTAAATAACATTTTGTTATTTTTAACTCCATTGGTTTAGTTAAATTAACTACTTATAAGAATGGTTAAAAATGACTCAAAATGAGTAATTGAGTATTTGACAGTACAAATTTAACAGTATGTATGTATTAATAATCGATTAAAGATCATCTTATTTTTGCTGAAATTCAAAATCAAAATTTGTTAAAAACGTTACTTGAAAATGTTTTAAGACTCTTTTTCTAAATCTCTCATCCCGAGGAATTTTTATATCGCGCGTATTAGACTTTAGGCACTTTTTCCACGATACAAATTATCCACCGATAAAGAGAACGTTATTACACGGTGCGGGCGCGAGAAAAATATGCGTTACAAAGTGACGACGCGTAGATAGCCCGGAGCCGCCGGGAGGAAGACGGAGAAAGAGAAAGGGGGGGTGGGGGTGGGGGCGATCCTATCGGAAGTAAAGGATGATCCTGGTTCACACAATCGTGGATCACGGTCATCGTCTACGCCTACGAAGTCCCTGCCTTCTCGATCCTCTGCTACGGATCCTCTGGCGCTCGGGCCAGGGTGAATTTATCCGCGCCGAGATCCTCCTGCGGGATATGCGGCGATATACTATCGCCGCGCCGGTAATATTCGGTCTGTTCCGGTACAGTGATATCGGTGGATCATGCACATTTGCGGCGATAAGCACCGGGGCGACCACGTCGCGATCTCGAAGCAATTGCTTCCAGGAGCTAACTATCGTCGTCTAATAATAAGATCTTATCGAGACGCATATTGATAGCTTGGAAGTATCTAAGATCGAATTAACATAAATCATCAGCATTATATTGGATTGAAATGTCAACTATTGTTAAAACTATTATTGTTACTCGCGTCATATTGTGAAACGGATTACCTTAACAATTAACGTAATAACATTTAAAAAAAAACGAAGATAATATAAATCTCACGTGGTGATAGTTACGTGCAGTAGCAATTTTAATAAATAAATAAAAACAATTACTTTCTTGTTCGCCTTTTTCACACCCAGCTATTTCTGTTCTTCCTATTCTTTTTAAACAACTTTTGGCGAATCGTGTAAGGGTTCCGTATCCTATTCCCGATCGACGAAGGCGAGATAGGATACCTGCGGGACGCGAATAAACTGCAGAAAGGAGGTGGAGGTGGAGGTGGAGGTGGAGCAATTTTAACGCGAGAATGGGCCCCTTAGGCCAAGGTGATCGAAAGCGATATACACGAAAGGAGTAACGAGCTGGCGTCGTTAGCGGCATACGGTGTATTTAGAGCGTCTGGAGCGGGAAGGTAACAAAAAGGGTAACGAATTTCTTGGCCGACTCTCCGGTTCAAGACCCAAGGAGCACGCGGCGTGGCGCGTCGCCTCGACGGATCGATAGCCTCTCTCGCCAACCGCACGCACAGAGACGATGGATAGATAATTTCGAAAAATGCTTCTCTCTACGTAACTCGTATTACGTGCGAGGCTTCTGGAATGCCGCTCTTGCAAGTCGCGCGTGTGATAAGGAACATCCTATGCATTTGGGAAATGTTGGGGAAAAATTGTGGACCTTTTAAAAATTCCAGAAAGAAAAGAGGCATGCTCTTTTATCTCAGGAAGGAAAGATAAGATTCCGCATCTAGCGCTAGATGTGAGTTTCTAGAAAAAAAAAAATTAAGTTCAGCATCTTTTTTATATAGAAAAATATTTCCCGTTGCGGAGAAATATTCTGAAAAAAAAAAAAAAAAAAAAAAAAAAAAAAAAAAAAAAACTGTACGTTGTAAACCGTATAAATAAATCTTAGCTCATAAATTTGCGCAGAGTTATTCTTGAAAGGGGTTCTTGTCTGCAGAACGCACGACGGTCGGCACTACTGCGTGCCCGTCCGCAGGAACGCGACGCGGCAATCGATGTGGGTTCAACGGTTTCGTTAACCTCCCGGCGAAAACGAAAGTCACCGTGTACAGCAACGTCAGAGAGACACAGCAGCAACATTAGCAGGCAGCGGCGCTGCAGCATCGCCGACGCGATGGTCGGGACGGGGACGGTCTCTCGCTGGAGGAGGTCGACAGCATGGCGCGCGCGGCGCGCGACCTCGATCGAGGACACTCGCCCGGCGGAGAATCGCGGATATCCTTTCGAGCTTTCGTATTACATCAAAACGCATTATGATGCAAAACCCGGCGTAATGTCGCGCGTGCTAAAAAGCGGCGCATTGTGCCGCGCATTTCGACGCGCCAAAATGAATCACCTTCGAGCCTCACGCGCTACATCGGTAATCTGTAAATTGTACCTGCAGCGACGTACCTTCGCTGAGAAAATTTGCGGTCTCGCTGAAATGTCACACCTGAGTGAACCACAGTCGCAAACGTTGATTTACGAATCGAGCGGCTAAGTGTGCTCCGAGTATATATAATTTCTGATATCTCGTCTGAACGCAGAAAGCGTGTAAATTTGTCGCGTACCGTTCTGTATAAGTCATAAAAAATATCCGAGAACTGCAGATTGCGCGCGTAGCCGCTCGATTTGTGTGTCACAAATCGTGCATGCAATTGCGTGTCACGATTGTTTTCGCTGACGTTTTCGAACACGAGCAGAAACAACAACTCTCGATGCACGCATTCCGAAACTGAACGAAACTGACAATAAGACACGCGATGAGAACAATCAGAATAAATCGTAACAGAACGCATATTGTAATTGTTACATAAACAGTTTGCAATTTATGATCTTCTCGAAATTTACCGTTCAGTTTAACCGTCCGGCATCGCGTGCAATAACATCAGAGCAACAATCGTACAAACTATTATTACAAACTATTATCGTGCAGAGACCAATAGTTAAGGACAATCACGTTGCTAAACTGCTTCGACAAACTATTGTACAAGCATGCTCTAGTCGATATTTCGCGAACACTATACCATATGAGCAACCTAAAACTATTCCCGATCTCCCCATTCTGTATTACAGATCAATCGTGGTATTCGCTTCGAGAGATTCACACGTACTAAGGAAAGATAAGAGAATATGAAATATAATCCTGAATTATACAAAAAAATAAATGTATATTTTTCTTATAATCCTTTAGCTTCAAAGACATTAAATATTTGTTTCATTATTTAATCCATAAGTATTTAATGCATATTATACAAAGAAAACAGGACAGGAAAATTGAAGATTAACTGTCGCTACGTAATCATGGCTTGTTATAGCAAATGAATAAAAATAATCACTTTATGTAACTCTGCTACTACAACCGGATTGTATAACAAATGTGCAACGTGACAGCGCTTTACTGCAACTTTCTCTGCAAATTTACTAAATCAAAAATTAATAACATGACGTTACACGTATATACCAAAAAACATAAATCAATTTGTAGGGAAATATGACACGAGCAATGTCTAAAGAAAAGCTAATGGTTTATAGGAAATATACAGGGTGAGCCATTTTAATCAATCCACTGGAATATCTCATAGTCTTTACGTTTGAGACGAAACGTTTTAGACAAAGTTGCTATATGGACTTGACCTTGAGTGACCTTTTCAAGGCCAGGCCAATGTTATCGATGTTTTCTTAAATGGACCTCCCCATTTTTTGTTGCATATTTTTGTAGCCCTTGTCGAGACATTTTCAAAACACTATACTAAAGCTCCCTTTCGTTAAGAATTTTCTGAGATATTTTTAATTTTGTCATAATATTTTTAATATAAAATATGAAATATCTCAGAAAATTCTTAACGAAAAAGAGCTTTATTATAGTGTTTTGAAAACGTCTCGACAAGGGCTACAAAAATATGCAACAAAAAATGGGGAGGTCCATTTAAGAAAACATCGATAACATTGGCCTGGCCTTGAAAAGGTCACTAAAGGTCAAGTCCATATTTTCATCACGTGGCTCTCTTCAAACCATGTAACTTTTGTCTAAAATGTTTTTGTCTCAAACGTAAAGGCTATGAGATATTCCAGTGGACTGATTAAAATGGCCAATCCTGTGTATATCATTATTAATCAAAACAATTCTATTGAACATTTAAAAACTGAAGATCTCGTTTCTGCGTGAATAATAATAAATGTATTGTAATAAAGGTATCATTCCCTTTTAAATCGTCGCAGGATTCTCTCATTTCGCCATGCGAATCGGCGCGAAACGGCAAATACAAAAGGGGGAGTGAAACCGATCGACGAGGAACGAAAGGCGTGGTCGCATGCTATTAGTAATAGTGAAGACGTACCCTGTACCAAGTGGCCACCTGCGAGACGCTCGAAAGGGATGGAGAAGCGGTGTTGGCGGTTTATCCGTAACACAACCGGAAGTGGAGTGGGTGATGAAGGGCCCGCGAGAGGCGCGGTTTTTTTTTCGCGCGTGGCATTTGCGATATTCGTTCGTTCGTTAGGGGGGTGGTACGCGCGTTCGTAGATAGGGCCCCACAACACGAGACGATAGTAGCACAGGTGTGGCGGTTGGTGGTTGGTGGCGGGTGTAGAGTGTATTTCGCCCCCGTGCAGGGTGAGGCAAAAGCAAAAACAACAACAACAACAACACCACAGGTCAGAAAATGCACGATCATTGGCGCGATCACGCGCATCGCGAGACAAATATACGTATATATAAATCTATACACATGAATAAAAAAAAAAAGAACGTATGAATAATACAAGTGCACGTACATGTCGTAAGACGCTGTCCCAGGATGAGTTGGGCGTAATCGCATGACACAAACATTCCTTTCTTCGCAATATATATAGTAATTATAATGCACAATAATTATAATATATCATTTATTAGTACGCTAATATTTAATTATTTAAGTGGTTCAGGAGATTATCGACGAATTCATCCTGAGAATGCAGCGCATAAATATTTCAATGAGTATATAGAACTAAAAGTAAAAACATTAAGTACAAATCAAACTCTGGGGAAAATACTGGGACGGGATTGGACCGGTACCAGTACATGTTCTCTTTTCATGCAAGACACACAATCGTCGTGTATAATACAATCGACGAACCGTGTACTGGTACCGTGTATTTAAATCGCTTTAAATCTCCTTCACGTACCTGATGTACCTAGACCGTATAATATATCTCTGCTATTATACAAAAAAGTTTATAAATTCGATTTGATGGAACGTGAAAGAATTAAAGAAGTTATTCGCAGACTCGACAGATCGATGAGATTTGCGAGGAAAAACTAAAACGAAGGTAAAGCGAAGAAAACGAAAATGTCGAGTAAGCAATTGGTCGTTTTTGGGTGAAGGACTTAACGGGGGTATATATATCGAAGGTTCTCTGTGCTGTACCTCCTGTGTCCCGGAAGGCAAGCATGTGGGGCAGAAAGACGACACGCGTGAAAATTTTTGCGTGGCATAGAGCAAGAAAGAGCGACAAAGGGAGAAAGGGAAGGGAGGAGAAAGAGGGAGGAGGAGAGAGAGTGAGAAAAGAGATGGAGGACATATGGCAGCGTGACGACTTCACAGAAAGCGAAAAGCTTCAACACAATATATCGATACTCTAGTCTCTCTATTTCGCATAACGGGGACACTCGCGCGTGTGCGCGTGTCTATTCTCGACACGCTTCGGCAACAAAGTGCGTCTAACATGTGCTCTTGTGTGCGGTCGTCAAAGTTCTTGAGAGTCGAATGAAAGCACGACGAAAGCGAGTACGCGATGGGATTCAAAGGCGATGAGTATCGGATCGTGCGGTGTCGTCGACCGAATCGTAATGCGATTTCTTTGAAGTACCAAGATAAAAGGAAATCCAGTGATCAACGGAAAGTAAGAGTGCGGGCGGAGGATTCGGTGCGACGACGAATTCGGTGGTTAAAAAATTGCGTTTTAAAAACTCGAGAAACATAAAATATAATTTTCTCAATTTCTCAAGATCATCCTAAATTCTTGAAAAGGAGATTATATTACTATTTCGTTAAAACTCTTCGATTAAAGTTATAATTAAGAAAAAAAAACGTTACAAACAGCTCCTGATTGCGTCGCGTGGATCAATGGAACACGTTTGGAGAGATGTTTTCCCGCAAAGAAAAGCTCCGATACTCTCGAACGAAAAAAAAAGGAGAAGAGAAGACTCGATCCGATTACCGTCTTTGAATCTGGCGTACTCTTCGTGACTCTCGGCAGTCCCGTGGGACGATTCACCACGAAAGCAGCAGAAAAGACTGGAATCTCGCTCTCTCCTCGCCTCGAGAATTCGTCATTACTCGCTCTGGCGGCTCTTAATTTCGCGCTGTCTGCAATCTCGCGAAATCGGCATGTAAAGCGCGCTAGCAGCCTCCGCTCTCAGTGCGCGCAGCATTGCCTCTGCTCAGTGCGCTGTACTTTTTGCCGCCCGAGGAACTACGAGCGGTTTCGCGACGACGAAGAGGGCGGGCGAAAGAAGGAAAGGTGAGGGAAAGAAGATGAGAGAGGAGAGAAGAGGAGAGAAGCAGAGTGGAGCGTCGGAAATAGAGAGACAGAGAAAGAGAGGAGAGAAGAGGGAAAAGAAAGAGAGAGAGAGAGAGGGAGGACGGAGGGAGCGTCCTTCGAAAAAAGCCTGATGGAGTCCTTGGGATCTGGCATGGCGGTGCGCGCGCGCGCGCGCGCGAGCGCGAGAGAGAAGCGGATGCACGGTGATAAATGACAGATCCGATGGGGTTCGACCGTAATCGGCGATTAATCGATACTCGGCGATCCTCGGTGAAATATACACGCGACCGCAATTTCCAGCGGGAACAAATCGCCCCGGGTGGCGCAGGTACGAATTATATTATACTACGCTCTCGAGAGAAAGAAAGAGATAAAGAGAGAGAAAGAGATCGCGGACGAATTTCTCAACGAAATGCGACCGGCACTACGTACGCGTACGGGAATGAGAGGGTAAGAGAGGCCAACGCCGTTCCGCTTCTCACCGCTTTCCGTCCTTCTCCACGTGCGCACCGTCTCTCTCTCTCTCTCTCTCTCTCTCTCTCTCTCTCTCTCTCTCTCTCTCTCTCTCGCGCGCGCGCGCAAACTCGCGCTAAATCGGGGCTACGAATTATATTACCGGCGCTTTCGATCGCGGGGGAATTTCTCAACGAAATACGTGTAATTATCGTGCGAAGGACTCGGCGCAAGTAAGTAAGCAAGCAAGCGAGGGAGCGAGCGAGCAAGCGCGCGCGCGTGAGTACTCTCTCTCGCGCACGTCCGATGGAGACGGCAAAACGAGAATCCGCCACGGGCTTCATAAATTTCCGACGTAAGGATCGTCCGGCCAGAAATAACACGCGGGAGAAGTACGCGCGCGGGATTTATTGCCGCGAAAGAGAATAATGCGTTCCGTTTTCAATTTCTCCCCTTCATCTTCCATCGCGCAACCTGCCTGCCTGTCCGTCCGCCCGTCCGTCCGTCCGTCCGTCTATCTCGCGCTATCGAGCAGCCGGGAGATAAATTTTAGTCCGGGAGTGAATCGCGCGCGGGCGCGGACGCGCGCGTGTTCGATCGTCGTTAAGAGCATCGATATAACTCCCAAGCTCCCCAGGCTGTTTTCAAGGTTTCCCTCGGGATATTCAGGAGTATACACGAGAAACTCCTTCCCTATACCTACGTCGAAACGTCGTTCATACCTTGGGCAAGGACGCCAGGCATTGCTGCTTCACGTCCCAGACCAGCTGATCCTTCGGGAACTGCAGACACTTGCTGACGTAGAGCTCGGGCACGTGGATCCGAGCGAGGAGCACGCCCTCGCCGACGGGGGTGTTCTCCATCGCCGCGAGCGCGTCCTCCGCATTCTGCTGACCTTGACCCTGCGCCGGGCCACCTTGAGGACCGATGGTTCCCTGGATCTGAGACTGAGAGCTCGCACTGCCGGGTGAGCTCTCCTGCTGCTGCTGTTGCTGCTGGGGCGAATGCTGCTGCTGCTGCTGCTGCTGTTGCTGGGGCTGTTGCTGTTGCGGCGGCTGCTTTGGTCCCGCCTCCATTGCGAGAACCTCGCGGTTCCTCAGGATCCCACCTTCAGTAGCTCACATCTGCGACAGGAAAAAAAATCGCGCGATCGGTTATCAATAATATTCCCAGAAAAAATAAGATACATTATGTAATCGCGATGGATAGTTTTATTGAAGTGGTATGTCCTATTAATCAAATATTAAAAAGGAATGTACCATTTACACTTTCATCATCGAAACCTTGTCAAAAAATAGGTAGGATTAAGAAGTTACGTAATACGCATTCTTTTTTACGTTTCTACCATCGCATTCAAACCTCGTCGAAGTAGACGAGGTGTTAAACAGTTACATAATCAAAAGTTTACAGACAAATTTATTGATTTTATCTTATGTAATTTTCTAGCTGATATAAATCAAGGCTTCTCAATTTTTTGCAGCGCTTAATTTTTTGCTTCGCAAGAGCGTGGGTTGTCCATCGATGGAATGGTCCAAGTTTTTATTCCATTCATTCCCTTTCGAATGATTGAAATTCTTCAAAATAATCTTTACGAAATATACGCGTTTTTAAACGACGTAATCATGTCGCAACGATGGAAAGAAGATAATCGTCTATCGGGAGCGTATCTGGCAAAATACGTGGATTCGTTAACGAGCGTGTAAGTGCCATAAACGCTACGTATGCGAGGAACACGATGGAGGGATGACAACGGATGGCAAGAGACGACGGGACGAGGAGACGATGGGCGCGCGAGAGGGCGGACCGTATGCGAGAAGAGTTATAAGGCGTTTCGGTCGGAGGAGACGAAGAAGAAATTAAAACGGCGAAGGATTCGCTTGTTTATGACCACAGCGAGGTATAACGGTAAAGGGAGGACGGGATTACCGCAATGGAAATAAAGAAACGGCGCCGGGACGCCGTACCACGGCGATTTTTAACGCTCGTAAAAGGTTTTATGCCTCACGATGCCTTGCAACATGCGCGGTTTTTCCTTCTTCACTTTTCTGCTCCCTTTTTTTTCTCTCTCTCTCTCTCTCTCTCTCTCTCTCTCTCTTTCTCTGTTACTCAGTGCCTTTTTATTTTTGGCGCACGTCGGCTTCGCGATGCGTAATCAGAGATCCAAATCGAAGCGAAGCTACTACGGCGGGAGACTCGAGAGAGAGAGAGCCCCGGTTGCTACTCGCTACCACAACGCCGTCCCAACAATCATAAGAGAGCGTGCACTTCTCTTGGGTGAGACGACCGTAATTTATATAACGCCAGGAATGGCTTTTCTTCCATACCGGGGGCCGTCGGGAAAAGAATGACCGATCCATTCGAGGCGCGAGACTCATCGTTTTGAATTGATTATGCAAATTAACCGCGCGCTCACCTTCGCGTCGCGACTCCGACGTACGTGTGCAGGGCCGGGCCCCCGTACACCGAAGGTAATTCTCTCGGTGCCTTTACGCCGGGAATGATAAAAATATACGCTGAGAGAATTAATCTTGTCTTTAGGTCTGTAAAGTTAACGTATGTGCATATCAATTATATCCCTCTGATATCTGAATAAAAAAAGAAATGCGTGCGCGACCATTCGTTACAAAAGCAACGTCGGCGATTTATAACTGGCAGGCAGTTTAACCTGGGAGAAAGCTTTAAGTATTGAATTATAATGTTATAAAATGTAAGCGATATAAGCCTGCTATTCTTTGAGAACTCCTACCTCTACACCGAGGCTTCTTAAAATGCCTCGATCCGACCATGGATATATGTAGTTATGAAGCAACATTGCGCGGGGAAACTTTTTCCACCTTCCAGGCATTCCGTGATTCCTGCTACGTATTTCCAAGCCGCGTTTACTATCATGACAAGCGTTTATATTAATTAATTAACTTCTGAGACTTTGTATTTATCTCCGTTGCACCGTTTGCCGCTTTGGCGCTTTCGAGCCGAGCTGCACGGAGCCGAGAACCCGCCGGAATCTGAATCGCATCTACGGATCGCAAACTAAAAAAAAAATTAAGTAAAACGATCCTTGACAATCTCGGGATATCCTTTGAGTCATCGTTCGGCACTCGGAAAGATTTCTACAAACGAGCCTCTAATAAATGGACCTCTGTCTTTCCTCATCATCGGTGATGAACCGTGTCTGGCGTGATATACGTATCGTCGCGAAGTGGACGAGCAGGCCAAACGTATTCGTCTTTACCTCGTGCCGCCGCCGCGCCGTCGCCGTCACCGCTCGCGCGATAACGCATTTCGCCGTTTTATAATTCCGCCTCCAACCTGTCGGATTAATCACCTACGGCCGACGATAACTGACGTCTTAACAAGCGGCGCGCGCGTGATCGCTTTCACTCGAAAGTTTTCAACGCGACGACAGTCACACTGCCGCCGCCGCCGCCGCCGCCGCCGCCGACGACGACTTTTATTTCGTAATTCGCGTTTGCGTTGTCCTGCACAGAGCTTTTACACCGCGAGCCATGTAATCCCGCGATTAAGGCGCAGTACTTGCGTCATCTTCGGTAATGGAGTAACATGGAAACTTTATGATGCACCCGTGTACACAGGGTGTTCGCGAAATCGCTCTATTTCTTCTTCTCTTCGATAACTTCGAAGTTTCCTTCTTGATAAAAATTTAATCGCCACTTTTGTTTAATACTAAAGAAAAAATTTAATATTATAGTAAAATATAATTAAAAATAAAATAAAATCAAGCTTTTATTTATTCCACTTGTAACTTTGTTATATTTGACTCTCGAAAAAAATAATTGAATCTATTTTAGGTTGCGAATGTAAAATTTATTTGATATTGTTTATTATTTCGTACATACAAATATTATTTTTATATATTGCACGAAGCATATGTAAATACTAATGGCGCAAGATTATTTCAGGAATTCTTCGGGAAGATGATGAAGATGGTTTTAAAAGTGTTTCTTTATATATATATATGAGAAGGAAAGAAAATCAGGGTAAAAGGATTCCACGAAACGAATGAGAAACGACGGAATCCCGGGGGATATAAGTGTGAGATGTCAGGTGCTATGAGGAGAAGTTTGATGGGAAACCGCAGACGCCATTAAACGTAACCCTCTTCGTCGGGGGAGTGCGGACCGCGTTAAAACTTTAAATAACCTACTGACCATGCTCTGTACATATGTATATATAACTTATGTTTCGAGGAGAAATGCATGAAGAAATACAAAGAACCGCGCGAGAGGTCTACGAGATCGCATCTGCGGCGTGGCGGCGAGAGCTAACGCAAAATTACTATCAGTCATAAATTCATTCGAGACGTCGAGATTTCTGCACGACAAGCTTCCTCGAAGTTTTTCATAAAAATTTATAAAACTACAAATAGCATATAAATAAATTTTTATTCAAAGTATCTCATATTACACATCATACTATATATTTCTGTAATTGTCCTCTCCAATTAAAAAAGTTCAAAATTTTAATTGGCGACTGTAATATGGTGCAGACAACAAAATTCTTAAGATATAAATAATGTTTAATTATACCAGTGAGATCAGACGCGTGTGACGAGAAGGTGCTTTCGTCAAATCGCTCGTCGCCGCGCGCACCTATCGCACGCGATAATTCACAGTGGATCATAATAGTTGCGATGATAACGACACGCTACTTTTTCTAAGCGACGAATCGATCATCGCCGGCCCGATGGGGCTATCCGGCGAAACCGGTAGAGACGAAGAGGACGAAGCAGAAGAAGAGGAAGAAGTAGAAGAAGAACAAGAAGGTAGGCTATAAGAAAGATAATAAGAGGGAACGAAGAGAGAGACGATGATGAACCGAGGGAGAAAGGGTGGGAGGGGTTCATGGGTGCGTATAGACGAACGCACGATGGACGGATGGATAGACGGGGGCCCATGGGTGGACTGACCGACGGACGGGCGGACAGCAAACGCATCAATGACAAGACGTAAATCATAGTTTTATGACCCGTCTTTATGTGGCCCTTATTCGTGGCACTCATCGGTAGAAGAGAGCCTTTCGGATTTTTCTGTCTGGCTTATACTTGTACGTCCAGGACCGCATCGGTTCGCATCGACTGCGCGAGGCCTTACGCTTCAGGATCTTTTATAGTATACCGAGAGAGAGAGAGAGAAACAAATTTTACTAATTTATTTTCGGCGATAAAATAGCGTCACGATTAAAAATTATGGTGCCTTTGATGTTTTTTGAGAATAATGATGCATATAACGTAATGTACTTCACAGATTAAATTAAAGACGACATTCAATTTAATCTCATTAATGTAGTACGCTTCAATTTTTTTGCAAACACGTCTTCTCTTACATGCAAGGTGAGAAATTACGAAAGTGTTAAACGGATGATTCACGGAATTAAGTTTTTTTTATCTTGGTGCTTGGACCTCGAGAGTTCTTGGAGATTTGGATAAAATTTTTACATATCCTTCATCATAACACGTAAATGGACGGGTAAAGCGACTCTAAAGGATTTCGGTGAGATTCGCAACTGCGAATATGGAACTTCAATTCGCTTTTCGATTCCGTTCTTCGATTTCGCTCTTCGATCCGCCCCTGAACGCACGTAAGTGCGTATATAACAGGTACCCGCTGCGTGGGCGTCGGTTTACGGGTTTGCTTTTAAGTGACCGTACCTTAATTCGCGCTGCGGTTAACAGTGTGTCGTGTTTAACGGTGATCCCGCGAGGGAGGGTGAGGGAGAGAGTCGGAGAAAGAGAGAGAGAGAGAGAGAGAGAGAGAGAGAGAGAGAGAGAGAGAGACTGCAATTAGAAAAATCCGATAACTGCACCGGTGGAAATGCAACCCGGCGACAAAAAAGAGGGAAGGTGGGGTACACGAAGGCAACGAAGGACAGCGCGGGGTTAAGGTACGACCCTGACATTCTGGATCTCGCGGACGTGGGTGTGCGCACCGCGCAACTTTGTTGCCGCACTTTTTCGAGAGCATCTTCTTCTCTCTCTCTCCCACTCTCCGCTCCACTCCGCTCCGCTTCGGGCCGCTCCGCGGGACCCGCGGCGCGGCCGCATTATACGCTCGCGCGCGCATAAAGGGAACGGCGTACGCGAAGGCCTTGACGGAGGAGGTGGTGTACGACGAGGATTATTTTTCAACGACATACGCTACGACCGACGCCGCGGAAAGTGAATCGCGCCAAATAGTACAATTCAACGGCGACGCGCGCGCGCGCTTTTACGGCCTTATCGCGCGACTGCGACGCGCGGGAAAGAGCACGGACGGCCGGTAATCTCGCCTGATTAATCCCAATTTTAATCTCGCCCCGCGGTGCCGAGCCGAGCCATGCAACGGACGCGTGAAATATGCCGGCGAAATTTATATCTTCCCGATATATCCGCGCGCGAATGAATTCCGTCACACGAAATAGCGATGCGAAGTGCGACATGCATCTCAGACAGCAGCATGTGTCAAAGATGTCTTAAAGATGTCCTAAAGATGTCTTTAAGACGTCTTATGTTCCGATTTTGGACGTGCGTGCTGTCTGGGATATTTTCGTAGTGTCAGCGACATCCTTCGAAGAATACCTTTCCAAGATAAAAGAAAACTAACGTTTGATTCACGGTACGCTACACGATAACAACGTCTAGTTCGATCGTCTCGTTTTATTTCTCCCAATCCTATGGTATCCCATTACACGTTTATCGCGACGTTAATAACCTAGGCGGGGATCGTTCAAGCGATGTCCAATTTTTATTCTGCGGACGTTTAATGTTCCTTCCCCCCCCCCCACCCCGAATGTCTCATTGTCGTTTATGGCACCAGCATCCCTCGTGCAATTTGAGCGACGTGCTCCGTAAATTACCGGGCGAAAATCAGATAGAGATACAAACTCGGCTGCTCTCAGCTCCCTTTAGAGTGACAGACTTAACTATGCGTGGCTGTCTAACGCTGAGCTTGATTTATCTACTGTGAAAATCGCATTTAATATCAATGAAACAAGACAAGACGAGAAACACTTAACACACTTGGCGATGGCGTACGTTAAACGGTCCGCTAAGAAAGGATGAAAGGGACAGCGAGAACATTTCGAGCTTGATGTTATTACACTGACGATTCTCAAGATGGCTATAGCTCTTTTTTCTTATCTACAAATTACTTTTTAATATCACACGAGATCTCTGATTCTTGCTTCGCATGTCTTATTACTTATGATTACACCTATATAGCGTACACGATATTACTATCCGCGGTAAATCACGATAAACTTTGTGGATATCGGGATTGGCAGACGCATTAGGCCTACATACAATATGGACATAATATTACACGCGTCCCCTATCTCTTACGATCGACTACGATATTGTCTCTCTATAAGGACTTTCCTGATCGTCCCCTTTGCTGCGGCAATAAAAGATGTTTCCTGCGCACAATAATTCGCGAAGTTAGGTGCGGCATGGGCAGTTTCGCGACACCCACCGCTTCTCCGGCGATTTTCTCGTTATCGATATGACGAAGAAATTTATAAGGTCGTATACGTTCCGAAACATAAATAAAATATGCTTTTCTCGTAGGTCGATTAATTCACGGGTAAAGTGTTATCAGTCAAGAGAATAAAAAAACCAAAAGATAAAAGTGTGCAATTAAAATAAATCTGTTAAAGTTAGATTCAAAGTTTTAATATTTTAATAATTTATTGATTGTGTAAAAATAAACGAGCTGTCGCCGATAAAATGTCACTTTGCGCAACAACAAGCGTACATGAGAATAAGATCCACGCATGAAACTTTCAGATTGAAAAAGTTTTCTCTCGTGAAGTTCGACTGCTGTAGCTCATATGTATACTTGCGGGGAACTTCAATAATCGAGTATAAGGATATCTTGCCTCAAAGCCTGCGGAGGCGGTAATATGAAGATAATACAATGATATTAAATAAATTTGTTGGACACGCTGGACCTGTAGGCGCATATAACAAATCACGCTGCATTCAGCGGGTAATAGAAACGCGGAAGAGAGAAGGATGCTGCGCGGCGAAAAAGAGAATCGATGTCGCGAACAGAAGAACAGAAAGAAGGCCGATTCCCTCTTTCCTCTCCTTCGTTGCCTTACTGCTGAAAAACACCCGCCCTCGCGGGAATTCGCCTGTACAAATAGCCCTTTTCGTCTCGTACATACCCAGCCCCGGGACAGGAAGTTTCGCCGCTGCGATTTATTCACGTCACCACGTCGGAAAATCGTACAGATTTGGCACAACAGAGATTACATAAGTAATTCTTTTGCCTGTGATTTATACTCATTTGTCTGTCGAGATGGTGATTAATGACGTTTAAATTTTCATATGCCTTTACTACGAAACAGATTTGCATCGAATTTTGCACGAAAATATCATTAAAGTTTTTTGAATATAGAATATCGAAAATAAAAATAATTAAGAAATGTTGACATATTATTTTCAAGGCATGGCCTCATAAATCGATTAATTTATCACGCGGCTCGGAAGTTATCCAGAATAGCACGCCCTTATTTTACTTTAAGACTCGACCGGATGCTTTTCTGCGAAGTTGACTAATTGCTAAAAATGTCGAAGGCCATCGCTTGTTATCAGCGACTCGGTGGTGACGGTGCATCGGAGAAAAGCATGAAGGTATAGGTAGATCACGACAGAAATAGCGAGAAATAATTCCATCATTTATTGGGCGGTCGAAAGGTTAAGAGGGCGGCGTGTCGAGCTTAAAAGGCTGAATAAATTAAATCTATAAACGTGACATCGATATGAGTACCAGTATTATTGAGTATTCGCCCCGATTCTCTTTTATTAGTCGAGAAAAAAAAGTTCACGTTAATCCCACGCGTTGTTATTGTTTCATGACTTTATTGACGAGCGCTTCAAATATTTCCTTGATAATGTCGAGACCTCGGATACCGATTTATACCTGAAAAGCATCATTATCAAGTATCAAGTATGATCAAGTATGATCAAGTATGATCAAGTATCATTATCAAGATAAGGGCAATCATGATTTCCTCCCTGGCTTTTACGGTCGTGGAACGTAATGATAAAATTGTTTAAGCATTACTAAGCGTTCATTGTTATATATTTTCCTATATTGAATAAGATAACGATAACTGTACGATTAACATGTGGCAAAATTGTAACAAGAAAATTAAAAACATCATCAACGTTTCTTACTAATTTGTAGTAATTCGTTGTAATCAAATGCATCTCTTCTCAATTTTGTAAGATGCATTATTTATAATAAACACATATTGGCAAAATCGGTTTGCAAATGTTTAAATTTCCTATCCCCAAAAAATCTTACATCTATATTAAATATGAATGAATGACAAAGACATCTCATACAATAATACCTAAAGATGCAAATTTCTTCATCTCTTTAATCCTTAGCATTCGGAGCAAACTCTTGAATAGCATTCAATTGAGATTCAATTCAGATAACTGAATTGGGGAGTCTGTCAACAATTAGAGATGAATTCGGAATTCTCTGAAAGCACGTGTCAATACCGATATGTCTGGTGACTTACCCCTGGTTCAACGACCCACGCAGCCACGAGCGTGAAGGAAAACGAACGGGTGATCCTCGGCGTTGCCGGGGTTATCGCGCGACATCGCCACCGGCAGCCATTGTCAAAAAACAATTCCGGAACGTACGAGGCATCCACCACCATATTGCACCAACCCGCACCCGTATATCGTTGCACCGCACCGCGTTGCGAAAACGCGCTTCGGGGTGGTCGTGCCTCAGCAATATGGCGACGGCGGCACGACCCCCAATATCGCCCGTCGCGTATTCCCAGGTAGAGATGACTCGGGAGCGTCGTCGCCAGGACGAGATCCTCGGCAGGGAGGACGGCTCGCGCCGGGACTCACCGCCACCCCCCGACCGCCCAGCGTACCATCGGGGTAGGACAATGCTCGACGAAAGCGAAACGTACGACGACCGGCGGCGCCTCCGAGTGCGGGACCGAGCGTCGCGGGGTGCATCGCGCGACTACGGCGGGGTTCGAGGGGGCACCTCCGAGGAGGGTGAAGCATCCCCGCGGCGTAGATGGCGCCATGGCGCCGGTTTTCAGGAATTACGCTCCAGGGTTAGGCGCGAGGGGTGAGAGAGAGAGAGAGAGAGAGAGAGAGAGAGAGAGAGAGAGAGAGAGAGAGAGAGAGAGAGAGAGAGAGAGAGAGAGAGAGAGAGAGAGAGAGCGCGAGGAGAGCCTGGTGGTGGATGTTGGTCGCCTGGCAACGACGAGAGATCGACCGAGTGCTCTTTCCGCCCCTCTCTTTCCCCTCCCTCTTCGCCCTCCGCCTTAGCGGCCACCGAGAGAGTTGGACACCACCCTCGCGCTCGTTGTTGTTGCCGCCGCTTGTGCTGGTGCGACGGTACGGTGGTGGTGGTGGTGATCCCGCGGACGTGTGCGAAAACAAGTACGTATCGAGAGTCGCGAGTGGGCAAACGATTAGTCGCGATCGGGGGTGGAGAATGTCGAGGGTGGAAGGTCAAGAGGAGAGCGGGCGCCTTGAAGGACATGCCAATGGTATATAAATACATCGCGCGCGTCTGGGGTGAGTCCTTAAAGACAGAAGTAACGAAATCGGGACATCACAAATACCGTGACGTGGATGAAAAGAAAGAATACATATTGAGTACAAGTTCTGTACTAAAGATGATTGTATGATGTTGTACGATTATAATTATAAAATATAATTTTGAAGGCAAATTAAATTATACTACATAAAATATCCATCGTTCATATTTTTTTCAACATGTACGCAACTTTGTTGCACTCTACATTCGATGTAAATTATTCGCCGAAATGACTATGAGTTGGCGTCATAAAGAGAGATGTATTGAAATGGTACTTTCATATATTTAACATTTTATTTATAATAACATGATGGAGAAGATGTGAACATTGTAAGTATAAAAGGGTAAATACCAATAAAACGGTATTCTTAACACGGTATTCTATTCCGTGAGGTACGAGGGGATTCGATCGTTCGCTGTTTGTCCGTTCGTCCATTCTCGCCGGCAAACATACCGAAAATGGCGCGCGGTATTTCACATTGTTGTTTTAAGACAGCTCGATCGATACCTTCATCGCGGTATCGGTACACACCCACATTGTTGCGCACCGTCTCCCTTATAAATAAGCGATCGTTTAGCCGCGAAGTCTCGGGGAAAACTTTCGCCGTGCTTTGGTTCATGGACGGTTTTATAACGTAACGAACCTCATTAGGAACGGTAATAGCGCCTTTTCTGGTAGCAACTCCATTTTCTGCGAGGCAAGACGGATGGCCGCCATCGTTGCACCGTCGCCTTAAAAGTCCTCGCACATCCTACGGAAGCGGAGAGTAATGAATGGTTCGCAAACGTAAAAAAAAGGGGGGAATTCCGTCGATCGTCGCACGGTGATTTATCGTGACTTTGATCGCGCCGTCAAAGCGCCGTGATAACGCTTTGTCCGATAAGGCAAGAAGGGATGAGTGTCCTACTGCCGTTTTCTTCGCGATTACGGATAGCAAGGACATGATTCACGCGTGATCCATTATCGGACGATTATTGTTATCTGATAATCGCGTTTGTGTGTACGACGAAATGTGCTTTCATAGTTTACGAGATTATGATCATCGCGGCGACAAATATAGCGATTGCGAACGTCGCGCTCTTCAATCATTAGAAGCTTATCGGATTTGCCTTGCGTAACTAAAATTAATTTCCAACAAAAGCTAACAAGAGCAAAAATAATAAATATAAACCATAATGAATTCATTTTTCAACTTTCCGCAACGGCATTTGAGGTAATTGCGGACTAATTTACATAATTTTCGCTCTCCTTGTATACCTCTGCGTCAAAAAGTCATTTACATGACATTTTAAGCATGTTAATGACTAAGCTTTCAAGGAGTCAAACTGGAACCTCTGATGTGGAAAAACGGGAGGTTTCGCGTGACATCACTTCCTCAGCATCGGCATCGTCGCGCGCGGATGGAGGCACTCATGCCTGACGACTTTTTCGTCGCACGGTGCGCGGGGGAAGGGAGGGAAAAACTAACAAGCGCAAGGTTCACTCAGATTAGATCGACTCCAATTTAGTTCACTCGCCGTTTGACCTCCATTCCGGATCGGCCGCCCTCTCTCCGGCTTTTAATTTGCGGAGGATATGACGGTCCCTCGATGAATCTCATCGGTCGTCCCTCTCGACGACCGGTGCCGTTAAACCGGAACAATTTAGCATCGAGGACGACAGAACGGCCACCCCCCATTTTTATCGGCACTCCACATTATAGATTTAATTGTAATTCAATCAGCGGATAGGAAGTTCTAGAGCAAAGTACTTTTTTTTTTGTACGATCCATCGTTGGAATTCTCGATTACACAACTCAAAGAAATTGCGAATGAATATTCGAGATGTTAATCTACGAGAATTAAATTGCGAAATTAAAAAGTAGAAACAATTTTATCTGATGAGCTGTCTCTTAATATCTTTAACATCTACAATAAAAAAAATATTATGCAACATGATATTGGATATTGCTTATAAGACAGCAAAATAATTTAAATGTAACATAAAATTTATATATATTTATAAGAACCGTGCAAGTTATGCCCCGATTGACTGCACAATTTTTCATCCGCATCATCTTTCAATTTTCTTTCTCTTATTCTTTAATTAATTCTTTAATTAATTGTCACAGAAGAATAGCGTGGTGCAAAACAGGTAGATTAATCCATTTACAATTAGTTCAGTAATATAATGGATTATGAAGGGCAGATCAACCCGGACAATCAAGTGTTAAGAAATGTAAATGAAAACAATAAAAAATGTAAATATTAAAATATTAAGTTACCTGACTATCACAATATTTTTTGAGAATTATAAGGCGAATTAACACGTGAGAAAGTAAAAAAATGTACGCGTCCCGAACTTCGCGGTCTTTGAAAATTAACACAGGGAATAGAGTTCGGAAGTTGACCTGTTTCCGCTTTTCGAGCATCGTCAGTCCATTAATTTAAAGGGATAGCACGAGGAACGAGAGGCTCCGGCAGACCAGGGGTCTAGGTGAAAGACGAGTACCTGACGTATATTTGATGTTTGATCGATTGATCACCATGCATCTATCGCAATCTTTTATACGCCCACCAAGGATCTCCGCTTGTCAGCGAATATAGAACCCTCTTGGCCGTATCGTTAACTTCTTGACCCTCCTATCACACGTCGCCGAAACAATTTCAACGCGAAAAGAGATACGTAAATAATATATTAATATATAACCCTCGTATTATTTAACAATTTATCAAGGACATTTCACAAAAATATAAATTTAGTAACAATAATTTTATAAGCTAAATCATAGGCTAAGGACGAGCATATAATAAACTCAGGTGTTAAATATTAATTTATTCAATAACAAAAGAATGATTGAACTGCCATTGATTCTGACGCTCTGTTACTTTTATTGCTATATCATCACCAATTACGCTTGATTATTTTGCTCTAAGTTCCGACATCAATCCTCGACGTACCACTTTACATATTTCAAGTTCATTATTAAATATTTAAATCATTCACCGCTGATGAAGATTGAGTAAAGTCGAAACGTTGAATTATATACAATGTTCAATCATACTTTCGTTATTGAATAAATTAATATTTAACACCTAAGTTTATTATACGCTTGTCCTTGGTCTATGATTTAGCTTATAGCTCAGCTCGTAACGAGCGAATTAACTTTATTCAACAATAATTTTTATACTTGTGTTCTTTGAAAATAATGACACGCTTCGACATAATCGTCTCTCCATTACTTGCAAGTATCGATGACTGCATTCACCGTTACGTGAGGCTTTTCACCTCGCATTTGCATCTGTTTAAACGAATAAATAATCCCACGGTGCCGCGCGCGCGGCGATATTCTCTTCGCCGCCGTCTCGGTTCCCGGCTCGAGTCCACATTCTTCCCCGCTTCCCGGCACGAGGAAGAAAGAGAGCCAGGAAGTCAGCCGTGAGACAGGAAGGTCGTACCATCTAAGTTTAGAGTGTGTTTTAGTCACCTACCGCGGCTACCTACACTCTTTTCCACCTACAACTCCGCCCCTTTATCTGCCCGAGGAGTCCGCGAGGAGTCGTTAACGACCTCCGTATGCGGAGGTGATACCCGTGGTACGTGCGGTGGAACCCTTTCAACGATAATCCTGGAAACTCGGATCTCGCGCGCGATACCGTCCCGTGAATTGGCACGCGGGGAAAACCGAGGCGTTACTCGATTTTACTTTACGCGCAAGTTAACGCCGCGCTTTCTCACGTCTCGTTCAAGGTATTAAATTCTTTTCTTCATAAAAATAAGTATATTGCATAAAAATAATTTTCCTCATTTCCTTTTGAACGAAGCCGCCGTTTTACAGGCGCGACATCATTACTCAACAAAGCTTTCGAATGGCTAGAGAGAGAGAGAGAGAGACCTTCGTGAAAAACACTCCGGGAGAAATTCCGTTGTCTGAGAAGAGAGTATTATGGTACGTACGGTCTGTCTGCCGGCTGTTTCATAGTGTTAATATATATCTCCGCCGGTTATTCCAATATCCGTTGTCTACTCTAGACGATGATGCAAGCGTTTGCACTTCCCGCCAGCGCGCTGCTGGCATATACGTTCTCGTCTATCTGCCGCCGCCGTCTATCTATCGTGTCCCGAAGGAAAACCTGAATCACGAAATCCTCCGGGTGCTCTCTCTAAGAAAGGCGGAGCAGCTGCGGCGGCGGCGGCAACTCTCTGTTATAGAGCCCCGGTAACGTACACGCGTGTAACGTTTACACGTCCCCGTATCTCTTTGGCGTGTGTATTCGTGCGTGGGTGTTAAGCGGGTGCAGGAAGGAAAGGCGCGGGGACCGGCGAGAGGGAGGGGGGGGAGGATAAAGGAGTAAAACCGCGCGTTGTGTGGATGTGGGTAAGCGGGGACTGTAAATATCGCGTCTCTCCGCTGCCTACCTCGCGCGCAACGGGGAGGCACGTCCGGTATATATGGTATATCGCCTTATGCATGTCTCCTCGTCCTACCGCGCTGGTGCCTATGAAGGCACCGGACAGACGAACGGGCCATTGGATGAAAAATACCCCACTAAATTGATAAATTATGGCCGCTTTAAATCAGCCAGATGCGGGGTCCGTGCGTTCCACCGCGGCTCAGAGAGAGAGAGAGAGAGAGAGAGAGAGAGAGAGAGAGAGAGAGAGACAGGCTGGGGCCTGATTTAGGTAGCCATTCTGGATAACTCCCGATAATAACTCTATTGTAAACGGTAGTCGGGGAAACTTTACGAGCAAGTTTTTAATGGTTTTCTTAGTAATTGTCAATGCGGAATTTGTTCGAAACGACCTGAGGATCAAGGGAAATTACGACCAAAATTGGTTCTCGAAGACTTTACAGCGAGAACTTGATCGAAATCTGCACGAGAATCACATGTACGAGAAAATTATCACGAGATTTACTCAATTGAAGCTAATTAAAGTTGAGAAACGGGCAACATTCCGTTCTTTCTTTATATTAATTTTTTTGCGATTGATATCTACAATCACGGATTGAAACGTAAATCTTTGACGAGGGGCTCGTTAAATCGCGATTGCTCTATCGAAAAGCTCTATGCTATTTGTCGTTAAGACGAATCTCTCGCGATGGGCGTACAAATCAAGATTTACGGGCGGTTACAGCGACCGAAACTCGGCGCTCTCTTGCGACATGGACAATGTAAGAGATTGCGTCACACACAACGACCGAGAATCGGCTTCGAGGCAAATCGAGGCTCGATCCGAAGAACTCGGACTGACGTTCCCGGAGGGGGCGCGGCACTTTCTCTCACCGGAGTTCCAGAGCAACGTGGAATCGAGGAAACCCCCTCACGAATACCCACACAATTTACTCCTCCGTAGCCGTTCCGATGTCTGGAGAAGTTACCTCGCCTCGCTTAAAATTCAATTTGACCAAAATGGGGAATATACTCGCACAGTCTGCCTGGGGGTACATATATAGTTGGACACATAAAATATTTCATTTCGCGAGAACTCCGTAGAATAAGAATTTACACATCATCTCTAACACTTTTTCGACATTGATGTTTAAACGAGCAATTTTGAAATTTAAAACATGCCATCACTAATTTTTTTTTATTTTTTTAAGAAAAATAGAATTTGTTAAAGTACTGAAAACTGAAGAAGACAACATATTTTAACAATAAGATGTATCATGATATATCATCATACGAAAAAACTTTAGATAAAGCAATTAATATATGAAATAAAACTAAAAAAAAGAATAATATATCTTAGCAATCAATATTTTACTTTAATATTTTTCATCTCATTTCTGTGTTCTTAAAAACTTGGTACATCTGATAGCGATCTCCAAGTTTTTATCTGAATTATGAGCACGAGGAAACCGCGGAGAAAGAGAAAATTAGTAACACAATCGGCAAAAGCGACAACGGATTAGGCGCGGTATGAAGAAAGAGGAAGAACGCAACGACCGAACAGAAATTCCATCGTCAACCGGTCGGGGATCGCAATAGAATCGGAGGGTTCCTTTGACCGGTTGCACGTTCGCGCGAGCCTGCCTGACCACTTGTGATTCATTTTACGCAATAAGCCTTCGCTCGCGCCATGTATGCAATTCCATTTGTTTTCTGTGCGTCTCTTTTCCAAGTCTCGCGCGAAATGCGGGATTTGCCGCGGCAAAACTCCCGAGGAACGTACGCTACCTTTTTCTCTTCGCTAAAGCAAAATCCTTCCTCTCGGGATCCTTAAAATTTTAACGTGATATGTGTATACATACATTTTAATATGATATGTGTATACATACATATATTTTTTTCTTTATTTAATGTAATGTAAAATTGATGAAAATATTATATTAATACTTTAAACACGAAAAGCAGACACACGAACTCTTCCCTCGTACGAGTTATAAAACTCAATATTTCTCGACTTATATTAGGACAGTAAATTTCAGAACAATAAATCTCGCGTGATTTTGAGCACTTCCTCTTGACTGGTAACTTTGTGTGTGATTTGCTCAATAAGACCACGAGACAGTTCTATTAAGCCACGCGTCCACGCGTCTAGACCGAGTAACGTGTTACAAATTCGCATCATTAAGTACAATGAAGAAATGGCTCAAGTACTTGAACAGATGACTAGAAGTTTCCGACTTATCCGCAGAAAAGTATTACACACTTGGAAAAAATTCATTTGTAATCGGGGTATTGAGATTTTCGCGCTGATTTAGCCTTCTCGGATAAAACTGATTACACCGCGAGATTAAAGGTGCTTTCCAGCAGCCGGGACACTAACAAATTTTTGGCAACGGTGAACAGACGTAAGCATGGAAGTCAAGAAGGCTTCGACCTTATTCCTATCACGTACTTGGCAACTGTACAAGTCTTTCCGGCTATATCCTTGACCAAGGAATAAGGACCATTTTTTTAAATGTCGAGCATTCGTCGTCTGTATCTTGGCTCGCAAAAATGCTCATCTTCAGAAAAACCGTTTTATGAGCTTAGTTTTTCATATGCAAGCAGGTATACCGCGCCTTGAGAGCCACTACAGGCAGTTTAATATCGACGCAACGCTTTTTTCAATGTATGCAAAAATTATTTGATAAATCAACATTATATAAAAAAAAATTTTAAAGCAGCAATTATTACGCGATTACAGCATACCCTAAATAACAGATATTGTATTATTATATTACATATATTATAAATATCAATATTTTAGATATTGTTTAAATATGTATTACGTCCTAGATTCACGACAGCAAATATTACGCGTTATTATATTACATATATTATTGGTAACAAATATTGTGTTGTTATATCACATATATTACAAACATCAATATTTTTGATATGTATTATACATTCATACTGTTCTTATGTGCAACTGTTAAATTCTCTCGAGACGATCGTGGTATCGTCGATCCCTATTGGACGAATGCTACCGCACACGAGACTCCTATGAGGTACCCTCGAAAATACTTCTCTCTGGCTCTCGCACCAGCGTACCCTACTTTATTATACCGTCGTCCCAACGAGCGCGGTATATTACGCGATGACCGAGAGCGGCGTGCACACGCGGCTACCTATTACGATAAATACCCGGCGCGCGCGATCCGGCGAGATCGGCGGGACCGGCTCCCTAAGACGGTGAAGTATTTCCGCGATAGCCATAACCTTTCGCCACGGCTTCCCACGCCTCTCGACGAGCGTGTCCCGCCGCGCCCGTGCTTGACCACACCGGGCGAACGAAACACATCCAGCTGGGCTGGATCGTGATCGGTGTTTTCCTTTCCCGCGTTTAGGCAGATCAATCAGCTAGGTCTTGAACGAGACACTGGCCGTTGGGATAGGGCAATTGTGCATCTTGGACGCGTTGCGGGAAGTATCTATTAATCGCCGAATCCGTTTTTCGTCTACAAAATGTTCCAATAAAAATAGAATATAATCTAGTTATTTAAAGTTAGGTATATACATAAGGATTAAATGACGTTTGCATTTTTAACTCGAAATTTAAAGTTTGTATTAAGGGATATTGAGAGGACCTGCAGATTGCACGTGGTCTCAGCTTCGTGAAATATCATATAAACATGGCGAGCTAATGATTTATAGATGATGTCCTGAAGAAATTAAGCACATCCTCTACTCTAGACCCGCAAGTCAGCTTAGCTCTCTTCTTATCAACTACAACGCCCGCGTAAATTCAAGGCTATGTTCGGCCAAACTACCCTAGCCGGACCGCGGGCTGCGGCATTATCCTGGAGGATTTATGCGGCTCCTTTCCCAAATGCATTCATCATTCCGCGATGTCAGCGGCTCGCTTTCAGCCCCGGTCTTCGTCCTCCTTTTATCTCCTCGCTCCTCCGGTTCCTCTCCGTCTCTTTCTCACTCTCTCTCTCTTTCTCTCGTTCGCTTCCCTCGGCTTTTGCCGAACTCCCGGCCTTCTACTTTACACAACACGCACGAACACCGCCACAGTGCTCACTCTCGCTCTCGTCCGAGAGTCCACCGTCTTTCTCTCTTCTCCTCCTCCTCCTCCTCCTCCATTTCCCTCCGCGCCTGTAACGCGGCAGTGATTCTTGTTCGTTTTTGGCATTCACGTCCTCCTCTCTGCTTCCTCGTCGTCTTCTTCTTCTTTTTTTACATCATCGTATAGTGGCGCGGCCCTTTTCGGGCTCGGGCACAAACGGCCGCGTATCGGGACCACCCTGCGCTGCTGAGTCTCTCCGTGATTCTTTATAACGCTTGTAACGGGTGTTGTGACGCTCCTCGGGACACCCTCTTATCGAACGTGATATATGAAGGTGAGATAATAACGCGCGCATATGTCGACGACCCATTTTATCAATTTGCATAAACACAATCACAAGTTACATTCGAAATACATAATATTACTTGAGAATTTGTCATTATATTCATGATTACACGACTCAATTAATTAATAATGTAATTCACGTAGTCTAGTTAAAAATTTAGTTTCGCGAATACCACGTGATTACGATAACCTTGTACTTTGATTGAAATTCAACACTCGACCTTGCACATATGAAATATCATGTACTTTAATGCATTCGAATAATCCATAATCAAATGAGAAACGTATAAAAATGATTGAAGAAATCGTGTCGCTTGTGTGTGTGTGTGTGTGTGTGTGTGTGTGTGTGTGTGTGTGTGTGTGTGTGTGTGTGTGTGCGGGAAGCGGCGGCAGGCGGGAACTGGCGGGAGATGCCGAGCGCTCGTTGTTAAATGTGATCGTCATTACGCGGCTCTTGGGTACGTACTCGTAATTGCAACCGCGGTTCATTTACGGGAGTGAGTTCATGCAACCGTGAATCATTTCGTCTGGCCGTCCGTCTGTGCGTCTTTCGCTATTCTTACGCAAATCCGATCGCCGGGTCCGTTGCCATGCCCAGGCGAAGGCCTCTTGACGGTCAACGCTTGCCGTCCGGCAGGCCCGAAATTTGCATTTAAAACCATAGCTGCGGGCGGCAAAATGAAAAAGGCGGCTTCTCGCGCGCGGTTTCAGCGCAGACGCGCCCAGGCGAAAAAAGAATTGCGCGCGCGGTTTGGCGGAGACGATGGGGAAAAAGAAAAGCAAGAAAAGACCGAAGCCGATGCTGCTGTCGATGCGCCAGCAGGATAAAGAAACCCCGGATTGTCTTCGGGGCTTTAAACAGCCGCGCGCAAGAGCCGATACAGTTCCCCGGCGAAAAGGCTAAAGGTGGATGCAGCGGGAACGATGTATCAACGCGCTCCCTCCGATATCATTGCAACATCGTACCACTTTTCTCGAGATTAATGCCACCGAGTTCATAAAAAAGCGAATTAGACTGACGTACTACTTTCAAATATATTACAGTTACTAGAACCACAATTATGGCTGAGAATCCGGCCAAAAAATCATCACGTTGCAAATTACAAATGTACTTGGCGTAATTTCCTGTAACGCGGAATATATATAAATCTCTTATCTTGTCATAAGTGAAACAACCCACGTACTCCGGGGCACCGCGCCGCCGCGCCGGTGCAATTTCATTTCCGGGTTCCATCAGCTCGACTGATTATTTTAAGAGGGGGAAACGGATGGAGCGAGCGAGCGAGAGCGCGGGTGAAAGGAGACGCGCGGGAAGGAGGGGGAAAATGTGACAGGAAAAGACGGCCACGTACTCTGATGAAAAACAAAACGCAGGGACGAGAGCCCGGCGCGGCGTCTGGCAAACGTGTCTTCGAATAGATGAAAAGGAGGAGGAGGAGAAGAAGAACGGCAAAAGATAGAACGGAAGAAACGTGATGAGGTGGGCGCGGCGAGGGAAGGAGAGACAGAAGTTCCGGTGGAGGGCCGGGATATAGCGCCAGCGACGCTGGCTCGACATCGCGACGTTTTACAACCACGAAGAAGAACTCCGCGCGCACGATTTATTGGCTGAAGAGCCGGGAATTTATGCGGAGATTCGCGCTGGCAGGTGGTTCTACTCGCGATGAAAAACCGAAATTTCTCTCCAACCCTCCTCTCCCTCCGCCCCTCGTCGCTCGCGGTCTCTCCCCGTCTTAATTCTCATCTCTCTTTATATGCGACTCGGGTGGATTGCGGGAAACTGGAGAGGCCAGCGAGACGTCTTGTTAAATGCGATTAATATCTAACACCCGACTCTCGAGTGTTTGATCTCTCGACTCCTCTCGAATAAATTTACGTCTTGCTGAATACAGGACTGAAGAATGTCAGGACTTCGGGACTTGCCGCTTCGTCATGCATATTCCCGTGAATTTTCGTGTCGCGAAATTGAATTGTGATTTATATAAAAGAGTTGCGTCTGCAATCCTTGCAGAGAGAAATTTAGTTGCGCCGTGTACGCAATTCACCCAATAATTTGTAACTCACATTTTTAATCATTTTCAATCATCTAAGCTTTGCGAGACTTTTTTTAAAGGACCACATAAGATCGGATGGAAGTTTCGGGATGTTGGTACAAGGCGATAAGGAACGATGTCCTGGCACGTCCTCGGGGCATGGGGTGACTGGGTGGCTGCGGCGATTGCCAAGGGAGGACGTAGAAAAAGAAAATAAGAAAAGTAACACCAAGTGGAAGGCACAGCGAAGAGCAATGGTAAGAAAAGGGTGGAGGGGAAGGGAAGTTTTGCCTCTATCGTTTGTACGGTGCTCGCCTTGTTTTCCCACCCGTGGTATTCATTTCAAGGACAGGAGAAACATTTCGATCGGTTGTAAGGGAGATTCCCGGCCAAGATTTTCTGCGGGGCAGCTAGCAAAAGGATGCACTAAATTGCCCGGATATCTCGCGAGTATATCAGAGTCAGTGTGGCAGCGGGGTGCCCGATACAGCCACTCTCGATGCTGCGCGCTCCGCGCATCGCAGGACGAGGGGGAGAGAGGATGGGAGAAAGACTGAGAGAGAATGAGAGATGTGAGAGAGATAGCGGAGAGGGAGAGGGAGAGAGAAATGCTAGTTACGGTCGCCGCTGCTGCCGTTGCACCGTCGCCCCGTCGCCCCGTCGTCGTTACGTCCCGTTCCTCCGCTCCGATCAGGTATGTATCGACCGTTACCGAGACTGCCGCCGCCTCGCGTACACACGTTATTACGTTCCGATCTTGCAATTCTCGAAAAAGATATCGCTGCGAAAAAGTCACATGAAATAGGTTAAGACGGCCGAATCGCTTCACCAGTCGAGCAGGAGCAGGGAGCAGGTAGTGCGGAGTCTGCGGAGGAGCTTCGCGTTCCACGTCTGACGTCGCTTCTCTTCGCGGCTAATTTATTGCTCGGATCGAGTTATCTTCCTTTTACGATAAGCCGGACAAGACCTTTCGGTATCGTCGATATTACGTTTTGCAGAACGATATCGTCCAGCGACGGGTTCTACTTTTAAGATATACTGGCGCACTTGTCTAGCGATAATAATTAACTGTTTACGCGTATTGGCGTATATGCTAAGAATCACGCGGGAAAGAATGCTCGGCGATCACGTCACGTATCGAGTTTCGATACGGCCCTGAGTTCAGTGCACCGAGTTAGAAGCGTTCGCCGATACACTGGAGCTGTGACCCCGCCTGACCCAGCCGGCCGAATCTCAGGGATAACACCACCTCGCTGGTAAAGCTCTCCTAACCACCTTGTTCGCACGGCGAAAAGCTAAACGAGATCAAAGTAGGCGAGTAGTAGGGAGATGCATTATTATATTATTCACGCCTCGATACACAGTTTTCCCCTTATAAAAGGTGAATTAATTCATTCACTTATTATAAGCATTAATGTTAAAATAATATTTAAATAAAAAGCATTTAGATAGAAAAAGTGTTTGTTATATGCGTGTGAAAATATTTCATTCATCGCAATATTCATTAATTAAAAAAAGATTAAAATTCAGTGTATTATTAATTTATCATTGACCATTGAGCTAAAATTAATTTTTAAATATAAAATTGAAATGGATAAAGGTATTTTTGAATTCAAAAAGTTATAAGACATTTGTGCTTTGGCAGTACAGTTATATCGCGATAAGCTTCATATAAAAATAACTGATATCAATTGCATTAATAGGCACGAGACCGAAGGATCTCGTCCCATCGACCTTGAAATTCAGAAGAGCCAGGCATGCGAGAAGGGGAGAGTGGTTTGGCCAGAAATTTTAAGTGTTGTCGCCTCGTCGCCCATCTCGGCGATCCATCATAGTGGGTTGAAAGAGCACACATACACACAAACACATACGCGCGCATCTCTCACAATGTAAAGCGCGCGAATAAAAAATATGCGCGAGTCAAATAATACAACGATCCTGGTGATAAATTGATGTTCCTCGCTCCGTCGTTAAGATTTTAATTTTGCATTTATGTCGTACTCAAAAAAAGTATCATCTACATCGTTTTTTTGCACCGAAATGCTGTGGCCGATGCAGGGACCCTTATACAGGGACAAGTGATCGTTTCCTATCCCGCCCCGGCCCGCAACCCCAAAAGTCCATCCCTCCCACAACACAATTCGACCTTATCCTGTCAGTCTCCTGCGCGCGCTTTCACAATCTTTTTCTCCCGCTCACTCTCCCTTTTTTTCGGTCTATTCGACAGGGGTCTCGTTTGATCGTGATCGTTTTATTTCACGGCCGGCCACACTTTGATCCCTCATCTCTTTCATCCGCGCGTCATGCCACTCCTCGTCATCGCGCTTTTCTCCATGGGATCTCTGCACTTTGCTATTTTACCATACACTTTAAATGTTAGAATCAAAATGCATAAAGCGCTTTTCTAGTAATATATATTCTATATCGAAGATTATATTGTGCTAATGATTAAAATAAGGAAATTTTTTAATGTTTTCAAGCAGAATTGATAGATTACATCATTTCGGCCCAATGAGTTTTATTGCGTGCAGAATTGTTGCGTAAATTATCCCCTCGAAATATTTACGCAGCGTTAATGATCTCGCAGAATGACCTATATGCCTCGTTTGACAGCCCTGCATAGTTCATTAAACTTCAAAAAATAATATAACAGCCCCGTATTGAAAAGGAGAGACAGCACGGCGATACTCCAATAATGTGTCAACGTGCTTCGGCAACTTTGCTTAGCGAAAGACCACCATCGGCATAAAGAAAATCGTCTCATCCTACTCTCCTCAGCTGATCTTCCATATCATTGCGCTCGAGTCCCCAAGACGGGCTTTCGTGGTATCGAGTTTCCTTCTCGACGTTCGGCCTAAAGTAGGAAAAAAGAAAGACCGCCGTTCAATGGACGCAGGATAATCGAGGAGGATGGTAAGTGGCGTAACGATCACGGGATCGATGTAGAATGAGCGATTTTTGATGGGAAGGGCTTTTTTACGATACTTATTTAAAAAACGATCAAATGCTTGTGAAGTTCTCTCGAGCAATCTCGAGGCGTCTTTCTTTTTATTACCTTGTAGTATCTTCTTTAATATTTGAATACCGATAGTGAAGAAAGATTTGACTTTATGTTTTATCAGTTCGAAATATAAATATAATTAAAATGCGAATTAAATTTTTTAAATAATTATTAGCTGAGAAATGACTTAAAATTTCTTCAGAAGATAAATATGTTTATATTTCAGTGGGTACGTTATATGCATTATAAAAGCGAGTAGATCGAGCTGCGCCCTTTTTAGCAGCCGCAGGAGTTACTGTGACAGAGAAACCGGAAGCGTGCCGGTGGGCGCGGCGGAAGTTCGGGGGCTGAACGCGATCCTATTTCTGCAGTCGCGTCTCGGTGGTAGTATTACGACGGATGTGGCAAAACTGTACAGTCGTGACTCGAAAGACGCTTGCGATGAATTCTGTAAGAAGAGAGGCAACCAGAGACGGCTCGTAAAATTTACCGCTCGCGCGTACTCAGCTTTCTCGTTTTTCGTATGCATATAAGAAATATTTAATTATATTAAATTCGTACGAATAAGTAGAATGAAAGCAGGATCGCAATTGACTCAATAAAATCTATTCATATATACGTATACATGTGTATGCAGAATTAATTTATTCTTATTATTGCCTCAACTTTATATTGGTTAGATTAAAAAATTATTCAGATTTAACCGAATGGGTAACTTTTATTCCAGTGAATAATTAGCATAATTAACAGTCAAATAAAAAGTCTTTACTGTTATTCAGATTTAACACGAGTAACTTCAACTGCAACGCCCGGTAAAAAAATTCCTGACAAGCAAAGTGAAGCAAGACAATTTTCAATTAAGGTATAAACATGTAAGAACATGGAATTCATCGCTACCGTCGCTTGACCATATACGCCTGCCCGATATACACCACGTCGAATTTCCTTAATACTCGAACTAGCTATTAGCCAAGTGTTCCGCTGTTACATGCATGCGTATAAAAACGCGCGCGCGTGAAATAAGAGCATGGGCGCATACGGCGCGCGCGCGGACATTATATCTCCACGCATGAAGTGCTTAATGCAATTACATTTCACTCAGTAGCTTGTTTCCGCGTTACTAATTAACGGTCATCGTGGCGTGCAGATAGGCGCGACGATTCAGTCTGATATCAGACTTTCTTCCTAATGAGATGGATGCGGACTGTAATGCGAAAATATTGCAAATTATACGTAAGAGCGGCGCAATAAATTAATTAACATAAAATGGAATAATGCAAAGGAGGCTCGCGTGGTTCTGCTGAGTGCAAGACCATCGGCTCGGTGACCCGGGTTCAATCTCAGCCGTTCACCTTTGGATTGTTCTTTGCGATATGTAATACTATAGCGCTCTCCGATGGGCCGCGAGTCACCACGCGAGTTCTCCTCGAAGCTTCTCTTTAATTGTTGGGCGTAGCTTTCAGTGTCGGGCATATGCGATAACTATTAATGTTTAGTTAAATAATTGAGACACATCGTGGACAATCTTAAAACTACAACCGATGTCATTTTACAATTTACAAGAAAGGAAATGTCGAATATGGCAACATTTGAAAGATTAATTGCAATCTTGCTTTAACCCACTTTTTCAAGAATTCGAGGAAATTAGTTTCAAAGTTGAGAAAATTGAATCTAGATTAATTTTCTCAAGTTCTCTAAAAAAAAAAAAGTAAGTTAAATCACCGCGTTGCAGAGGAACTCTATACCTCCTCCTTTACTTGGCCAAGCGGTGTCGTTCTCATTTCTCCAAGCGTTAATACGTATCAAAGGAGCAAATGAAAATTGAAAACTGTTCCCGTCGCCCGACAAACGCGGACAGCTTTACGGCCGGCCCTGCTCCGGACCAGACTATTGATCCTACCGGGGATGAGGGAGACGACGGAGAGAAAACAGAGAGAAAGAGCCGGATATAGAAGTAAGGGGTGCCACTCCATATTATTAACCCGTCGTGAACTCGTCTTCGTCATATAAATTTCGCGGCATCCCATTCACGCGTAGAACGAGCTCGCACCCCACGTTTTAAGCACGGGAATGGCAAAACGGCTTTTCGTCGAGCGGCTGACGAGTTCTGGGTGCGAGGGACACGAGGGATCCGTAAATCCCACTCGCAAAAATTCTGAATGTCGATGAGGGAGCTAATCCTGTTGTCACAAGACTAGCTCCTATCGCATTCAATTATGTAATCTCGAAATCTAAAAGTATCTATATTATACATCTTTAATTTATGCTCGTTGAACTTGTTACAATATAATTATGGCAATGATCGTTGTCAACGATCATGATTAATTACGAATATCTACACATATCTGCTTGTGACAAATGTAATAAAAAATTAAACATACGAGATTGAGATAAAAACAAAAAAAATTAAGGAGCGGCAGACCTCTTTCGGATAACATATGTCCTTCCTGTTCAACGTGTCGTGAAGGATACATTCTGATTTAGGCTAGACCCACTTCTCGTTTCTTTCTTAATTAAGAGACATAAATAACAAATAAGCTTTAGTTTTTGATATCTTGTTCCATCCTATATATATTTATATTATACCTAATTAAATTAGGTTGTATTTTGCTTCCACTTTTCCTGAAATATTTATTGCACTATTGTTCAGAAAAACACGCGTATGTTTGTAAATAATATAAAATGTACGTGAATGTCTGCAGTGCATTCAGTTCGGGTCCGTGGGCTCACTAAGCCCAAATGACTGTGCGGATCCGTCATCCCTGCGGGATGCACTACTTGTCATACCAGATTTTAGTGCACAGCCGTCGACTTAATTTTCTGTTCATGTAAAACGTCGTCGCGATTAACCTCGCTAGATTTCCCAGAAGGCGAAATAAACGAGGAAATAAAAACGATGGTAACTATTCAGTGACCTGACGTTATTGAATTTCATGCAATATTTATGACGCGAAAAAAATATATCAAGAGTTTATAAAACTTCACTTTTTCAGTTCTAATAAATATGCAGAAATAGAGTTATAAGATCTCGCTAAGTTTTATATTAATGCAAGAGTCATAACGCGTTCCAATATCTTACTCATAATTCTTGAATTTTATCTCAAGCCAGCAATACGTCAAAGACGCGAGGAAATGACGAACGTTCATTGAACTATCGTTCAGCTGGGCAAGTAATATCTTGATCGTTAGCCTTTCCCGGGTCAAACTTTATACTTTTAGAAGGCTATCTCTTACGGTTGATGATCCTATACTAGTCCGAATCTATTTAAGAATTTTGTCTGCAATTAAAACAATTGAACTTATTTCATTGCACGCATTCATCCTCACTTTTGACAAAATTGCTTAGAAATAAGATATATGTGTCGGTATATTATTAAACATTGTTCAGAGACCTTAATATTTATTTTTCCTACTCTATATTATAAATTTCAGAGAGATTCGTCACTGCATATTCATTAATCAAGAATACTTGAAAAAATTACGCAAAACGAAACTGAAATTAAAGCAAGCAATTCTTTTTTCTTTCCTAGTAAAAATATATAATATATTCAATCTTATTCCCGTGATGTCTCATTCTTACATTTCATCATCTGGACAAAGAATGCGATGGCGCAAGGTCGTTCGACAGGACAGCGGTTTGCCGAGAGATCAGACCGAGAGAGTCAGCCTAATCCACCCGGGGCTCAGGCCGGGTACGCGTCCGAACTGAATTCTCATTAAGAACACCTCGATGCCCCGAGATTTATTAACGAGTTTATTCTACCCGCCTTAATATGCGCGGAGGCGCGACCGGAGCGGAGTCAGAGCGAGCCGAGCGGGTCGAGAGTCCGAGCCGAGCTGAGCCGAGCCGAGAGCCGTAGAGTTTCAATTAGATGTGGTCATAATAATGCGCGATCCCCCGGCCCGCCGTGACGGCCGATGGTTGATGACCCGCCTGAACCTCGGGAGGAGAAATACCCACCACCCCGCGAACGAACGAACGGGTCCCCAGGCTTTTCCTTCCACCTTCGTGATACCGAGTTGTTAGTCACGGCGTTTCCGGGTTGCAGGACGAGATTCTTTCTACCGATCACGACGTGTCACGCCACAGCTTCGCGTATCCCTTCTCTTTCTCTCTTTCTTTAGCTCTATCCTCCTGCCTCGTCCCTACGATCGCTTCTCCGCTTCAGGTTGATCCTCTCCTTTTCTCTCTCTCTCTCTCTCTCTCTCTCTCTCTCTCTCTCTCTCTCTCTCTCTCTCTCTCTCTCTCTCTCTCTCTCTCTCTCTCTCTCTCTCTCTCTCTCTCTCTCTCTCTCTCTCCTGTCTCTTTCTCTCCACGCTCTCCGCTCAAGAGCGCAGTCACCTATTTCAAACGACTATGCTCGACGGTCGCCTCAGGTTGATCCGACAGCGACGCACGAGAGAAGCTGATCGGTGCAATCAAGAGGATCGGTTCACCAAGGTGTAAGGACCCCTCTTTTCCTCCTCGTCCTTCTCTCTTCTCATATAGATCTATTTACCTCCTCTCGACGGTTAGCGAAAGTAAAACGATGGATTATTATACGCGCGAATGCATATTGCATCGGCGAGAGGGCGAGCGAACGAACGAACTTCCAATATCTGGCCCACTTTCCGCGTTTCAAAGATTGACCGAGATCTCGCAAGAAGCAGGGATTACGCCGTAATTGTGCCAAATCGCACACGTTAGAAAATCTTACATACCTATATCGATTTGTTCGAGCTTCGCTTAAGCTTACTGTATCTAGGTCAGTGACTTGGATCGAACGAACATGGAAAAACGTTTAAATAAGGTTTTCTATAACTTTTCTTTCACAAATAAAAATATTATAGATAAATTCACTGCAAATAAAATATCACAAATAAAAATAAATTAAAACTTTTAATTTGGTTCAGAAAAAAATATTTCGATAAGTAGTCTATCATTGTTAAATATACAGTCGTAACAACTGTTATGGTTAAAATGATAAAGAAATGACAGTATGCAAAATATATCTATCATATTTTTTTGCGAAGAAGAAATTTATTCAGCCGCCATAGAGGATTCGAAGACGTCGCAATGGGAAGGCTTCTCGAATCGGATTTAATGAACTGTCAAGTATCAGCCACCACTGGTAGACACGCGATTTTCCAGTTGAACATCCTCCGCGCGGCCTGTCCCATTGTTCGCGAATAATGGTACCCGTGGTACACGCGTGTCGTGCCGATTATGTCACGTACTGCAACGCGTGGAATGCATACAAACAAAACCGCCGCGGCCGCGCCGGTTCCAGACCGCGAGAGACGCGTTTCCGAGGCAACGGCATTTCCATCAGCATCAGCGCGCAGACGTGTCGAAAGTACCGGCATTAACGGCGAGAAGGAGGAAGTCGGTGCGGCGGTACCGCGGAAACTGAACGGACGGATATCGAAATTATAATGTGAAAAGTAACGCGCGCGCGCGCGCGCGCGCGCGTCTCGCTTTCTCGCCGATAATAGATTATCCTGGATTATGTAATAATCCACGGTGAAAAATGCGCGCCGGGAAACAACGCCTGATGAAAGTCTTCCGTATTCGAGAGAATGAGAGTCTACTAACGTAAGATCGCTCGGTATGCATAAAACGTACATCGCACGGTTTACTTTTTAATGTCGAGATAAACGTCTCGCTTTAATATCGCTTCCTTACAAATCACGGTATAAAATATATTCGACGTAATCGCTAGGGGAGACCGGGGCTCGTTGGCACAAGAGGCAAGTTGGCAATGCGTTCCGTTTATGTATTTATACACGGAAAAAACGATATGGTTGCCACATCCAAAGAAATAGTAAGATTTGGCGCAAGAATATCTGGCGGTTGTCACACCCATATTGATGTGGTGTCTTAACTATATCATAGTTGTCGCACCACCGCACCAGCGCTGGTATCAAATCTCTATGGTTAAAGAAATAATGGAAAAGTTATCACAAAATATCTCTTTTATGATATAAGTACTTTTCTCAAAGTTTTATTTAAATCAAACAAGTATTACAATAGAAAAAGAGAAAACTCTAATTCAGGAGGTGGCAAGTAAATTTTCGAGCGTTTCAAAATATCGTATTAATGCTCTTTAGCTTGAGAAGTAAATCAAAGTTAAAATTAGTTAAAAGAAAAGTTTCTGTTACTATACGACATGTCATTTTGAGGAACAACAGTAATTTATTGTAAGAAAATGACTGAAATCAAACGTATGTTGGGATGGGGTATGTTTGCTCATATCAAGGCATGCTTAGCTTGACTTGTTGTTGCCGCGCGCGTGAGACCTGTGTGAGCATGTGATTTGCTACCTACTAATGCTGATAGAAGCTAGATATATATTTATATTAATATTTTTATATTGAAGAAAGCTACATCTAAAATAGTTTACAATTGTTCTTGAAACAGCACTTTGCTATTCGATCATTAGAAAATAACTTTAAAAGATATAATCTTTATCAAAAAGTACATATCTGTCACCCGTTTTGTGTTTCTATTACGTTTTCATTAATTTAGCATGTTTTGTCGCATAGCCAACTTACCCTACTATCGGGGCAAGTTGGCTACAATGCAGCATGTTCGTATTTCACTTATTACAAAGAAACTATACAGTATACAGGAGCGTTCTTGGCATGAAAATGTAGAGAAAGGTTCTCTCTATCATATTAGTACTGTTTAATCATGAAAATTAGTTGTTTAAAACTCAAATGCCGAAATTGTGAAAGCGGTGCCAACGAGCCCCGGTCTCCCCTATATTCTCTTAGAGTACGCAATTATTGCAAAATGTTTGGCGTAATAACTAATAATGATCGCATCTCGTTTGACTTGAAAACTGAAAGTAGCACTTTTACTGAGGCAGGCAAAAGAGTAGCATTGAAAAGAATTCGTTTCCACGCGTTGCACCACGGTGACGTGTTTGTTCGTTGCAACTTTTCGCAATGTTGTGGGAAGTTATTGTCATGAGCGCGTTGCTCTGTATTACATCTTTCATAGACGTGCGAATTGTCGTTCTCAAGGAGAAATCGAATTGCATATATCCATAAATCGCACATAAATTATTATTATTATTATAACTTGATAAATTATATCTTATTCTATTTAAAATAAATCCAATTCGCTCTAGAAATCGTTTTCCGTCGTCGCATTCTTTTCCTATCAATTTCTATACCGATAAAAGTGAAAAAGAAATGTCCAAGTGTGGCAAATTTAATAATTAGAGATATTACAATTAGTATAATAATGGATGTCATATGGATAAAACTAACGTAACTCATAGCTGAAAGAAAACACGCATTCGTTATCTTCTTTCAGTCCCTGCGATTTAACAAAAATCTTTATGTGAAAAGAACTGTTATCGCAGAACAAAAGCGGGTAGGGTGAGAACGTTAATTGCCGGCGTTATGGCCGACTCGTATATCATCCCGGGGATAGATTAGTGGAAAAGCGTGCGCAGGATGCGCCTGGCTGCGCGAACGAATATAGCGCTCAGTTCGAAAACGGCGGCGCGGCGCGCGCGTTGTTGGAGCGACTAATGGACACCCCAGGTGAAACCATCAATAACGCGAGAAATTCTTAATTAATTGCCGCATATGGTGGCTAATTAAATGCGATACACGCCACGACGCTGGCGGCAGACATGCCTCCCGTATCGTCCTTCCGCTTTTTCTCTCCTCCATGCTTCCCTTCATTCCTTTATTTTATCCCTTTCTCTTTTTCTGTCTCCCTCTCTCTCTCTCTCTCTCTCTCTCTCTCTCTCTCTCTCTCTCTCTCTCTCTCTCTCTCTCTCTCTCTCTCTCTCTCTCTCTCTCTCTCTCTCTCTCTCTCTCTCTCTCTCTCTCTCTCTCTCTCTCTCTCTCTCTCTCTTTGTCCCTCTGTCTCGCTGATATTCTTTTCTCACATTCTACCCGTGAAGTAAACGCGCAACGTGTGCGATTTAATTCCAATTTTTAAAATATAATTTGCTCATTTATATCAATACGTTCGAATAAAAACCAATAAAAATCTATATATGACTATCTTCATTTAGGGATTGCAAAAATAAACGAGAATATTTGCGTGCGTAATGATTAATTTAGTATTACTGCAAAAGGAAAAAAGAAATATACACAAATATATTTACAATTCCGTACAATTGAATTCTATAAATTATGTAATTTAATTCTCTATATATTAATACGATTCTCTTTATGCCTTCATAATTGCAAATTCGATAAATTTAAATATCAACATCAAAGAAATTAATAAATGCAGAATGCGCGACCGTTCGTACTCTGTTCACGTTAAATTTCGCGCAACTTTTCTTTCAGCGCTAATAATGACGCATTTGAAATGTTGCTTTATCCAGATATCCGCGTGCACCCGTTGCTATACGTGCACGACGCTACAGCTCGTGCCAAGAGCGAGAACATTGGCATGCAAACCTGACAGGTCACGACAGAATGTTCTTGGCATCTCAACGGCAGCAGATTGAAGCCGTGCACGAAGCAACGTCGCTGTCACGGCCACGGGGGATCTTCTAGCATCGAATTTTTTTGCACCTTGGATTCCTCCGAGCGCTATTGTTAGATATAACCGACTACCTACACTCGCGAAATATTCCAAGGGGTTAACGTTACTCTTGCGCGGATGCATCGTAGACTTTTATATTTAATTTGGTTTGTAACAGAATAGCATTAAATGTGATAAAATATAGCCACATATCTAGAAACATACTGTATACGAAAGGTAATAATAATATAATTATAAATTTATATAATTATAAAGAGACCCCGATTGACGTAATTATTAAACTTTAAATGTAAATTTACGATAATTTTCAATAAATAAATAATTATATTTTTTAATCATTTACAGTAATTATTAAATAAATTATCATCATTTTGCAACAATTTCATATTCATCGTTGAGATCTCTCTTTTTCAGAGACAATTAACATCTCTTTTTAAGATTTAATCTTCTCTTCAGCTCTTTCTTATTTAATTCTTTCTCCTTTAATGCTTTTTTTCAAAAAGATTCTTTTTCACAAAAGATGATAAGGTGTTACGATTACCACTTATTTTTCATTATATTGTTCTTCTCATTTGCGATAAGCTACTGTTGTCGAAGTTACTGTTATCAAATTGATATCTGTATAGGTATAAAAACGAGCTTAATCATATTTCATTATTCGCATCTCATTGTCAGATTTCTTTCCGGTCCGATATTCATGTAGGACATGCAGCCGCTGAACTGTTGGCAATGTTGGCATTGTGGAAAATGAATCGTCGCTCGATTCTTGTCGCTCCGAGCTCTCTGGCGTGCACCTCTCCACGCATCGATGCGTGCATTCGAAACGCCGGAGAGACTTCTAACGCTCGACGGCGGCGAACGTTACAAGGAGAGTTACCCGGTCCCGGATGACTTGTTAATAAACCGCCGCGGTTCGGCTCGGTATCGCGTGTCACGAAATTCCATTTGTCTGACTCACACGCGGGAGAATGCACGTATCGGCGCATACACGCGTTATTATGCGCGCGCGCGCGTGTCCGCGTGCAAACACGCGTGCGGTTATCCGTATGCCGCGATCTACGGATACGCGAATATATTCTGTCGTGCACGTTAGACGCACCGACGTCGTATTAGCACCGATGAAAATCCTGCGATGCTCAATCGCTCAACGTTCGAATTTCGTGTCGGGCTTTCGAATATCAGACGCACGAATCAACTTTTGTGTATGTATTTCTGTTCAATTTTAATTGTTAAATTACAGCGTACAAAAATTATAGGTATTAGAAAATATATATTATATTATAATATATAGATAAATACAAAAAAATTTTTTTTTTTATTATAAAATAAATTATAATATATATATTATAAAGAAAAATATATTAGAAAAGTTTTCCAAATTTCATTTTCTATTCTCTTAGATATATAGAAAATATAGTTCATCGTAATTTAATTTACAGTTTAGAAAGACCAACACACGTGGTATTTACCACATAACCGAACATCTCTTAAACAAATTATCATTAGCTCACGAAGGATGATTTCGGGCTAAGGTTAAATATTTAATTCTTTAAATTGTAATGAAGGCCGTTATGAACTATAATCTTCGTAACACCGTGACGCGGGCAGACCGTGATAGAACCTGTCGGCCGAAAAGCAATCAGTGCAATCAACACACGGTAATGATTGACCGGCTTAATAGGGCCGGCGCGTGATCTTAAACACGTGTCTCGAACGCGAGCGGAAGGAGGTGAACGTACCTTTACCAACGTCGCGGATACTGTTCTTCGAGGCTGGTACAGCAGGCGTACAGTGTACGAGTTACGTTCGCGTGTTTTCCACTCACGTGAGCGCCGCGTACGTAATGCTTAATATTTCACTTAGGAACGCGCGAAACGCGGCCGCTTTTCACGATTACCCGCTCTCGTCGACCGTATTCAAAGGCGCGTATCACTCTTTGGCACGAATCGTAAAAAAAAAATATTATAAAATAACTAAAATATGAAATCAAGAACTTGATGCGTCCTTGATAAAAGATTAGCGAGAAGAACAGCCGCCGTTTTATTAAACATAACAATTTTTTTACGTATGCAGTCTACTTGCACGTGGGCACGTATGATATGAGCGAGTTCCGATCGGTTATGTCATCGAGCTGTTTGAGGAGGTAGTAACGTATGTCGCGAAAAAGTCAGGAAATAATGTACAGTGTCCCATCTGTGCTTCGAAACGTTTAAACATCGCCATTAAAACGTTTCCCGTGTCAGCAGGAAGCCATAATCGCACGATAAAACAGCGGTTACATTTCTATGAAACATTGCACGATATTTGCGTGACAGCTGCTTTTTACGTGGACAATGTTACGCAGAACTAAAACTCTAGCTGACAAAATTAAAAAGAAATGTGTTGTATACATCGTGTTGAGTGCCGACAACATAAAACGCCGCGCTTTAAACCTAATTTATTCAAAACAGGCTCGGTCGGTGAGTTAGCTCGTTTTTACGTAACATCGGCTGAAATAAAAGAGAAGAAACGCGAGGAAACGCGAGGGGAATTATGAAAGGCAGTTAGTCATTTACATCATTATTCTCGTAAAGAAGTTACCTACGGTGCACACCCTCCGCGGCGAAAGGGCTAATTAGGCGAGAGCGTACCGGAAGATTAGAGCGACCGCCCGAGTCTCTCCTCTTCCTCGTCTCCGCCAAGTAGTAACGGTAAATCGAGATCAGTCAACCTCCGGGCGAATCGAACGACGACGAAGACGACGACGACGACGACGACGAGCGATACGTTCGCGTTATCTCTCCGCGGACATTCGCGCATTTACATTTACAGCGGTGTATTATTCTCGGCGCTTAAATTGCCGCTTCGTTGTTCACCGGTAGAGCACACTCCGGATTGTGTAATCCGCGAACGGTGGACAAATCCAATTTACGGAAGGCAACTAATGGAGTGAAATCGCGGACATATTGGCCCGCCCGATACCCTAAAACGGGCAGAACTAGCGTGATTACACAGCGGGCCACAATTAATATTTAACAGTGTCGTGGGTGAAGGTTTGCACAATGCGAGCGCGCGCGTTAACGAGCAATCGCGTAATCCGAGGCAAAATGATATAACCCACCGTGGGCTGTCCCAGTTTCCAATGAAAAAAAAAAGAAAGAAATAGTTGCGTTACTATCGGTTACAAAGCGAGCGCTGGGCGCGTAACGCAACGCAGGCCGGTTTCAGGTGGGTGGTGATACTCCATAATGTATAGAGTGCGATTTCCATATCGGCCGCCAGGCGACAATGAGCGTTCCTTGAGCGCCTCGCGCTGGATATATCGCGCAAATTTCGCGTCATGCTTCATCGTACCTATCTCGAAAAGAAAATCAAGCCTGAAGTGGAATAGGGAGATAATGCTTAATCTTAGTGATGGGATTAAGTATTATCTTACAAGTACACAGTAAAAAATCGTGTGTACATAGCGGTCCATATGTTAAAATTTTCTTGTGTCACCAAGATTTGATTATTATTTCAATGTAAAATTAACATACAACAGCTATGTTATTTTTTTCTTAACATTTTCATGTGTTACATTTATGTCAACGTGATAACTTAACACTTTATATATGTCATTTAGAAATTAAATATTATTTTGAGTGCTTTTAACACAATTACTTTAAAAAAATCAACACGTCTTAAAGTTATTGTAACACATAAACAAAAAGTTAAACGTAAATGGTCAAATAATCGTAAACTTTGACATACAAAATAATTAAATTTACTAAAATCAAATGTTTCTATTACACATTATTTAAGTAAAATCTGTAAAATAATTAATATTATGTGTTAATATAACTTAAAAAATAAAGTCAAAAGAACAAATAATAAATGTAAAGTATAGTGTTAATTAATTAACATTTCTAATTTGTCAACAAGTAACACATTATGAATGAGTCATTTTAATTTAAAATTTAGAGTGGACTTTCTGGGACATGTAAAAAATGTTAAAATTACGTTTTATTTTTTACTGTGTAGGTTCGAATCTGTTGGCGCAGTTTAGAACTCTCTATGATTACTTTGAAAAATAAAAGCGATACTTCAAGTATACTCGAATCCGGATGAAATAGGTTCAAACCCTCTATGAGTTCCTCGGAAAACACAAGAGTGTGTCACTTCCAAATTATAGACTCGAACCTGGATCAAATATGTTTGAACCTTCTATGAGTACTTTACTAGAAATTTAACCTTTAGAGGACGGGCAAGTTTTTTTTTATGACTTTATGATTTTTATTTATAACTTCCATATATATGTTAAAGTTATACTACGAAAAATAAGCGATCCCCGTGGAGCATAAAAATAGGCTTCACTGAGAAAAATCTACAGATTATTTAATGTATGAAGCATTATGTGTGTGTACACACAAATATCTCTTTATTACAGTTTTACATTATAACTTATATATTATGATAACATATTCGAATATTACTTGCAAAAGATTCAATCTTTTTACGATTCTTCACGATAGAAACTGCTTATAAGTATACATTTCAAAACCTGCAGGCACTTATTTTAAAATTCGAAACTAACTAATGGGGATTCGATTACTTCGCAAGTACAATGCATGAAATATTATTTCTTATGAATGTTACATGAAACTGAGGAAGTGAAACTTGATTATTGGATTTGACTCGGATTTTTAAGTACATATTGAACTTGATCCCATCCCTAATAATGCCCTCTGGAAATAGCGGTGTATCCAAAGAAAATATGAGAGACAAACAGAGCATCGTTCTTATCTGAGATGCGTAAGAGATGTTATTCCGTATAAAATTGAATGAAGCTAAAAACTGATTTGCGTAATTCAATTTTTCGTTTTTCGCAGACGCGAAATTCGACCATGTAAATTTTTCCAACGACGCATGGTAAGTTTGTAAACTAAATTTAAATTTGCCGATCATATTCGAGGATTAATAAATTCGTCGTGTGCAACGTGTAGCAAAATCGATCAACGATGCGTACAACGCATCGAAGAAAACACGAATTGGCGGTAAGAACGGGGTGCACCGTTACGTTTTCGTCGGCGCGAATTCGTAGAAAAACCATCGATCCTACTGTCTCGATAAATCGATACCACCGACGGCGCGCAGCGTGCGTCATAAATAATTTATCTCACAAGGCCTAGCATGCTTGTGTAAAAGGGAGGGGATTTACTCACCATAATCGGAGCGCGATCTCGCCGCTCGGATGCAGAAGAAGGTGATCCGCCGACCGCAGCATCTGCAACGAGAGAGAAAAATCTCTTTCATCCGCGCTAATTCACCGTTAGATCTATCGGCGCGATATGCTTCCGGCACCGCGCACGCAAACGCGGTGTGCTCGTCGAGTTGAGGAGGGGAAAAAAAAGGAATGGGGGGAAAAAACCCCCCAGAAGATCGGAAATATCGTAAATTTTAGAACGGCGAGAGGGAACGTGGTCGCGGATAAAACTGGAATCCCTCGTGCGAGGAAAGCGCGCTACTCCGCGCCTCGCCGTCGTCAATAAAATCGCAGAAAGGACGACGCTGACCTCTCCGCGCGGCGCGATGAGACGACGATTCTCCGTGGACCCCGAGAGACTCTCTCCACGCTATACACACCCCGGGTTGTTAACGTAAGGATATTTCCGCGGGAAAATAGTCTCCGCGCACCGCGCGCGGCGTGCCTTCCTTGCGAGATTATCTCTACCTCGAGATCATTGAGGATCGCATAAATAAAGTGCAATTCAAGAAACGAGCGCGCTACATTCGCCACGGCCACGGAGGGGGGAAAAAGATCGCGCATTACCGGGGCGGGAACGCGGGACAGAGAGGCGTAAAAATCAGATCCAGATTCTGATTTTTAGACTCTGACGCATCTCAAGCTAGTACGAGACATTGGTGTACCGGGAAATCTTGCTTTATTGAAGTGTAAAGTGAAAGGATATTGTTCTTTACAGAGAATATTAGAGAATATCTTCGAGATTTTTTTTGTCAAGAGAAATTAACTTGAAGAATTCCAAGATAAAAACGAATACGAGGAACTTTCAATAGTCAGGATCTGCACTTGTCAAGGATTGATATTGTTAAATTATCTATGTTAACAATCTAGAATAATATAAAACACGTTAGCTATTGTTTCAAAGGAACGAAAGTATCGCGTTTGAAAAGAATATTACTTCTCCGAGCTCTTCGCCTTCCGTTGTAGACCGCAGTGCGTGCCGAACGAGACCACACCGGCCGACTTTTTTCCGGGAATCATTTCGGGAATCGTGCAGGAAATCGTAGTTCGTAGGGAAGAACCATCGGCGGGTCCCGGTCCGGGGGCAACCGGAATTAGCGTCGTTTATTTTTCCAGTCTCGAAAATCTTAAGACTTCAGACTTGCACTATGTTATCGCTCCTTCGCAGCCGCGAATTAGCACGCTATAATTTGGCCGCGGCGCACATTAATCTTCTTATCGTTCGACAAGGGAAATAAACCAATCGCCGGGGTAAAATATTGTTACTGCAATATCGCGTGAATGTGTACATATTATTAAATAATTTCGTCCCGGCAAAACAATAGTAAAAAGCGTGTGAATAACGTCGCTCTCGATATCCTGGCGCACGCTTTTTAGCGCTCTTCGTTATTATTTCTTTCGACACGTGGTAGTTTAGGTTTCCATTCGCACGATCGTTAGAGATCCGAGGCAGCCTCGGAGCGCTTTACGGCAGCTTCGTTCGGAAGATTTTACCGCTCCCTTCCGACAAGTATCAACGCGTCGAATAAAAGAACCCGACTACGTGTAAGGTTCCACTTGGATCGCTGAAGGTAAATGATATAAAGAGAGACACTCTTGAGAAAATTACGATTTTGCTCGCGAGTAGCGCGAGTAACGTCACACGATACGATCATTATCGTCGCGGACTTTTCTCGACTATTAAACCCGCGCGACAACGGCGTAACGTTATAAAATCAAAGGGAGATAAAGAGCCGCCGTGCGAGATATGCGGCGTGCATAATAGTGTCGGGTGATAAGAAGATAAGAGCCTTAGAAGCGTACATACTCGGGTGTCAAGTTTTCGTATCACATGCCTAGTTGGATGGTCTTAGATTACGACTAACGATACTTATGGGAATCGACGGGCTCACTTTCTAGACGGTATAAAATTAAACGCGCACGCAACAGACGGAACAATACGCACTCGACGAAATGCTTAATGAAATCTTTATGAGACGCGAAACCTCTTGTCTTCTATATAATGAAAGAATTGTATTACAACGGCCATAATTAATAATTCTATGAGACGTTGTATTGAAAATATAAACTAAAAGAAATAAAGAAATAACAATTGTATATAGAGAAAATTATAGCTGTAGCTAGAGGACTGCTTCAAAAAATGGCAAACTATTTCTCGCGCTTTTGTACGCGCTCGAAAAGAGGACAAGACTGATATAATATTTATGAAGTTGTCTTTATGCTGCCAAATTGAAGGAAGACGACGAGAGGTTGGTGCAAATGCTTTCGAAACTCTGTCATGTAGGTCCACAAAGCCCCCGTTATTCCAGCACTTTCAGATCGTTATTATATCGCCGTTGTTATTATTGCGGTGTCCGATACGCGAGCGCGCCGCATAACAATAGCCGACCCGTGTACACGACGGCAACGTCGAGTAATGACTTCAATTTTAAATTAGCATACATGACTGTCGGGGGTTCATCAATCCGCTTACGGTGTCAAAGTTTACGGTAATGCGGTCGGTCAACCACGGTGCCTTTATTAAAACTCCATTGAAATAATTTAATTACAGATAATAATCGCTGAAAATTCTATTGGAATTAATAACGGCCGATAAACGCTCGCAAGTGTTTTAATAATTAAACCATATACGCGCGGGGACGACAATTTCATGACCCCGAACGTCGTTCCCGCAAAAGTCGATTGACCTAAATTATAAAAACGATTCGACGTCGCGACAACTGCGCGCGCTGTGCCTTCGCGCCGCGCGTTACACACTTTTCAACATTTCATACGTGTGCCCCCGCTATTGTTAATGGCACGCGAACCTATCGATCTTTGAAATATTAATACACATCGCATTACTAAGCAAAGCGATAACCGGACATGGTATATAAACCTGCAACCCCGCATCATTCGCCTCTGCGCGATGCACGGTACATCGCGCATCTTCGCCGATATAAACGACAACAACGGCGGCTATAACGACGACAACGGTAGCGTGTAAAACGCGGGCGTGCTTATCCGTGGCGCGGGGAGATTTAATCTGATCGGCTATTATATACGTGACGTACAATAACGTCCGCTCCTCTCGGTCCCGCGCGCGCGGTGCTTACGGAGCGAGCGAATAGAGACGTTGGAGCGTGCAACCGCGTTGCTCGTGCGATGCAAAATCGATACTTTCCCCCGCCGCGCCGCGCCGCCGCGCCGCGCTGAACCGAGCCGAGCCGTGCCGAGCCGAGCCGCGCGCGCGGCCCTCGCACTGACCTATCGGGCGCATCGGGTAACTGGGTGAACCCCGTAGGAAGGCGATAATAAATTAATCATCTAGTTATCGTGTACATGGGCGTAATGACTACTCTGCAACCTTGCTGCACACATGCAGCACGGGTAGTTTCCTCGATCGGGCGGCGCGGCGATTCCGATGCCCTCGTCTTTCCTGGGAACCGCCGCGATCCGCGATATATAGATCGAAACGCGAAGCGCGAAATAAGAGAGAGAGAGGCCCGGCGTTCTCTCCCTGCAATTTACATGGGAGAATTGTTTATTATTGTATATGTAGCGCCTCCATTATCATTAACGGATCCGCACGACCGGCGCGCGTACGGATCGGAATTATCTAATAATTGTAGCCTGTATCTTTGATTTATGTGTACACTTTTCGAAATCGCCTCAATCACGCGAGACCTCGAAATACTCGTAACAACAACGCACTTTAATAGCCGGACGCATGAGCGATATCCGGCCCGCGCGCGCACGTTCGCGTTTATGCGCGCGCGTTTTTGATCGAAAAACGAGACGAGACACGTAGTAATCCCCGCGGAGAGTTTTACGACGAGACGCGGAGATTTTACGCGTCTCGTAGGTTTCGCCTTGTTATATAGCTTCCTACGCCGCTGGACGTGGAGCCGCGGCCGCACACTCATGCGGCGTGTCCTTTTAAAGGCGCGTCCACACATGCGCCTGGGCCTCGGCCGGGGGAAGGCCGGAGAAAAGCACGGGGTTGCGCGTGCACAGCTCGGAACTGGCTATAAATAGGAACACAAGGCGCGTTATTTCCCTTTAATCCATAGAAATTGCGTGATATCGCGCCGCTCGCGCGCGCGAGTTCGGGGACCGGTTTCCGCTAACGCGCGCGTTACCGAAGACACGTCTTTCCGCGCGTCACGTCTTTTAATGCGCCTTTAATGAAGAGGTTCCCACGAATATCCTAATTACCGCGCGAGATTATTACGCAACACATGCGTGTGCATGTGCCGTTGAACCCCGGAATCTATTCGATCAAACGGTTAAACCCCCGATAAATTGATTGTGAAATTAAACGCAAGCGAAGGTCTTAAGAATCCCATAAGAATTCGCTAATTGCCGGATGACGACGGCGCACGAAATCGAGGTGAAGCCCGAGAGACGCGAGACGCGCGAGTTGGCACATATCGCCGTGATTAAAACCTCATTCCTCGATCTCCACTCTCGAATGATAATTTTTTTTTTTCTGTTAATCACGTTTCGTCACAGGCCATTCGTAAAGCTGATACCAATTGCGCGAAACGCACCGATAATCCGTCCGCAACATTCGTCTTGTGGATTTACTAATTTGGAGCGAACGAGTGAAAGGGGGACCGGTCAAATTATTTCGCTGATAGTCGTAACCTGTTGTTAAGTGTGCGCGTTCGGCGAGAGGCCGCCGCTTAAATCGCAAATGGTAATACGACGGTGATCGTAATGCGATATTAAGTATAATATACGATTTCCAAGTTAACGACGGCGCAACTTGCCATCAGTCCCCAACGAGCTTAAACAAAGAGGAAGGTCGCCGTGCGTCTGGCTGGTATCGTAAATTAAGATACGCGATGCTTCAAAACGTATAATTCGACATAAGAATTATTAAAATGGAGATTATAGAAATAATGAAAATTAAAGCGTTCAAAGCAGCATTAATATAACTCTTTTTTGTTGACCTATAGGACGGGAAGTCTATTTTTAGACTCCACGGGGGTCGCTTATTTTTCGTAGTATAACACTTTCACACATACACGGAAGTTATAAATAAAAATCATAAAAAGTCATGAAAAAACTTGCCCGTCTAAAAGGTTAAATTGCTTTTGCAATTTAAGTATAATCTTCTTAAATTAAAGATTAATCGTCTCGTACTCACAAGTAAAAACTTTAGATATTAAATTTCTCTATTCAGAAACTTGGACAAAATAATTATACGCAAAGTAATTTTTTTTCGATCGGATATTATTCCTTTTGAACGTTCTTCACGCGAACGTGCAACTCATCGCCCCATCGCACTCATCTTTGACTTTGACACGCGTGATATTTTCACCCATTAATAATTTATACACGACGTTTCAACGCGTTATACGTCGCGGCGCAGTGGGGCGCACGAGGGAGGCGTTTACGATATCTGCCGATAGTTTCATAGTTCGTATCCGCATTATTACGCGTGCGCGTATCGGAAGGTAGATCCACGCGAGATAAGCCCGACCGAGACGAGCGGAGAGAGAGAGAGAAAAAAAAGAAAATAGCTCGCAAGATTAATGGAGCCGACCGTTTCGCGCGCGCACGAGGATAGGTCGAGGTTCTCAACACTTTCACCGAATAATACGTCGACACGTAACGACCGCTAATTGCATCTCGTAATTTTAATTAATCCGCGTCGCGTACAAGGCGTGCCGGCAGGAAGACGGAAATTCCTGCAATCAGCGACGTCGCGGGAAAGACGTGGAATAAGTGATACTTCCACACGCGCGTCGTATACCTTCCGCGAAGATTCATCTCATGTGCTTCGAGTAAACAAGCTGCCGCGGTCTTTCGTAATGTCTTCCGATATTTCACCGCGATTGCATAACCAAACGCTAACCGCGAGATTGCCCGCATTATTAGTTATAGGATTTTTCAGCCTGTCATCGGCAGAATTACGTTGCCATGTTAAGTTTATCGTTCCATTGTCGAAGATAAACTCAGAATCGTAGTAAAACATTTCCGAGAAATACGTGAAAATTTATTCGCGGATGTCAGTGAATGATAAAGTAATAATACGTAAAATAATTATATCGTTTTGACATTTATGGTTACATAATGTAGAAGATGTAAACGCGATTGAGACTGATAAATAGAAGACATAATTACAGTCTTTAATGGGTTCGCATGGCGAGCAGCAGGCGAAAAGGTTTACGAGTAGACCTCAAAGTGTTAACGGCGTCCCGAAAAAAAGCGACGTGGCATCTCATGGGAATGCTAAATTATGGATTCTCTCGCGAGAGACAATAGCACGGAGAAAGAAAGAAAGAATTGCGGGATTATTTCCGAGGAGATGAGAGAAAGGCAGGAACTCTTCCTCTCTTTACGGTCCATTTTATGAGAATCCCACACACTTACGCGCGCGATCTCATAATCCTCCCGACGGATCTCATCGGTTTTGAAAATCCTCCCCGTAAAATATCGCGGATTTCCTCGATCCGCGCGACGCGCTGATCGATGAGATTATAACGAGAAACTATCGCCCGAAGCGAACTACTCTCTGTCGTCGTTATCTTTTGGTCCAAAGCTATACTTTAGTTATACTTTAACGTAAGAGAAACTATCGATCTCGATTTACTGTCGTAATAGTTCGAATCTAACCGACGCCACTCTAATGCATACCGATAGTAATCGATTATTGTTGTCAAAAATTTCCTGTTAATCTCTCCATCCGGATTCGATATTCAATAATACTGTTCTCTAAATCTCATAAAGTGGTTTCGCCACTAATTATACTATATTAGAGGGATTACGATAGTCACTCTAAAAGAGAGGATCGTCACTCTAATTTGAGTAAATGCGGGCACTCATAAGATAGCAGTGAATTTTTTACTCAAATTTTTAGGACGATTACTCTCCCGGAGTGATATGATCTCATTCTAAAGGTACAGTGAATCACGATTCACTAAAGATCGACTGAGAAATGACTCAGAGTGAAATTTTCTATACTCAAAATTTTAGAATGACAAAATTCACTCCTATGAACACTATCTACTGCACTCGAAAAGAGTGCTTTTTCATTCAAATGGTGTGCGATTTCACTCTAACTTGTAAAGCGCAATTTTACTCTTTTTTCAGGCTGCATTTCGATATTCACTGCCAGTTTACGTTACATACACTATAGATTTTCAGTACTGGCAGTGAATATTGGAACGCAGCCTTAGAGTGGCGAATCACTCGAAGTGCACAGGCTCAATTTCCAATTTTCGTTACACTTGTATTTCACTCTTCGACATTTAGAAAATACACAACACAAACAGATGTTTTCTTATAAAAATAGATATAATTTAGAAAATCGGAATTTATAAAAAGTTATTTTTCAAAAGTTGTAATAGTTATTATGTACATTAAGAATTAGTATCATATTTCTCAGGATTCTTTCCATTGCAGCTGCATTAGTAACAAATCTACTTTGCTATCAAAAATATTTTAAATTCTCATTTGCGGAAAAATTATTGAATACATTAAGAATATAAATAAAATATCTGTTTTCGGAACTTTCGTTAAAATTCTATTAACAGAGAGAAAATAGTAGTGGCCACAAGACTCACATATGTTGCTCAATAACGTGCGGTTGTAGCAAGGGATTTAAATCAGTTCGGCGCGAATTGATTTCCTATCTCGGGGCGGATTAATCGCCGATAGAACACGTGGGCTACCGGATCACTCTGCCCACACTTTATACTTACGCGGTCCACGCTTCGCCGGCACGTAAGTTCGAGTGGGTTACACCACATACTTTCTTCGTTAACCCACTGCGAGACAGGACTGGCGCGCAAGTAGCAGAAGAGAGAAGGGGAACAAGAGAGATAGAAGGAGAGCAACGCGGAGAGATCAGCATTATAAAGTTGGATATATGCGCGCTGCTTTATCCCGACTCGTGCACGCAATGATGCTGCTCGCACTTTTACGTAATACAAGCTCACCCGTTTAGAGAGGTAAGTTCAGCTTCGCGTCTTCGAAAAGGCGGCTCACCGCCTCGGTGAGCGAACGTATATCCAAACAGAATGCTGCGATCTCAAAGCTGGATAATCAGGATCTATTCTTCCTATAATTTTTCTTTCGTAGATACGATCGCTCGTGCTCGTAAATTTCTTTTGTCTAATATGAAGATCGTATTCCAATGTAAGCATCGATATCGCATAAGCGATTCGTTATTAAGTATGTAACGATATGGATTAATGTATTATTAAATATGTGATTTGTTTTTTAGATGTTGGGCGTGCCCAAGCTAGTCATGATTTCCGAACGTAAGCGCATACGATCCGCCTATATGTTAATTGTGTAAGATAAAATTCGCCGAGAGGTATATCACTTTTTATCTCCCTTAATTTTAGATTTGCTACAGCGGCAGGGAGCAACGAGAGCATTTCAAAATAGAACACGAGTGAAATTAATTAATTCTGCCGTCGAAGCAAGTTTAACTAAAATATTCATGCACATAAATAAGATATAAGAGAAGAATCTCCATCTTGTTTTCGATTTATGAATAAATTTACTCAACCGCAAATATCTTAATAAAATATAGTTAATAAATTAAAAACTGCGGTAAAAAGATATGGAAAACAAATTAATCTTGAAAGAAACCATTTTAGGAGTAATTATTTTTATAGGAATATATACAAGTGGAAATACGCAGATCGCTCATCGGAGTATAAAAAGCGCGTTAAAATCTTTGGTGTGACGAAAGTGTCATGTACGCGACATGAGCGAGAGCGCATAAATCTCGACGTTGACACGTATGCCGCACCATGCATTTCCGACCATTGTCGCATCCGCGCTTCCCGGTTTTCTCTCCTCAGAACGAGCGGCGCTTCCTCGCCGCGTAATTGGGAAGTTTCCGAGAGGCTCGTACGTACGTTCAATGATCGGTCGATCGATCGATACCGCCGTCGCGGTAGCGTCGCGGCACCGCGGTCTGCGCAAGAACCTTGGAATTCCGCAAATTCCTGCGGTACTGTTTGACGCACCCTGCGTATACGCTTTACACACGAACACGAGAGAGAGAGAAAGAGAACTTCTTTCGACACTACGCGCAGATCCTCCAGGGTCAATGGCGTAGGCCGTAGACGAAGGAAAAGGCTTCTTTAACTCCGAACATACTTATAGCCGGATTTCACCGCGGAAAAACACACTGCGGAAAAGATGATTTGTGTCGTCTCGTTCCTTCTTATCGAACCGACCGATGTAGATAAGAATCCACTGATCAAGCATTGCGCCATCCAATGCTCACTAATTTATCTGATACGGATTTTGAGGCTGACGCACAAAGCAAATACATGACGCGTTTTTTATGAGTCAACTACTTACTTATTCTTTGTGCGATGTGTAACAATGTACAATTTTCGTATCGCCAATTGCGCAAAATATAAGCGATTAATTTCAAGGCTTCCACTTACGCTATTGACACGGGGGATACATAGTCGCGGCCACGCACCGTACTGTCGGGGCACAGAGAGGGCCCGCGCGCGTGTACACATATCTTTAATATCTTCGCGGCGAATCGACATTCATTAGGATACATTGGCATTCTTTCTGGCGATACGTACTCAGGGAAGGAACGAACGGATAATGGTAGAATCTCTTCCTCGTGCGGCCTTAACGACCAAGAAGGCCTACTATCCCGCGCATCCCTAACGTCCCGCATTGTACTTCCGCCGATTAGCTACGAACAACGACTAATAGCTCAAGTTATCATTTTGCCAGCGTACATCCGCATAAATCAGATTGCCGTTCCTGATAATTTATAGCCTCGCAAGTATAGAATTAATCAAGCCGGGATCTTAAGAATAAAAGTTACACAAGATATACAAGACTTATTTAGAATTATAACGATTAAGAAGTAATTACGAGGGAAATATTAATTAAAATTGTGTGTCGGTGTATCTATTATTGTGCATAATATACAAATTACACGACATTGCATTCAACTGTAAATACAACTCGCAAAAAATAATCACTCGCGGCTCCAAGTATAGATGCCACGAAACGCGTGATTTTTATCGGTAACGCGCGTAACAAATCGTCGGTATGCAGAAATAAATCGATTCATCGCGTTCGTATGCGGTGCAGCAACAAGAAGAAGTGCTGCTGCATCGGATGACGTCAGCAGTGACGATTGATTAGGCGGAAATAAGCACGGAGGAGCCCATATAACCCCGCATTAGCCTAATGACCGCGAACGCAGGTGATCCGGTGATCTATACGATCGATGCGCCTTCTTCTCCCTTTTCCTTCCCTCTCGCATTCGAGCAACGAGGTATCCGCGGTGGATCCTATGGATAATCGCCACGGGATCACGGTCACGGATCCTGAGCTCGCGCTCGCGCTCGCTCGCGTTCGTCGTATACGCGTGTTTCGCGAGATAACAAGTTGCTCGCGCGCTCTCGTATCGCTGGACGAGCGCGCTCTCTCGCGAGGCGCGTACATACGCGCCTGTTTATTCAAAGTTAAAAGGGGAAGAGGGGGGGGAGGGAGAGAAGAGAGACTCGGGCCGATAAGGTAATTTATATTCCGCGTTAAATACACACCGAGCCGTTTTCTTCGGGCCGCTGGTCTAGTAAACGGAGTAATGACGTTGCTTGATAAAGAACCTTAATCAAGCCCGCGGATGATAAAGCGGGCCTAACGAAGATGTAAGCCCGGCGATTAACCGCCCCGTTGGAAAATCCTATAGCTGTCGGTTATCGAGATATTGATGCGCGTTTCATTGCGTCTACTGGGGAGTGTATTTGTTTTTCCTGTGCGTTTGTCTGTCATGCGATGATCGAGAACGCGCGTTCCGAAGCTTCCATATTCTGAAATTATTTACCCATAACGCAAATCCCTCTTTACATCCTGAGATACTTAGAAAAGTAATATTTATGATTATGATAATTTTGACAAACTTGAATTTATATACATTCTATGATCTTCTTACATTAAATTTAGGATGCAATATAAACTTTTACTTTATAAGTTATGCTAATGTACTACGATATGACATATTAGTACATTTAGATATATGTTAAGTAAATCGTAGATACAACGTGCAGTATTGTTAATTCAGAAATATATTAGCTACAATGCGTATTAGAACAAACGCGAAGTCATGCCGGCAGCTTTTGCAGGCGATCGATTAATAATTTAATGCCCGTAACATATCTCAACATATTTCACGATTATCTATGCCATTTCTGTGCCGTGCCACTTATCATTCCTTCTCTCGATGACGCGAATAAAGCGAATTTCCACGTGTATCGCTTTAACCTTTAGACCGCCGGCATTTGATGAGCTTTAATCCTCTTAGAAAGTCCTCAAATTGTTGTGCTTATATCTTATATATAACATATACAAAGTTCCGATCACACGTAGAGTCTATATTTAGGTTTTCCGGCGGTCTAAAGGTTAAAAACAACGATCGGTCACGGTCTTCCACGACTTCCACGCGTCGAATTCAAGCCGCGAGCTATTTAAAGACAATGTAATTGTGGCTGCAAATGCGCGATACGCAATGCAAATGTCGAGCCGAAATTGATAAGCGTACAGGCTTGCGAAACAGCTTCCGAAAGAAACAAAATAGGAGAGAAATTCAATTAAGGGTGGCGCGCACGAGCGACGGACAGCTAAATCAGGCATCAGCTAAATGTAAAAGCGAGAGCCTGGTGGAGACTGCGTTATTTCGCGTTACGAAAAACGGACGACGAATCGATAAGCGAGCAATTAATCGGTATTGGATCCAGTTGAATTAGCATTTAAAGGACCTGACGCCTTTTAAGACCAGGGGCTAAACGCAAAACGGCATGGGAATTCATTAAAGGCAGAATTAATAACTCCACCGTCCGTCCGTCCATCAGTCTAATATGACTCTGTCTTTTACATCCCAGCCCCTTAGGCAGGGCTAAAGTCTCTTGCGGGGCGAAAGAACGCGCCCGTTCCATCTTCTACACCTCTTCGTTCTCTTACCTCTCTCCTTCCTATCGGGCCTCTTCCTCTCGGATCTCGGAGGAGAAATCAGATTCCCTCCGTCTATCTCTGCATTCATCCCGCCGACGTGGACCATTATTATCGCTCCGCGTGTATTCGCGGAGCGATTTAGCAATACAAATCGATACGGAAGACACGATTCATAATCTTCTTTTTCGATAGCGGCACAAAAGCCGCTCTTGAAATATTGTCATGGCAAACCAATTAACTTTCAACGCTTTACACGCTAAATATCTCAGAAGCAGAGATTGAAACTAATGGAAGTTCTTTTTTATATTCTACTTCTTTTTTTATATCGCTCGTTTCCACTTTTTACTTAGATGAAAAGCGAAAGTGCAAATTCGTATACTGTTTATTTTTTGTTTACTGGATTTCCACGCAAATTCAACGACTTTTAAGTACTCATGTATGTACATAGGATTTATCCAAATTACATTCGAATTGTATATTCACGATACGGAGTGCTTTAACGGCTCTGCTGTTCATTACGTATTTATTTGCGCAGGAAATAAATAATGAATGTTTCATTTTTATTAATCATATAAATACTATTTAAAAATCTATCGTGCCATCGAATTTCCATTTGCGCAAATTGTCTGTCGGAAGTGCGACTTCCGAACGTCTACGTCGACCGTGCTACATAATCGTCGATCGCACCTTAAGGCTCTAATATATTTATCGTTACTAGAATCTCATTTCAAAAGCGTCAGCTAAGATACTTCGAATGAAACGTTACATTTTAATTTGATTAGAAGTCAATTTCAGAGGTTAAACTCGGTGGAGAGAAGGAACGATAGAAAATGGCACAAGGGACGCATCATACAATCGTCACGGAAATAAGTGATTAATTCTGCAAATACAAATGGAAGAATAATAATTTATTCGCCGTACAATAGCTCCGTTGTGTAAATTAATGTAAATTAAACTGTACGAAAGTGTTTCAACTGAGTTTTCTGACAGAAACGCAATTATATGTATATGGGTTAAATCGCAAATGAAATAACGCACATGCAGTTTGTAACGTTGCAAGTTCACGTTCGCGAATTGTAACGCATTCCACGCATTGTACTCTCGAACGATCTATAACGCTAAGATCTGTATCGCATCTAAATGTTCTCTCTCTCTCTCTCTCTCTCTCTCTCTCTCTCTCTCTCTCGAATACGGAATTCAAATGCAATTAGAAAGAAAACGGCGCGGCGCGACCGGCAAGCAGGCAGTTATACGAACAATGCTCGATTTATATGTTGGGCGATCAAAGCACGAGCAACTTTCTAGTCGCGTGTTGCCAAGTAGCTAGTAAATCGCTCGCGGCGTTCCGCACCTAACAACTATAACGTAGACTGTATGCAATAACAAACAACGGTAACCCAGAAAGTTAGAAAAAGCGAGCGCTTATCTTCGACCGCTCGTGCGCAATGCATATTTCTGTACGAAAGACTATACTTCAAGAAAACAAGACGGAGAATAATAGAAGTATCGTTCTCCGTTTCGTACATAATACGCCTTACATTCCTATTATCGATCGACCTTACTTTGCAACAATGCAAGGCTTTTCTTATTATCTTTTCAATAATTACGTTCGAGAGTTATTATAAGATATTAAGGAAGGAAATATCTGTATTACTAAATTAAGTATACTGAAAAAAAATCATTATTTGCAAGAAAATAGATTTCTTTGAAATTAGTTTCCTTAATTCAAAGAAGTATTATAGGTAGATTCGAGAAAATATTTTAAACTCAGAAAAATGTTTTCTTAAATCCACTCAATACTTCTTTAAATTAAGGAAACTAAATTCAAAGAAATCTATTTTCTTGCAAATAATAAATTTTTTTCAGTGTAATAAAATAAAATAAAGTTTTATATTTTGCTAGCTGTCATAGTCTCAATATGACACCTTAAGAATAAATTACAAAAGAAGAACTCGGCAAAACACACACACACACACACAACGGCTGCGAAACTTTTTGCTCGCACGAGACGCGGGCTAATTAGCGTAATTCAGACTACGTTTCGCGAAGGGAGAGCGCTTACTCGCTGCTACGTTTTTTCTGTTGGTCATGTCGCCGTCGCGCACACCACCACCTACGCTCGACACGATCGCTTGCAAACAAGCCAATTTCGCGTAACGAGCGCCGACGAGGAGGAAAGTCTCGCCTCGAAGAAGGAAAATAAAGAATGCGAAAGAGCCGCGTCGTTGGCGTCTTTACGTTGGTGTCGCTGAAACGATTTCATATCGAGCGATGCCCGATCGACGCCGGAGCGGTTGCGGATCCTAAATAATGATAATAACAACGAGCAAGACGCTTGCATTATGCCGCGGCCGAGAGAGCCCGGGAGGCCCTAAGGTCCGAAGTGCAGAGAGATCGCGTTCGTATTTCCCTCGTGTACTGGCGGACGTAAAACCGGCGAATTGGCTGATAAATAAAAAGTACTTGACTTCCGTCAAAGGGGAAGACGTACTCTCGGCGAGCGAGGAGGCGTTAAAGTTTTATGACGACGCGAGGCCGAGAAACATCGCGTCGTACCAATTTCGACATTGGCTCGACTTGACTTGTACACGAAAGTCAAGTCTGGTACACGCACGCGAGCGAAAAGTCAAGTCTGGTTCGTCTCCCTGTAATGGCCGAGCGAAATGTTTAACCCGTACGACTTCTCACGAGGTTCTTGACGCGGTCCGCGTATATGTTTATTTATCTATAAAACGAAACTCGTTTGCTTACGCCACATATATACCTTACTGCATCCCGTCCACGTGCGTTTATCGTAAATCCGTCTCACTCTGCTCTCTCTCTCTCTCTCTCTCTCTCTCTCTCTCTCTCTCTCTCTCTCTCTCTCTCCTCTCTCTCTCTCTCTCTCTCTCTCTCTCTCTCTCTCTTCCTCTCTAGCGAAAAAGCAGTTATATGTGCAGCCATCGCTCCATTTAAAAAATAATTTTTATCTAATTTTTTTGTTTCTCTGATAAAATGTCAAGTAACTAATAATTTGTTAGCTTTGCGTCTGAAATTTTAAATACAATTATCACTACAATTGTATATAAGGCTCAATATTGCAACCGGAATTGTACGAAAAGTTAACTGCATTGAAAAATTGTACGTATTGAAATGTTGAACTTGGCGCCTTCGACGCGATTATTGCGCATTATTCGAGAACACCTACATTCGGCCGTATGATATATGCGCGATTGTTCGAAAGATAATTCGATACCGGACATGATGTGTAATGAAATAAGATACCTCAACGTTACATCCGTAACGTCCATCGCGCGCGCGCGCGCGCGCACGATGGAGACTTTTGCAATCAGTCCGGATACCCTCGTGGGTCGAAATTGACTTCGCCATCGCGTTAATCGCGTCTCGATCTATCGAGTACTCTCCCTTGTTCCGGACTCGAATCTATCGGACGGATCGAGAGACGCGAGAGAAGAGGCCGAGCACGAGAAATCGCCGCTCGTAAATCACCGAGTCACCCTGTGTGTATATTCCTGCACGAGCAGACTCACCGGAGTCACTTATTTTTTTTTCTCCTCCGCACGTGGTGTTACTAGCACTCGAGACGAAAATAAAAAAGCAAGTGGTAACCTGGCCGGAAACGTATACTTTTTCATTGCACGACGATATTTTAGTTTCAGGATATATATTTTCGACGAAACATTTACATGATACTCTGTATAAAATTAAAACGGTTGTATTTAAATATATATTAATATTTTGAATAAGTGATAAGAATATTATTATAATTTAATAATTTTAATATTTTGATAATTAAAATTGATACAGTTTTCATACATGATACATACATATTCATTACTATTATCGTTTAGTCTCCAATTAAAAACGTTGACGTTGAATTTTCGAAAGAAAAAGTTTAACCATCGGTATGTCGCAGGATACTTGTCGCGCAATTTTCCGCGGTAAAAGTTAAACACTGACAGTGACGATGCATACCAAATGATATAGTTGGCTTACCGGCAGCGCGTTAATAATTACGGGCCTCGAAGCGTGTCTAATGCTGGCCGACCTGCTTTAGATCGGCAAGCGCAAAGTCGAAATAATCGACTTTCGTCTATATAAACTATGCGTTTCCGTGGCGATCGGAGATGTAGGCCGTTTTTGCGGCGCTGTGCGTGAAAGTAATTAGGTGTTTCAACGGGTACCTCCGGTTAGAACGAGTATCTGACACGCGGTTTTAATACAAGCAAGGCGATTTCCCAAGACGGCCGACCTTGACCACGATGCTCTAATATGACTTATTTGATTTACATAGTACTCGCTTGTAAATATAATGATGGGCAATCATAATCGCATACTTCTCTGAGGTATGCTAACAATGTGCATTATCGGAACGAACGCGCGGCCCCGCGGGAAATAAGGGTGGAATAAATTAAGTATCATTTGTTTATTAAGTATAATAAATTAGGTATACATTTCATTTACTTGTTTCTTTTTCAACACGTTACATTTTTTTTAGAGCAACATAACAACAAGTAACATACGACATATATACGCGTGTTTTTTTTTTTATTCTCATCATTAATCAACAACGATAAAAAACGTATCGCTACGTGCACAACCGTGCCATTAATAAACTTGTCCCACCTTACGATGATGATCAAAAAATTCCGGGGAACGATATTACGTTATTAAGGCGCGCATGCGTCGGCGAAGAGGACTACTATATCGGAAAAGCACGCCTCGCGGTCCCGCATGATCATTTATTACGCACCAAACGGACCGAATGCGCGCGCGCGCGCGCGCTTCTTTGACGGCGCGAATCGACGGGGAGAGAGAAAGAGAGAAGGCGTAACGAACGCGTGTTAATTATCTTTCACGGATTACACGATCGGGTACACGCGCCGGAAGTCACGCGAGCCGCCGCCGCGTGTATTGGTATCTACCGAGAAATAAACGAGAGGACGCGGACGAAACCGGGACGAAATGAGACATAAGCGGATTCCATGCTCGAAACGAGTTTGCTCAGGTCCGCTGGGGTCCCCAGCGATTTAATCAATCCTCGTGTAGTCGGTCATGGCCGATAAGATTATTACAATCGTTCATACAGATGTGCACTGTCGGATTAACAATTTTAATGCTATACGGAAGATAAATACAATTATGATACGCGCCGAATCACATTGTTAGCGATATTACATCGCGTTACATGTATAATTACTATAGAAACAATCAGAGTCCCATTAATTAATACTAATACTAATAAATAAATAATTATATCGAATAAATTACAATCCTATTAAGAATTAAATGGAAGTAAAATCCCAATAGGTAGGAGAAAATCGCTCCATCAAAATTAATACAATCAATACAAGTTATTCGTCCGAATGTAACTATGCCGAATAGTACGAACAGAAAATGTGATGTAACCTCTATCGATTTATCTTGCTTGAAGCCGTTCATCTATACTCAGCTGTATTCCTCGAATGTAGAATGGATTATTAAACTAACGCTATAAAGACGCCTTTCAATAGTCCTTAATGGCTATCTCCGTGTGATGCGCTGCGCCACTACATCTTTACGATATCGCAATCTTCGACAGGCGGAATATCTTCTCTCGAGAATCGTGACGGACAGACGACGCAGGAAAAACCACTACGGCACATCACACCAGGTCAGGAAAATATCGGAGACAGCGGAGAGTTCTCCACCAGGGGAGGAGAAGCCTTCGCATTCCTGGACATCGTGAAAACTGGTGATATGCGCCGTCGCGGTGATTCCTACGTCGAAAAAAAATTCACCAGCGAGAGAATTCGGGAACACCTTTCTCGGGATGCGCACCTTTCCGCAGCTCCGTATTCGACCGCGGAAATGAAATGAAAAACAACGTGAGAATTAGAGAGAGACCCGTTTCTTTCCTCTAAAACATTTTATGAAACTACAAGCAGCGGATCGTGTCCACTTTGTATCGAGACAAAGATCGGCGTGAGGAAAAAGCATAGCGTGTAAAGAAAGAAAAAGTAGAAAGCGGTAGTTTTGCTGCATAAATGTCGTCTGTGAAGACAGACGATTCCGCAAGAAAAAAATTGAAAATGATAAAACGCAAAATAAAGCTAAAGACAAAGAAAGTTCTACAATACGTTTAGACTCGGAAAAAAATGTTAGTGCTTCGCAGCGAGAAGTTGTTAGCGATAAGGCGGGGACCGCTAGTGCTGATAAAAGTGAGTCGCGCTGCCGACAGTGCGGTTCTCGATGAAATCGGAGTGCAAAAAGGGAGAAAGCAAAATAGAATCGCGCGAGTGATTTGCGTTCTGTGACGTACAGTGGCGAGCAAAAGCGGGACTTAATTGCGGTACATGATGCGGAAAAAAAAAGAGAGATAAAATTTGTTTATTGCGAGAAACTCTCGAGCGACGTGTGTGCGAAGGAAGAAAAGCCAAGCGCGAAACGCCCGGCGTCTTTAAAATGTCAAAATAAATTTAGCGGAACGGATAACATCAGCGGTACATTTACGCGAGATTATTTATCAAGTTTCTACGATCTACAAGCTCACAATACTTTTATTGTCTTATATAATCGTTAACACGCCAATAAAATTCTACTTGTAATCGAATGAGCGTTGAACTTCGCCTTCGATTTTTACAACGCCGATCACAATTCCCGTTCATCTTTAGCCGTATGTTTATTACCGACTGATGCGCGCAAAAATGTTACAAGGCCAACATAACGGAGCGACGTGATTAGGCCATGGGAAAATGCATAATCGACTGAATTCGAAAGTACAACTAATTAGATTTGCAGCCGTACGCGGCGGCGACTGCGGTTTACTTAACGTATTATATCCCCGTGTATGCGTTGCCGCACGCACCACCGTATAAAATGTAACGAGAGGTAACGTGCAATCTCTCCAGTAATAAGTGCGGCCGGCATGCTTGTGCTTGGTCTGATATGCAAACGCGCGCGCGCGTGAGCTCCCACCATTCCATATCGACACATCGAAATCGTCACGATTGATAAAACACGACAGCGAAAGAGCGTTCTCTCTATCGGAAGCAGGTAGATAGAGAGCATATGTCATATTTATAGCGCACCTTAAGATTATCCAGTTGCAAGTTCAATGAATGATAAGCCGCTCGTTTCCGAGCACTATCGCGCCGCTGCATAACACATACTGATAGACTAGAAAATGGTCATTTATCTACGAGATAATCCGGCTTTCGTGAGAACGTTACGTGACTCCTTGCCCCTGCAACTATCCACTTGAATATCTCATGTCCCGGAGGATACAGAGAGAGAGAGATGAACGTGCGTTAAGAGTCTGCGCGGTAAGAAAATTCCGTACCGCGATCACGTTGACGAATAAAACCCTTCGCGCCCTGTAGACAAAGTAATTATTTCGGACATCGGTATATAGCCGCGCGTACGTCCGGGAAGCATGAATATGCATAGGCGAGCGTCATTTGTATGCGCTTAAGAGAATTTCGTTGCGTCGGCGTCGCGTCGTCGTGAAAACTGAAAGGAGGGATCCTTGGAGTTCCTTTCACGAAACGCCTATAAAATGCGCGGTCGCACGATCGTTTTTCTACCGAGCGTTACCTGAGCGTTCGCGCTCAGCTGACGGACGGGACGGGAGAAGCGGCGAGAGGAGATTTTCATAAAATAGTAACGGACCTTTCCCTTTTTCTCTATTGGCGGTGAAAGGATCGTTACGCCGGCCCGAAGGTGCCGTTTGCGTCTCTCGATGACGGAATCACTTTCTTTTCGGTGGAAATCACGCGTGCGATTCAGATGCGCGTTTCGTATGCGCGCGATCGTACAACGGGAGAGTTCGCGAGCTGCCGCGAAAGAATTCCTCGCGATCGAATATCGCTTAGAGGCTTAAAATCAGACCGGCCCCGATTTCTTACGCGCGCGTTAAAAGTTTGCGCGCCGCTTAACGATCGTAAATTAAAAGAACGCAAGTTTTACACATCGGCGGAAAATAGCGTGAGAAGGAGTTTCTCCTTGAAACCGAGCGACGCAGCGAGAGGCACCGATCATAATTTTCGTACTGCACGAGGATGTTTTTATTGCGGCTTAAGAGCTTGCGCAACTCTTGCAAAACTCTTCGGCGCTTTTTTTTTACGACGCGATCTTTTATAGCGACGAGAATTTGAAATCTGTCGCGTATGCCAATCTTCGCGCTTTGCGAGTGTAGACGCGGGTGTGATGCAATTTCCTTCCTGGCGGCGCGGCGCGAGGCACAACGAGCCACACTCATGTGCGCGGAGATAAGGCCGCATATCCTATCGAGCACGGAGAGCACACCGACACGGGGCGTCGTAAAAATATCGCTCTCGCACATACGCGAAAGATGAAAGAAAATATGTGTCGCGTACTTGACTTGACGAGCCGACAAATATGCGTGTGTATACTTTCGACACGTCGCTTCGACCTACGTTACGTGCTTGTCAAAGGCGGCATTAACGACAATGATTTATTTGATAGAGCACTCCAGTGATGGCTCCGAAAACGAGAATATACAGCGCACCGGTCTGTCGTAAATGTTTAGCGATTCGATAATAAAGGGAAGATACTCTCGCGACGCGGTGCATAAGGGATAAAACGACGGAGGATAAAACCGATGGAAGTTAGCGAAGCTCTTGCCGAGGAACGCGAAACAATTCCCATCGGAAAGGCCGTGCTATCGAATGATTTATAAATGACACTGTTCCGCTTCACGACTTCTCGGCTTTTCGTCTCGATATTTTTGCCCGGTACCATCGCGCGGCGCGGCTCACAATACGATCGTTTCTTCCGATCCGACATTCAATCACGAACGATCCGATCAGCTTCTTAGAAGCCATTTCGTTCGTTCACCTTGCGACAATACGGGACAAAAAGCGGCGAAAGAGAACGAGAATGTACGTGCGTTCGGTTCTTTGCGTTACGTACATAATGCAATACTGTAAGCCCTCATAAAATATTAAACACACAGAATATAATACAAGATATACTTGCTAAGCAAATTTTGTCGTTATTTCCATTGGCAATTTAACTGGATTATATAAAAACAATTTATTAAAATACAATTTTTCATGAATAATAATCTAATCTCTATTCTTGTTGATAATAAATGTTAAAAAATATATGCAGCGATATATTTTATATCATATTTTCTCGTAAAAGGACGTAAGATCTTAGAACGTGGAAGTGGAAGCTATCAATCGGACTGCATGCTGCGATTCGATCTATGGATCATCCCATCGCGTTGCCCGAAGGAAGTAAAATCGTTGGATCGGTATTTAACGGAGCCGTTATCGCCATTAAATATGGCTGAACGCATGTATTACAACTTCCAACATTTGTACGCGACGTGCGTAGATACTTTGCTTTGAGCCCACCCTCTATTGCTTCCTCGAACAGTTATCGATCGTAATATCGATGTAATGATACCGATGTAATGTATCGTGACGTCTTTTCAAAGAAGAAACCCTACTTTGCGCTTAAATTGCACGAAGAAGTGTGGATGTTACTTTCAATAAAACCGTAGACCGATCGCATTTTTGTCACGCGGTCGCGTAAGAATTTTAATGACGTGCAAATAGAAGTAAGATTACTTACGAATGCATTTACCGCTCGTAGCTCAAGGTGAAACGTTATAGCTGATGAATTCCGACAACTAATTATCCCATGATGCCTCGTTAGTTTTAAGAGTCATGCGAGAATCCGAGATGATTTTTCCGTTAGGATGACGAAGTAAAATAGAGAGACACGAGTGTAAGAATATCGAAAGAAAGTATTATTAGATTTATAAAGATTTGCAAAGCTGATGCGAAGCGATTATAATCATTCCGCAAGCAGACAGAAAAGTGACAGGAAAAAAAGAAAACATAAGGAATCTAGCAAATAAGAATTAAATTATATATTAATTCAAACATGAATAAATCTTAATTAACCCGAGAACGGGCGCTTAGAGCTACTTAAACACCCCAACGGCGAAAAAATAAAGCTCACATTACACTAATTTTTATGTGCTTCTTTCGTTTTTAAATATTTTTTTTGGTTTCTCCTTAATTCTCTCGGAAAATGTTAAGTAAATCTATATACATTGTCCTCAAATACTGATAAATTATAAAACAAACAAAAATATGTAATATATAATTAATAACAACGATTTTAATTGGGGCGTAAAAGTAGGTGACCGTTTATGCACAAAAAAATGAGGCGCCCGTTCTCGGGTTAATGTGTGGTTTCCTGTAAAGTTTACCGAAGTGAAATAACTCTTAAAGAGGACTTCATATTTTCGAGAAGACTCGTAAAGCTTCTATCCATAGTGACGAATGGTTTCTCTTTCGTTGGATTTTGATCGATCGCACGAGCGACTTCGTCTGATGACCACGGCAGAGACACGATACCTGGGCAGACGTGGAAACCGCACTTTCTTTGTCGCACTACTGGTCAAGCGATTACCAAGAACGAAGTTCGAGCCTGTTAACGATTAATTAAGAAAAAGAAAGTTAATCAGTGACAGTACAATAATACTGACAGAAAGTACGGTAGATTCAGAGCTTTCTTCAACCAAATATAGATACCTGAAATCTGACGACAGATCCTCCTATCACCGACTAATCCGGGAAGTGAGAGATCGCCAAGGCATCCGAATTAATCACTCCCCAACCGCGATTACCAATACATTCGATGACGAAATATTGAAGCGAAGAGAGCTGGCATGAAGAACGAACCACCACGCTCGAGAAGAGAAACCGAACTGAGACTACGGAACGTGTGCGCTCGACGATTTTCGTTCGTGTTGAATTGCCGTCGAGATCGTCTTTGGTTTCAAGTCGCAACGGCCGACATTGTTGCTGTCGTCGGCATCGAGCGTCGTCAGCATCGTTAGTGATCCGATAAGAGTAACGGCAACGTGCCTTAAGGCCTACTTAGAATGACACTCAAACTATCATGCGAGAATAGTTTACATACGATTGGAGATGTGATTTCTTATCGTAATTTCTTACACTGATATACTCTGTGTATTATTTTAATTTAAAACTTTCACGCGGATTTTAATAATCATGAAATTTTTATGATTTAATACGAATTGTATTAATCTTTTCGAAGAACGTCGCGTATCGCAAAAATCAGTAATGTCTTTAGATCATATAATAGATAAAACAGTACGCGCGAAAAAAAAACTTTTTATCTCAATAGGCCTTTATATTCTTTACCACGAATGAAAAAAGATACAAATAGTAGTGGAAGAGAAGCGAGAACGAAACCCAGCAACCCGATATTCGGCCTCGTAGCGGCAAACGTAAGCACGTTTAGTCTAACATGGACAGAAATGGAGCGAGTGGCAGAACGACGAAGACGAGGTAATATTTATGCTCATATATGTCTAGTACAGAGAGGCCAAGGTTTACGGAAAACTACTTCTAAACTATCTATGGAAAAACCCAAGTTCGATCTTATATTCTCAGAAAATTAGTAAGGCTATTATAGTAGAAAGGACATGCAGCTCTTGTTCATTCAAGAATAATCAAACTTTCGCCTTTAGCAAAACTTGGATTATTCCAGAAGATAAAGGAATAAAACGAAGTACGTCATTACGGTCGCTAATGACAAACCAGAAGGGTAAAAATTCCACGAGTATAAATCTCGATGGCAGAAACGTCAAAATTACACAAAGTCCCTTCGAAAGCGGAACAGGAGAATTATCGCGTCGTATGTCATGCTCCCGCGACCACCCGCGAACCCACCGAAGGTTGCCTTTCTTCGACAGTAATAATCGACATTCACCCGAGTCAAGAGCGGCCGTTTCGCTCGATATTTCAGCGCACGCACACGTCGGCGTCGGCGGCTCGGTCCTGTGAGTCCTGCCGATCGCGAGAGGCGAATATCCCGCGCGCTCGCGCGCGGGGGCAGAGACAAGGAAAAGGGACTCGTGAGAACCGAACAGCACGGTCGCTTAATTGCGTCGAAACGCGCAAATATTACCGTATTACGTGCACGTTTAATACGCCAATGGGCGCACACACCCGTAAACGCACCCACACCGCGCGGCGCCGCGTCGCACACCCACGCGAGCTCGTTCTCTCCCGATGTGTTCCGGGGCGCTAATTACAAACGAGATACGCTCGCAGACTCTCGTACGCGCCCCGGTCGATCTCCGTTCCGCGGCCTGGCCCCGGTCGCATTACGTATATTACGTGAGGCTTTACAAGTGTGTACGTTATGCGATGATAGCCATACTAACCGCGCCGCAACCCCGGGATCGGTTACGATCCTCCTGCAACAGGGGCGTGGCATCCACGCCGATGGATGTACGCGTAATGCATGCGGCACGTACACCCGCCCGCGCCATGTGAAATTTATACAACCGACGTGTTTTCACTCCGGACTATAACGTCGGCCTTCTCTGCGGCCCGGCGCGGCCGCATAAATTCGCGCGCGGTTCGCACGAGATTTCGTTACGTGCTCGCGCGTTCTCAGAGTTCCGCGGCGCGCGAGAGTATGCCGGGTGTGTTTGCCAGAATTACAGTTGAGATAAATCAAACTGCATCGAAGTAATGCCGGAATAGGTCAGGGTAAACCAAAATGGCATTCAGCGTATAGATCTGATCAAATTACGTCGATATGGATTATAGGATTCAATTACGTCGAGATATGCTAGAATGTTTCAGAATGTAAGGTAAATGTACCAATGTACCTGGACACGTACCTATGTCTGGACATTTTTATCATTTTAGTCCTTAAATAAGTTATAACGCGAATTAAAATCACAGAACCAAAGATAAAAATATTTTTCTTGTATTATATTTTTATCTTTGATTTTAATTCGCGTTATACTTACTTAAAAACTAAAATGATAAAGGTGTCCAGACATAGGTCTTAACCCTTACTTGCCACACTGGGTTGCAAATCAACCCCACGACCATTCCCTTAATTTTAAGTACCTAAACCTACGGAGAGCGGGTCTATAGCGACATCTGTCAATAGTTCGAGCATGCCACTATCCCCTCAAGCCATTCATTTTTTTTGCTATTTTAATTTTTTATCATACATAATTTTAATTTTTGGCTATATAACCTACATTGGCAAGTTAAAACATTGAATAGCTTATTTGTTATAACAATTTTTGTCGCTGGGGTAGATTCCATCCCAGTGTGGCAAGTACGTGATTCTACAGAAGTATGGCAAGTAAGGGTTAAATGTCCCGGCATTGGTCCATTTACCTTACAGAAAAATTAAAAAACCAGAATAAAGCTATAATTTACACTGTTAAATTCATAGGGTTAAATTCAACTCAATTTTGAGTAATTTTTAACTATTCCGTAGGTCGCCACTGCTCCTACTCAATATGTAGTTAATTTAACTAAAACAATGTTAATTTGACTAAACCAATGGAGTTAAAATAATCCTATTTTGTTTCAAGCTAATAAATTTTGACGCACATGGTAGTTAAAAATAACAAAATAAATCTAACTCATGGTATTGGTTTAAATTTCATCCTCTAACCTTTAACAGTGTAGTAGTAAATTTCTATCAGAGTTGTTATTTTGTCTCACGTTTTTTGTAGCTTCTTGCATTCATCAATTTACTAATCTAGAATTAATCTTTAAAAAGAATGCTGATCTCAATCAAATTAATAATAATTTTATGATATTGAAAGATTCAGTGCAAAGAGAAAACTAATTATATAATTGCTACAATCTAATATCTAAAATTATAATTAGATCACCTTTCCAATCTGAAATTATATTTAATTTTATATTCTTATGAGAATTGATTTCTCCTTTACAGATTTTGATTAATGCTTTCGTATTCAGACCGCTCTATTATATTGAGTGCGGCTATGTAAAAAGGACAGGATATTATTGATAATTATACTATGTCCGAAATGACACGTTTCACGTACCGTCCAAGACAATTTAACCGAAAGATAAGGCATCGTGCGGCAACGATCGCTCGTACCGCGCGTGAATTATAGAATGTACACGTAATTACAAACGAGTAGTATGCATTCGTGGTCAGCCACCGACTTACAAGCGCCTTGTTGGTGTTGGCGCGTACATGTTAGAGGGATAAGCGTATATCCATTTCCAGTTATGATGTTCGTGTAATAAGGGTGCGATGTTCGCGCGTGTAACACGCGCACATATACGCGTGTGTATCTCTCCGACTAACGAGCACGTGGCCGTACAAAGTTTCGCGGCGCTAACTACGCGGTCATTACGAGTCCCGTTTTGTACCGCGGAATTCAGCGAGCATTTAACATTTTAACACTTGATCCCTAAAAGGACAAGCGTAAAAAGAGACGTAGAAATTTATTTTCCAAACGGCGATTCTTCGTTTTCGTAATTGTTATCTAAATTGTGATCGACGTTATAGCCGTTTTTAATTGCAATTTCACGCGCACTTGAGGCAAAGAGGCGATGAAAGATATCTTTCGAAATCGCGGTTTTTCAATTGATATTTGATGTACTCTAAACGATTGAAAATAGCAATCTTGAAACATAATTTAATTAACATTTCAAATGCGAGCGATAGAGATATCTTTCGAAACCGCAATTTTTCGGCCTTGGTTAATCTAGACCGATCAAGATTATGATAATTAAGACAATTAAGTGGTAATCTGAAATTCCACGCCTCCGCATAATAAGATGGCGGATGTACACGCGACGTGCAGCATAAAATCGTTTGCGAGCACCCGACACGCGCATCGCTAAGCGATGCTCTTTTTCATGCAGCACGTAAAGAAATCCGGTACGGTCGCCTGACACTTTCACGGCCGTTGAATGTTCTGTAACGATGATAATTAGCGCTTAACGCTAATTAATCCGGCTCGCGTGGCCACGAGCGTGATCCAATACCTGGTGTGTAACAACGACTTTGCTTCGGGCAAGGCGACTCGACTAATAACGTTCGCGAAAAGCAAAATTCTGGCGCGCGTCGAACAGGAGAATGGTTCGAAATCGACCCGCTTTACGCTCATTAATTCGCATCGGACGTTGCAAAATCGACACGCGATCAAGAATAATTCATTTTCGTACGGCGAGCGTAGCCGTCGAACTCTCGTTGATCTCGCGTTGCACGGCTCTGCGCATTCGGTCTTATATATGTATATCTACGAGTGCCTTTTCATGCTTTACATGGCCGAGCAGGACTACGTGCTTTCGATGGTCAAGGATGGGATACCCGGGGAGTGTGTCTTCCGTTATGTCAGGGTCGACAAAGGTATTTCCCTGAATACGCTCGATTCGTTACGTTAATATAACGGTCGGATATGGCTGTACACTAATTTGATGTGCGGTTCACGGTTGGGTTGAGACGGATGAAAGTAGCGAGACAGGTATATATGAATTTACAGAATGTTTGATAACCTTGATGATCGGAGGCTTTGTATGCGCCTTAACTGTAATCGAATCTTAAGTTTCTTAATGAGTATCAAGTCCAGTTATATTTTCAAAAGCTAATCCCATTATTAAGCTTTTAATAAATTGCCTTCAATCTCTGGAGATGTTAAGTAGTACAATTAAAATATCTAATCCAATTTCGTCGAATTAAATGTCTTCTCCGGAGAGATTAATTATCCAAGTGATTGCTATTTTATTATTCATTTTTTATAATCTCAAAACAAGGCTTATATAAAATTATACATTATAGAGATATTTTTTCTTAAATTGTTAATTTTAATATAAATATCGAAATGTTAACTACATACATTTTAAGTGACGGTGAACAGCTCGATCATGTGGTCATAAAAGAAATTATAGGGACTATTACTTGCTTCGGTCTATCGATTCGATCAACTCCTCATAAAAGAGGTCAAGATTTTTGGTTCGTATAGGTATACTCTTAAAGACAATTGATAACCGTATCGAACGCGAGTACGCTCGTCCTTCAAAGAGCAAATAAATTGGGACAAACCAATTTTACCAATTTTACGTTTATTATGTATTTAAAAAAACGATAACTCGAAAATAATAAAAATAAACTGTCTCCCTATGTTAGAAAAATAATACAGAAATAAAGAATAAAGTTAATAATTGTATTTTAAAAAAATTCGCTCTCTATATACAAGGATAATCTATAAATGTCCATTTGTGTAAAATATGTACCACTCAGAACAAAATTGTTTAGCAAACAACTCCAACTCGAGAAATATATGTAATGATCGGCGCGTCGAAAATAACTTTGCCGTCCAAGATCTTGAAAGACTTCGATCGGCTCTCGGCTGCCGGCTCTCGATGCTACCTACCTAATACCCTTGGCAGAAAGCGAGCTATTAGTTCCGCAGTCGCGCCACGAATTAACGAGACCGCGGTGCTTTTCCGTGCGGTCAGCACGAGCGAAGAGCGCGAGGAATGACCGAACGGTGTACAGCAGAAACGACGAAACCGTTTCTCAATCATGTTTCTCTTCTGCAGTGCCGTGGCGCGTCTCGCGGTAGGCTATGTCGATTTTGACTCTGCTGATCGTAGGAGCTACAGTACTAATTAAAGCGCCGGCTAACAAAAGGTAATGTATAAGAACGCGTATAAGTCTCTTTCTCTCTCTCTCTCTCTCTCTTTCTTTCTTTCTCGTAAGCGTATGCCGCGCACACATACACTCGCGGGGAAAGTGCACCGGCTCGCCGTGTACGTGTGGGGCACTTAAGTGCACGTAGGATATATATCGAAACGGTTCATTGTAAGCCGAACAATGACCGAGTGGCCAAGTGTGAGGTTCAGGGACGCAGAGACGCGGGGCAGAGAGGCAAGAAGAAGAGGCACTCCGGGCAGACGTGCACAATGTGTGGCGGAACGTGGGACCAAAGTGGGAATATCGTTGCGGCAACGGCAACGAGAAAATGCCGCGCCGCACACCGCAAGAACTTTTTATTTGCCTTTGTTCCCGCGTGCCTGCACGATTAATCTCACATACCATTTCCCGCGGAGCGAGCGACCGTTTGCTCCATATTTCGGCCACCTTCCCCCGACACGCGTTTTATCTCCTTACATCGGACTTGATTTAACAATGGCCGAATGAACGGATAACTCGCGTAACCTGCAAACTCGGATATGCTTAAGAGATAACGGTACGAATTATGAAAGTAAACTCGGAGATACCTACTGCTATACGATTCGAGTTAAGTTTAACAATGAGACTTACATCATTTGTAAATTACGATCGAGTGTAACGCAATATTGCGACATCGTACACATTCCTTTCTATAATACTCATATTAATATACATTTATAGAGATCATTATCCATGTATAATTATTTTTCAAAAGTATGCACGTCGTGTAATATACGCTACATTCTCTACATTGCCGCCTCGAACAGTAGAATACCTTCGCAACAATATCGCGCGCGACGCAGTTCGCTGAACTCCGTCTGCAGTAAACTCGACTCGCATCCGCGAAACGCGCCGGTGCGGTGCGGTGCAGCGCGGCGCGAATTTGACACAGAAACACCGAAGTTTAGCTCGACGCGCTCGATTGCACGACGATGCTGACGATCGGCCAAGATGATCGAATGTCCGAATAGATTGAACGTTGCAGCGTCGTCTGTAGCGGCTACCAGTTTCACCTATACAAAAGCGAGCAAATAGGGAAGAACGTACACCGTCCCAGCCGGGAACTGGAAGCACGGCCACTTCGTATATCGGTGCACACACTGTACATGGCATTACCGCGCGCGCAAAAGCCATGCACGTGTGCGCGCGTGTGTGTTTAGCCGTGTACTTCCATGTGTGTGTGTGTGTGTGTGTGTGTGTGTGTGTGTGTGTGTGTGTGTGTGTGTGTGTGTGTGTGTGTGTGTGTGTGTGTGTGTGTGTGTGTGTGTGTGTGTGTGTTGCGATGCATACGCAGAGACCGTGCAGAAGGCGCAGGTATATATGTGTAACATGGAGTCTAGGAAGTACGTAAGGCGAGTGCAGCTCTTCTAACGGTAATTCCCTTAGACCAGTACCGCAACTCCTGCAACCCAGAAGAGGCGATGTTTCTGCCGCCGCCGTTGCTGCTGCACTTCTCTCCGTTTCAGTGAGGAGTCCAGGAGAGGCGGAGAGGAGAAGAGGGAGAGAGCGAGGGCTGGGGAGAGGGAGGACGAGGAGAGGAGAGGAGAGGACTGCTGTTATGTACGAGTATCGCGAGAGGCGATCCGAATGTCAGTTCGAGGGCCAACTCTTTTCTCTCGGGCCGCGTCTCCCTCTCCCTCCCCTTCCCCGGTTTCTTCCTCTTCTTCCCTATCTTCACGCTACGTTCCAGCGAAAGGGGGAAGACGACAAAGAAACCGGCGAGGAGTAAGAGGGCGGGAGGGGACGGGCGCGAGGCGCGAGGATGGAAGACCAGGAAAAGTAACAGTAACCTTCTCGCGTTACGTTACCGTGAACTTGCTCGGCTTCGTGTAATTAGCGCGATACTCGACGCGAAATCGTGATCGACCACGAACGGTATTAATTCGCAGTTACGACGCGCCATATCTTATAAAAGCGACACGCCGCGATAAAACACGCTCGCGTTTACTCTTTTCCCCGGCGTAAACATATTCTCAGACAACACGCAATACTTGGCGCAAACACATTTTACTCTTACGTGCGTTCAAGAATTTTTTCTCACAGCGCAATTTTCAAATTTTCCCTTTGTGTTAATGAGAAGAAACGAAAATAAGCGCTCGTGTATGAATGAAGCGTCATTGAGGCTCACGCGATCGTGGACGTTTCAGGATAGCCGGAAGGGTCCGTGCATCTGTCGATTCCGCATAGTTATGAGAGATGATAATTATGACGCGGTGCGTCCCCTTTTCTATACTTTTACGGAGGCTCTGATCTTTCTCCCGCGAAGGCCACGCTCTGAATAGCCCGCAGGATTATTCCCGCCGCTGCATTTACCCGGGCTGCAACGGGGCCCAAGTAATAAGTCGATTATTTTTCGATGGTAACCGCAGAGAGGCGCGTAAACGTTTCGATCGGGTGGATTAAATGGACACGAATAACAGCACGATGAGAGGAAGACCGGCGCGGTTTAAACGTAATTTGCTTCGCTGTGGAAACAAACTCGGTATAAAAGGCCATCTCGAACGAGCTTTCAGGGACCGGCGCGGCGTATTGTCAGATCCAATTTCCTATACCGCAAGAAGCAAACAGTTCGATCGAGTCGCTTCCGCAAACGCGAGCATCATAATTTTATAACCGGTCGCGCGGAGATAGAGAGCTCGCGTTAATTTTTCTAACTGTGCACTGGTAATATAAGAAAGCCTATTTATTGAAGTGAACACTTTTAGGATTTAGATATCTACAGAAAATATGTGTCACAAATCAAGCACCGCCAAATCATCCGATAAAGAATACTTTAATAAATACAAAATCAATTTCGTATATCCTAAATTTAAATCAAGCTGGTATTATTTATTATCGTGGTATTATCTCGTTGGTATTATTTTTTTAAATCACGCTTATTATAGTTTTAATCGCTCACATCAATGCGGCCATTATAATCCAGCCGACGAAAGTGCATGACTTCTAATAATAACGTATAATTTTAGAGTGTTTGATAAGAGTTATCAAGAGCGTATGCGTGTTTTTCCGACATCGCATGCACACGCACCCTTAATTCTCTGTCAGGTTCCGATCGATGCCATTCCCCTCGACACGTTTAACGCCACTCAAAGTGCACCCTTACTCGCACCCTAGTTGCGAGTAATACCCTCGCTCGTGTTTTCCGTCTTCGAAAAATAAGTAAGCCTCGATTCCTAGTATATTTTACGTATATTCCTGCACACGTGGAGCCGTCTGCACCCGCGAGCGTAAATATCAACACGCGCGTGCATTGCCCTGTTTGACGCGCATCGACGGAACTCGAGTCAAAGTGACTGACGGTCGATAGCATATTCCGATGAGTTAGTGCCGAAGATTAAATAACAAATAAATGACGCGGTGTTATGTAATCTATCCATAAACATTTGTGATAAAAATAATGACTTGAAACAATAATCAAAGTGTGTAACAAAAATATGATTTATGTTATAATGCGCTTTTTAGCTTTGACACACACATTATTCTTCTAAGAATTCTAATTTAAATATATAATTCTGTTAATAACGAATAAAATAAATAATTTTCTCTATCGTCTTTGATTCAGAAAACATGGATTTTTGACGTCGAAAAAATAATGATATATGAAAACTGTGCTATTTATATATGCGAATTGTATGACTGTTCTCAAATAAGAATACGTTAACGCAATATTGTGTTATTAATCCTCATGTGTAAAATACAGGCAGTAATCTGTAGTAAGTCACTCACCCTGCGGTCGTGACTACAGAACAAAAAAAAATGGCCGTCCACCTTTTATCATATTCACGGAACGAGTTCCTCTCCGTCATTCTCTCGAAAGGCGTCAGACCAGATCGACGTTTTGAAAAAAACGCTGACGGCGACGCTGGAGAGTGCGCGCGAAGGGACGCACGTCGAGAAAATTCGCTCCCGGCACTACCAATTGGCAATTGCATCGTCTGATAGTATAATGACGGAATGGACGGGCGGATGCGTACACGCATTTGACGCATCTGCCCGGTGCATTTCGCTCCGGCAAAGTGGACGATGAGCGATGCAACCCGTTTGCGCGTGCACGTTGCGCTACACGGAGAGAGAACTTTACGGCAATATCGCAGAAAACCCGGCGAGTGTCGCTGGCCTTTGCATAAACATTGCATGCGAGTAAATATCGGCACGCTGTCCGGAAACGATCAATTTCCGATAAGAAGAAATTAAACTCTGAGAGACTCGAGTTGTATTAAACTAATATAGAAAGTGAACAATGCGTAATTCAAAATTTTAACTACAAATTTCAAAAACTCCAGAAAGATATGTAGGGAGGTGAAAAGATACTCATCGTCAGAACGTTTAAAAAAAATTACAATACATGACTAAATTGATGTAGAAGTTAAGTGTCACACACATCGGAACGGTACGTGGCAGATTTAAGAAATGGAGCAAACTTTTATCGTGCACCGCGATCGATAGCTTTCGCGCCCTATTCTGCAAGGTGTCTATTAATAGATGTTAGACGGATAATCGATAACACGACCTATATTACATTTATTACACAACGTTTCTACTCAACGTCAAAAGTAAGTACTTTCAGTGGCGTTGTATTTTTATCAACGTTCACGTTACTTATCTAAACAGTTCTTCGTTCCATTCTCCGTGATCTCCTTAAGTGCCCTCGTCACAGAATGTTTCATCTCGCCCGCTGATTCGAAGCTGTTCCCGGTTAATCAATATCTAACAAAGCACGAGATAGCTGTGCTTCTCCACAGCTTCTTCATCTCGGCCCGGAAAATGTCATTACTCGACGTAAGCATATATACTTATGAAGATTCGCAATATCAAAGTCAGTCAAAGGAATACACCGTAATGCAAAGGCACTTTTAAAAATTTGCCAATTCAAATCAGTGTGGGAAATGTAAATAGTAGGTACATTATTGATAAAGCTACTTCTGTAGAAAAAATAAAGTAATAAAAATATTGTTCTCTGATCTGTGTTGTTCACTCTATTAGTTCTTATTCACAGTTTAATCTGTAATTAAGAAAATTGGCGACTGACAACGGTCGGCTCCCTTTAATCTTTTATGCACGTCGAATGTGCGCGATTTATTATAGGGATCGGTGTCAAATGGCACGTTTAGCGCTCAAGTGCGGTGAGAAATATGGATCGACATATATAAAATCATTGATCGTTATGGACTCTGGCTATATCTAACATCCGCCACTTATCGGAGTACGTGATTCTCGTTCAACACCACCTCGCTCATATATGTGTGAAACCCCCCTTGGGATGGATAAGCTTTTAAAAACACCGTATTGAAAAATTCTCTCGATCGCTATAATATTGACAAGCAAAAACCAAAGCTATGAAACGAGTAACGAGTGAATCTTCGATAATGCTATATATGTGCCAACGAAAATACTTGCAAAAATAAAAAAAATTAATTATAACTTATACCATTTATTCCAACGTGTATCTCGCGCATATGTTGTATATCTTTCTCAACGATCTGGTTTATGTCTTGCAATTGCCCGCTCAGCCATCCGAGAGAGGGAACGCGCCATCGTCGGAATTATTACAACTTCCGGTGATGTTAAACGGATCTATAGGGAACAGTGCCGCGGAAGCTGTAACTCGTTCTCATTATGTCACCACGCTATAGTGCGCGTGCACCTATCGAAAGACAAATACTTACCATTGTCCGACATATCAAATTAGTATTTAAAGATATTTAACATAGACATCTAACACCTGCTTTTGTAAAATATAGCTTACCGGATTTTGGCAATGAGAAAGAAATTCTTTCTAGCCGTCAAAAACAGATAATGTAAATATATAATAAAAAAATTTTTAATTTTAAAAAATATTCCTATTATTCGACAATAAATATATCCTTCTTTCCTATAAAAAACATGTTACTAATTGCATAGCACAAAATGATGCATTGTTATTATGTCCACCGAATTTTAAACAAACACGTACGTTTGAGTGAATTATCCAAAATTCTGATCGCAGGGATTCCTCGATGCTCGATCGACTGCCTAACGAACCGTAGGGACAGGCATTGCCAATTTGGCAGTGTCTTCGGAACGATAAATCAACCTTAACTGTGTCGGACGCATCTCGATGCACATCCGCATTCTCGATACGCTCCGTTACCTCATTATTGTCGCTGCGTTTTTCCTAAAAGATAAGAAATCCTCTCCGCGCTCCCCGCTTTAACTAATGCCGACGGGATTTCTTGCACCGTCTTCTTATTCTAGAAATGCCGCGGAAATTTCCCGTTGACTTTGTCGCGGATGCAACTGTCTCACTGTGTATATACGCGAGTGTGCGCGCGCGCATATTTGCCTGCCAATTAACTTTATATCCCCGGCATATTACGCGTGATGTGACGTTACCGAGCGTAAAGTCGAGAGAGTCAACGAAAGTGAATATACAGTATGGAAAAAGCGAAATGCAAAGGCGAGCGAAGGCGAGGAGGAGTGAGGCCGCGGAAGGAGCTTCTGGCTCCGGCGCGGGCGCCCGAGGCGCATTCATGGAAGGGCTTCGTTTTCGAAGGTTAGCGCACGAACAAGAATGCCACTGCTTGACAGCAGAATGGGAACTGGGAGAATCAATGATCGGGACCGCGCGATCGCTTGCCAAAGCAGTCGTTGCCGTTCGTGTGCTTCGCGTTTTTTTTTTCCCCTCCTCGGAGGACAATGGAAATCGGGAGGAAAGTACCACTGTTCGATTACGCTGAAAATTATCGTAACTTTCGGTGCCTCCCGTTTCGTGCACGTGCACGTGCACGTTACATGCACGGTATACAGACTGCCTTCTCCCTATATCGGAAGGAATAAACCCTATATCGGAAAACACGATGCATCGTTTTGTTAACAAGACTACAGCAAAATATAATCTGTTTAAAGTTAAATATATAAGTTTCCTTAAATGAGCCTTTTAGAATTAAATGTACAATTATTTTTAAAGAGATATGGAATACGATTTTTACACTTGATTTTGACACTTAGACCGTCATTTTTAATAATATGTAAGTTATGTATGTAAGGTATGTATAGATATAAGGGTATATATACATCAATCACGATAGAGATGACGAAATAAAATCTCCGTTATGTTCTCACCGCTGTCTTCTGTCTTCTGATTAGAAAGAAGCAAAACGAGCCGCGATACAGAAATAAAACGAAAGAGGATAGTTAAGAAATAACGGCGCTATTAACGAGAGATCGGGATAGCGACTAAAAGCGATTAATTTCTCGTGGCTCCTAGGATTACGTTTAATTAATATAATCCTCCAGAGAGGATAGTCCCGCAATGTGTACTTAACGTGCAGCACACATCTGCACATCTGTACTCGCACTGCGTGAAAACGGTAAGTATATATGCATACGCAATATCATAAATTATGTACGAAATTCAACGTTTTTTTTTTAAATATAATTACCATTTCGTTTAGTTTATTTTATGACAGATAATACATTGGCATCTGTTTTTACAAAACTCCATTTTCGTCAAAACTAAAAGTTTTCAAAACATTTCATACATTATCTCAGGTTATTTATTTTTTGTATTAATAAATATTATTAATTAAGTAATAATAATGGTTAACAATCGAGTTGAACAAAAATATATCTGTATAAAAACTTGTGAATTTATATATAGTACTGTCTTAAAAATTGTACGGTCGAATATTATAAAAACTGCAGTTTACGCGATTTTTTTCTAGCTTGACGTTGCACCGAGGTATCAAATTGTTTTCTACGCTAAGTAGAGATAACTTTATACGACAGCGCGTATCGTTCTTCTTTTTCATCCAGGTCGGCTAGAACGAACTAATTCCGCTCTAGTACGGGACAGCAACGACCGCCGATACACGTGTGAAAGCAGCTTAAAACCGGTCCCACCCACATAAGAGATCTCAATAGTGTACCCGTAAATGCACGGCGCGCTCTAAACGACCGACAAAAATTAATATATTCCAATTACGGACGACAATGTTGCAAACCCTCCCGATGTGCCATGCCCACGGGCGACGTACTCATGGATGCAAGAAAATTCATTTTTGCGCGACTGCTTTCCAACCAATCATACAATAGCCTTGAATCCTTCGAATAATATAATCGAAACACGATTTAATTTGATCAGCGGCATCATCTTGACTTCGTTATATTTTTTTTTTTCACATAAAATATTTTCATTTCTATAAAATATGTTATCAAATCAAGAAATCATTATAAAAAATATAGAATTATGAGACACTAACACTGCGTAAACGATATGCGGCTTGAAAAATCTAATTTTCCGCAGATTCGCGGAAGTTTAAAAGCAACCGCGACTTAACTTCTTTAAACTACAATTTGCAGTGGATGCACGTCTCGCAATATTAGCTATAAAGCCTAGGTTCCACTGGTTGGTAGACCCCCAATGCTGTTGCGCTAAGTGCGTGAGATTACGAGAGATTTACATTTAAACAGCATCTAAATCTTTGGCACGGTGTGGGAAAATTGCCCGTCGCGTTCAACGACGGTAAATCAGTAGCGGGCCTCGACCGAATACCAGAACGTTTATTAATTGCTACGAGCTCTCGTGGTTGAGAAGATCGATGTGTTTCTCTATACCAATTATAATAAAAACATTTTACATTTGCAAAAAAATAAAGAATTTCACGGTAATCACTTCATATACGATAATAAACTACAATATGTGTGAACTTTTATACAAGTAATTATAAAATTTATAAACAATACATTTATATTTACCATATCACGTTACGTGCAACAATAATTTTATTTGATTCTGTTCATAACATAAATCGGACAGCAGAGAACCACGGGAAATTATTCCCTCCCAACGTAATTCCCTCGCCGTCAGGTGCAATTAGGCGCCGGGTTTCGCCCAACTGTTAGTAGCTGCGAGTCGTGTTATTTGGTCGGCCGGGACACAATTGGATCGCCTTTGAAATTTTCCGTGAAGTTGGCACCCGACTTTAACAAAATGAATTTTTAAAAAAAGGAAATTGTAGCATTTTCGTTGTAGTTGTTTGTAGTAACAATGATTTCGTTTGTAGTTTTATCGATTTTGCAAAAACAAAGATTTTTAAAAATCACTCTTGCCTAAAATTGAGATATTTGAAATTCGCTTGCGCCATGTGTTTTAGAATCGTTTGTAGTTGTTTGTAGTAACAATGATTTCGTTTGTAGTTTTATCGATTTTGCAAAAACAAAGATTTTTAAAAATCACTCTTGCCTAAAATTGAGATATTTGAAAATCGCTTGCGCCATGTGTTTTAGAATCGTTTGTAGTTGTTTGTAGTAACAATAATTTCGTTTGTAGTTTTATCCATTTGGAAATAACGAAAAATTAAAAAATCACTCTTACTCAAAATTGAGATATTTGAAATTCGTTCGCGCCATGTGTTTTAGAATCGTTTGTAGTTGTTTGTAGTAACAATAATTTCGTTTGTAGTTGAATAATATAAAAGTTACAACGTATTTGCAATATAAAAATAACGTATCTTTCTCAATTTTAAAGATATCTCGAATCCGCTTGCGCTATGTGTTTTAGAATCCTTTGTAGTTGTTTGTAGTAACAATAATATCGTTTGTAGTTTTATCCATAAAAAAAACAAATATTTAAAAAAATTACTCTTACCCTAAATTGAGATATCTCACATCAAAATATTTTTCGTGTACTTCTTAATGTATCCAAACGTTTTCCGAAGAGTTCTGTTCATAAACATTTGTCTATTTTTCAAATAAATATCGGAAATCGGCTAGCGTGTCTCACTCATGTAGTCGTAAATGCGGCAATAAAAATCATTTAAAAATTAAATAATTCTAATCGGCAGAACTATTTGGAAAACGTTAGGACACATTCAGAACTACACGAGAAATATTTTAGAACACCCAGAATTTCAGAAATCGGCCAGCGTCTCATTTGTTCTTCGAAAAACGTTTGTTCGGATACATTCAGAACTATACGAGAATTATTTTAGAACTCAGAATGTAGAATATAGAGTCTAGGGCTCTGATTTTATTCCGTTTTTCGAATAAACGTTTAAACGCGAAACGTTTATCCATTTACATTTTCTTCCAGAAGAACGTTTACTTGTAAAAAACGTCTACACGTTTAAACGTTTAGTAAACGTTTACTAAACGTTTAACCGTTTATCTTAACATTTAAATGTATATTAGAGTCTGGTAAACGTTTAAACGTTTATCAGAGAGAGACCCTAGATTTAAAACATGTGTATTCGGAAAAACGTTTCTAATAAACGGATATGTTAATTAAACGTTTAATAGCGAGCTCAAATATAGACCAGCGTCCCCGTAAAGATTTTTTTAGGGGATAAAAATTATTTGTTTCGTTGTATTTCGTTTGTAGTTGAATAATTTAAAAGTTGCAATGTATTTGTAATAAACAAATTACGTATCTTTGTCAATTTTAAAGATATCTCGAATCCGCTTGCGCCATGTGTTTTAGAATCGTTTGTAGTTGTTTGTAGTAACAACAATTTCGTTTGTAGTGGAATAATTTAAAAGTTACAATGTATTTGTAATAAACAAATTACGTATCTTGTCAATTTTAAAGATATCTCGAATCCGCTTGCGCCATGTGTTTTAGAATCGTTTGTAGTTGTCTGACAAGCGGATTCGAGATATCTTTAAAATTGACAAAGATACGTAATTTGTTTATTACAAATACATTGCAACTTTTAAATTATTCAACTACAAACGAAATACAACGAAACAAATAATTTTTATCCCCTAAAAAAATCTTTACGGGGACGCTGGTCTATATTTGAGCTCGCTATTAAACGTTTAATTAACATATCCGTTTATTAGAAACGTTTTTCCGAATACACATGTTTTAAATCTAGGGTCTCTCTCTGATAAACGTTTAAACGTTTACCAGACTCTAATATACATTTAAATGTTAAGATAAACGGTTAAACGTTTAGTAAACGTTTACTAAACGTTTAAACGTGTAGACGTTTTTTACAAGTAAACGTTCTTCTGGAAGAAAATGTAAATGGATAAACGTTTCGCGTTTAAACGTTTATTCGAAAAACGGAATAAAATCAGAGCCCTAGACTCTATATTCTACATTCTGAGTTCTAAAATAATTCTCGTATAGTTCTGAATGTATCCGAACAAACGTTTTTCAGAACAAATGAGACGCTGGCCGATTTCTGAAATTCTGGGTGTTCTAAATATTTCTCGTGTTTTCTGAATGTGTCCTAACGTTTTCCAAATAGTGCCGATTAGAATTATTTAATGTGTTAAATGATCTTTATTGCCGCATTTACGACTACATGAGTGAGACACGCTAGCCGATTTCCGATATTTATTTGAAAATAGACAAATGTTTATGAACAGAACTCTTCGGAAAACGTTTGGATACATTAAGAAGTACACGAAAAATATGGGGATGGAATATCTCAAGTTAGAGTAAGAGCCATTTTTTAAATGTTTGTTTTTTTATGGATAAAACTACAAACGATGGCAGTTACTACCAATACAAAGGATTCTAAAACAAAAGCGTCAAAACGAACTCAGCCTATGTTTTGTTATGTATTTGTCATACAGAACATGTCGTGATGTGTATATAGGTATCTAATATATAAACTCTATGGCTGCGGTCCGATTTACGCTCACAGCACTGTAAGCATCTTCTGTCTAGGTTGCACATCGAATATCAAATGATGATAGAGCGATGCTATCGATGCTTCTGCGCTGTGAGCATGAATCGGACCGCATCCTATATAGAGTGCGTTGTTTTTAAACGCAGCCATCATTATTTGTCAAATTGACCAGACTCTTATTTGAAGTCTCTAGGTGGAGCCAGCTTAACCCTTCGCAGAACAAGTGGGGCTTTAAAGACCCGGTCGATATTTCAGTTTTGAATTTTTCGGAGACTTTACGGACTTATAAAAAAAAACCCAAACAAGAATCATATATAACAGTATAAATAAATTCTTAAAACCTTCGAAAGTACACTTGAATTGAATTTTTTCAGATTTTTTATGGCACTATTACAGCTTGAAAATCTTAACTGGCCTAAAAGACCAACATGTTCGACGGAAGCAGCAAAATTATACATGTTCTGCGAAGGGTTAACATGGCAAGCCCCTCCCCTATACCGAAAAAATATAAAGAGAGAGAGAGAGAGAGTGGTCATATAAAAAATCAAATATACCAGAATTTGTTGTTATTTTGTTTCTCTAACAAGGGAATCTCGCAAACTCGAAAATTCTGATTTTGATAAAACTTTACACACATGTAGGGGGCGGGGGGGAAGGGTAAATAGACGAATTTAGAGATTTTTGCGGCCAACTAATAATATACGGGCAACGTACTATCGAAACATACCAAAATCCGAATTTGTTGCTAACTCTAACATGTGGAAAGTAATTAGTTTATGTCAGCCGCTCGCGCCGCGCTGCATGACCACTCTTTATATTTTTTTCAATATGAGGAGGGGGCAGTTAATGATTTGTACTGTATGAAAGATGATTAAAAGCATGATACTCTCAATGGATTGTTGCCCTTTCTTTCTTTCCGAGAGATGGCGAACGAATAAAAACTACCGATTCTTGGTCGGATTTGAACTCGGATCTTCGGCACTTTTAAGGAGGGTCCACATTATCGAGCAGAACCGCGAGCCGAACTTCGCCACGAACCGACATTATCGAGCCGACAAAGTTTGGCTCGATAATGTGGACGCATGATCGGTTCGCGGCGAAGTTCAGCTCGCGGTTCTGCTCGATAATGTGGACCCTCCTTTAGAGCAGCGCATATCTCTCTGCGCCACGATCGCCACAGATAGCATATTAGAAGCTTAATACTATATTGTTATTTAAATTTTAATTTAAACACATTGCAATTTAAAAGATATTACACATATGTTTATAGAATTTTTAATTGTTGCGCGTATATTATTTAATCTGTTTTTAATAAAAATTTGAATAGTTGATATTAATTAATTATTTCGAATATTACATTCTGCGTAATTTCAAATAAATCTCGATGTATCATAGCCGTATGTTTCGCATCTCGTTTTACGTTGTTTAACAATTTCTTCTTTCAAATCACTCCTGAATCGCGTTTAAATGATAAAATTTTTCTTTAATATTTAATATTTAATATTCAACTGAGATTTAAAAATTATTTATACGTAGATATCTAGATATCTATATGTACAATCAAACATAATTCAGGCAGTGTTTTAAGGGAAATCTTATCCGAGTGTTTCTTTAGTAAATTACAAATATAATATTACGAATATAAAATTGATCCTCAAAATCAAATTGAACAACATGAAAACTATTTCAGGCGAATTCTTAAGTAGAAACGCGGCTACAAATATATTTAAGATTCATTTATTTAACCGGATCACGTTTCAAAACTGATTTCAGCCGGAGTTTCTCAGCAGAGACATGATTATAAATCGTCGCTGCACGGCGGCCGAAACTGCACAAAATTTACGACTCGCTACGTGCTAAAGCTGTAACGATAAACTTTTGATTCCGACAAAGCTTTTGACATAAATCAATGAGGCGCGATAGTATAAGAATAGGGAGGTAAGAAATAAAGTTGTCATTCCGATATTTATATGATCGTTACGCACGCCCACGAAGATATTGATAGTGGCGCGATAAATCTAAAGGCGCAGGATTGTAGGAGATCGATTAATACGCCGAATCGCAATGAAAATAAAATAACAATGTGAAGAACGCGGAGATCTCTCGCTCGAATAAAGCAATGATAAATTTGAATTCTCGGCCATTATAACTCGACCAATTAATTTTAGCGGAGTAGTGAAAACAGCGATCGTATATATCGAGTGGGATATGTGCGACAAGCTCGCTTAGCTGTACGAACATATCGCGAATAACAGATAGAATCTACAAACGCGCGAGGAGGATAGGCCATTGAATGCAATAGGCTTCCTCGGGGTCGGTCACTATCGACTTTTACATCTTTCGAATACGCACAAGGCTTCGGAGAGTCAACCCCCGAAGGATAACAAAGGCGGGATCGATGGGGCACGCGACTATTAATATGGGACTGTTCCATGGCTTATCTGCGGATCTTTCTTATGGCAAGACTGACGTTTTAATATTCGCAACAACTCAACTATATTCTCGTCAAAATTTATATATATATATATATATATATATGTATATATATAATGTAAAAAATATATTATTTAATTTAATATTATAAATAGTGCAAACTCTTAATCCTTCTCTTGATTTCGATCCTTAGTTAAAGCAGAGTTTGTATAGAATTAAACACACCGCGACGACTAATTATTGTCGGTAACTTTCGGGAAATCGACAACGCGGTTCTCACGGTTCGTTAGAGACCTAGCGGAAGTTCTCGTCTCTCGTTACGAGAAATGCGGCGGAAAGGATGGTAGAGAACCCTGACCAGAACGGCGCGGCGTCGTCGGTCGCGTCACCGTGGCGGCGGTGCGGCGGTGGCGGCAGCGTCGGCAGCGTCGGCGGCGTCGGCGACGCCTATATTGATTTTGGGACCCCGAGGAAAGCGTGTGGCGGACACGAGACGAAGGGGCGTAGCGAACGAATTTCTCTCTGTCAGAATGCGGCAAGGATAACTGAACAGCGTGGAAAGTTCGCGGTATCAAAAGCGATGCGTCTTACGAACGTAAAGTGGCAACGACGTATCGTTTCGAGTGCGGCGTTGTAATACCTTGTGGCATGCGCTGCAGCAACCGCTGTCGGTCGTTAACCGTATATATACACGATTAAAGATTTAAATCCCGCCGGTGATGGCATTGCCACGGCGCATCAATCGTCAAGAAGTCAATCTACTGCGAACAATCTTTATTTACATATTCATAAGCCGCGATGCGAAAATCTAGAGGATTATGCGTTTACGTATCCACAGAATTAATAAAGTTGGCAACTCTCTGAAAGACGAACATTAAAACATGTCGAGATAATCAATTTCTAGTAATTTATTTCTACCTTCATATAGTCTGGTCAACAATATCTAACATAAATTCTCAATAACCTTAGGAAGCTCAAATAATTGGAAATCAATAAATAAAAGGAAAGAGCACAGAGCCATAACAAAATGTTCGGGTCGTAAATTCTTAATGCAACGAATACTAGTCTACATTATTGATATCGATCTTAATATACAATCCCTGACCTCTATCAAGTTAGCCCCCCCACCATCGCAAAAAAAATCCGCACCTATTTTAAAAATTTAGTGCTATTTATGTGCTAATTTGTTGCTCTAGTCCGGATTTTGTTGCTCAAACCGTTTAGCAGGAAATCGCGATCGAAATGGGTGGGGCCAGCTTGTCGTCAAGCTAGCCCCCCCATAATAAAAAACCTATATAGAGTGCTCAAATCCAAAAACCAAATACACCAGAATTTGTTGCTTTTTTGTTGCTCCAAGATAGCGTGAAAACATTTTTGAAATATAACGTTTTTTTAGAAAATACGTATATCCGAATACTTAACAGACAGCACTATATTGACTACATCTTAAACAACGTTATATTTCCAAAATGTTTTCACGCTATCTTAAAGCAACAAAAAAGCAACAAATTCTGGTATAAACGTTTTTTCGATTTGAGCACTCTATATATATTTTTTCGCATGGGGGGGGGGGGCAGCTTGACACAAGTTCTAGCCCCACCACATACTAAAAAACACATATAGAGTGCTCAAATCCAAAAAACAAATACACCAGAATTTGTTTCTTTTTTGTTGCTTTAAGATAGCGTAAACAAATTTTCGAAATATAAGGTTCTGTAAACAATGCCACTAATAAATAATGCATCTTTGACCGTTATCTACGACTTGGATGGCTAAAAATTAAGTAAAAGAATTTGTTGCTCGGGTCAACAAAATCATATGTTGCATATTCTGGTAGGGCACGGTCCATAGAATATTTAAATAACAAAAAGACCCGAGCAACAAATTCTTTTACTTAATTTTTAGCCATCGAAGTCGTAGATAACTGTCGACGCGGAGATAAATAATTTGTTTTTTGCAGTTAGGGGCGAGCAACAAAATCGCAAGTTGCATATTCTGACAGGGTACGGTCCATAGAATATTTTAATACCAAAAAGAGCCGAGCGACAAATTCTTTTACTTAGTTTTTAGCCATCCAAGTCGTAGATAAGATGCAGTATTTATTAGTGGCATTGTTTACAGAACCTTATATTTCGAAAATTTGTTTACGCTATCTTAAAGCAACAAAAAAGCAACAAATTCTGGTGTATTTGTTTTTTGGATTTGAGCACTCTATATGTGTTTTTTAGTATGTGGTGGGGCTAGAACTTCTGTCAAGCTGCCCCCCCCCCCCATGCGAAAAAATATATATAGAGTGCTCAAATCGAAAAAACGTTTATACCAGAATTTGTTGCTTTAAGATAGCGTGAAAACATTTTGGAAATATAACGTTGTTTAAGATGTAGTCAATATAGTGCTGTCTGTTAAGTATTCGGATATACGTATTTTCTAAAAAAACGTTATATTTCAAAAATGTTTTCACGCTATCTTGGAGCAACAAAAAAGCAACAAATTCTGGTGTATTTGTTTTTTGGATTTGAGCACTCTATATAGGTTTCTTATTATGGGGGGGCTAGCTTGACGACAAGCTGGCCCCACCCATTTCGATCGCGATTTCCTGCTAAACGGTTTGAGCAACAAAATCCGGACTAGAGCAACAAATTAGCACATAAATAGCACTAAATTTTTAAAAAGGTGCGGATTTTTTTGGCGATGGTGGGGGGGCTAACTTGATAGAGATCAATCCCTGGCTATATTATCAGACGCACCTAAACTTTTTACAACTCATTGACTTCCCAGCACCAGCTTTATGATACCGTTCATCTATCATTGTTATACTCCATCGAATTAGATTAAGAAACTATTGTTCTATTAGAATATAGTCATTTGTTTATGACGTATTAAAAAATGTGTAGAAACAGGTAAAGAGAGAAGTGGAAAAGGAAATAATTACCACAAAAACTCAGCCGATTGATAATAATTTATGTCTAGATCGGTCTAGATTCATCACTCACAGATGCAGGAGGCAGTACAAGCATGCATTAATAGTATGCCAAGGCGAATCAAAACTTTAATAATAATCGTCAAAGGTGGCATAATTAAATATTAAAAATATGTGTATTTTATGACTGCCTAAATAGTTAACAAGAATAAATAAATACACTCTCTAAATCTGAATCAGTGAATAGTCACTGATATCAGTGACTCATTGATTCAGCAGTACCTACTATTCACTGATTCAGATTTAGAAAGCATGATTATTACTATCAAATCTGTGTGTTTTATTATTCACCATTGTTCCAAGATATTAAGTTTTTTTTTAGGCATATAAATATACAAGTAGCTTTTTTCTCCTCCCAACCTGAATTCTATTGAAAAATTAAGGTGCGTCTAATAATATGGCCAGGGACTGTATATATATGTGCCAATGAGAAATATTCAAATTTTATTTTATTTTATTTGTATTTACTTAATTTTTTACACCATTAATACAATCGAGAGATGCAAACGAGGTATAATCATTTCCTAACATATTGGGGGAACCTCGTGTAAAAATTTTTTTTTTGCATTTTTTTTATGGCTTGAAAAATTCATGTACCATCTGAAGAATATATTTCCAAAATTTCAAAGCTTAAATTGGCCCGGAGTGCAAAAAATTTGCTGATACTTATGATAAGAATCGAGTAAAGAGGCAAGATCGACGATCACAAAAAGCGACAAAAGAGGCCAGGACTGCTCGAAAAGAGGAAAATGCAGCATAATTAGATGTTTTTCTAGAAGAGGAAGGATTACTTTACGGCCCTGGCATCGCAGATTAAGCTTAGGTAAATATAAGTCACTCTGAACTTAACTTTTTGGTAGCGAAAACTTTAAACGCGTTTTTCTCAAAACGCTTTTTTTTTGCGCCGGACAATATAACTCAAAAAGTTAATGGCCGATTAACTTGAAATTTTGTATAGATATTTGTATATGTATCGTATACTTCATGAACCTAAAATTATATTAAAATTGTTATAATAAATATTGTTTTTAACAGTTTGTTTAAAACAAAAAATTATATATATTTTTTTAAATGTCCTCAATTTTTCATTTTTTTGTTTTTTTTGCTAAATTTAGGTTCATGAAGTACAAAATAATTTATTTCAATGAAAAAATTTAATTCGTTGATTTCAGACAATTACAAGGACCTGAGCGTTGTCTGGCGCAAACTCGAGGAGCCAACTTCAAGCAGCTGTAGCGTTGCCATTTTTTTTTTACAATAAAAAAATTTTTTCTTGTACATTTAAACTTAAATATTACAATGTATTTTATTTGAATTCAATAATTACTCCCACTTTTTTGTAATAAAATCTTTAAAAAAGTGTTGTTTACACACGAGGTTCCCCCCTTAATAGATCTCTAACGTAAAGAATTCTATGTATGCGGAAAAAAAGCGAAAGTCCATTAACTCGGCGCGCGCAACTCAAAAAAATTAGTTGTATGTTAATATTTGCTTGAAAGCACGGGAGGGAGTATATAACTACCGGAGAAAAAAAAACGTTTCAATGAAATTCAAAAACGAGAAAAAGTAATGAAAAACTCGTTACGCAATCAGCGGCAAGCTCTAAGAAATTACGTTTTCAATGAACGTCCGTCTGTCCCGTTAAAATGTTTGATGAAAGACTTCGTAATATACGGCAAAAAACTCATCGAGGCGTTGCGTTCCTTCTCGCTATTTAAACGGGAAACGGGAAGGAAATACGCGCGTTTGTTTTTGCGCATCTGTAACAATAAATCACGTTCAAGCAACACGATGTTATGAGTATTATACACGCAATTTCGCGAATGACACGTTTAAATATGTTTCATGTCTCTTCGTACTTTATTGTATTATATAAATGTTGATTATATGAATTAAATATGTAGGTAGGTCGGATTTCTGTACGTGCTGGAACAAATTTCTTTGCGATGCAAATACTTGTGCAACCGCAATTAATTTTTATCGTTCCGTTGCCAAGGATATCATATCGCGAAGGAGACATTCACAAGCATCGAGAGCAGAATCAAGTCTCTGCGATAATATATTTAATAGTACACAGTAAAAAATCGTGTGTACATAGCGGTCCAAATGTTAAAATTTTCTTGTGTTACCAAGATTTGATTATTATTTTAATGTAAAATTAACATACAACAGCTGTTATTTTTTTCTTAACATTTTCATGTGTTACATTTATGTCAACGTGATAACTTAACACTTTATATATGTCATTTAGAAATTAAATGTTATTTTGAGTTCTTTTAACACAATTACTTTAAAAAATCAACACGTCTTAAAGTTATTTTAACACATAAACAAAAGTTAAACGTAAATTTTCAAATAATCGTAAACTTTGCCATACAAAATAATTAAATTTACTAAAATTAAATGTTTCTATTACACATAATTTAAGTAAAATCTATTACACATAATTTAAGTAAAATCTGTAAAATAATTAATATCATGTGTCAATATAACTTGAAAAATAAAGTCAAAAGAACAAATATAAATGTAAAGTATAGTGTCAATTAATTAACATTTCTAATTTGTCAACAAGTAACACATGATGAATGAGTCATTTTAACTTGAAATTTAGAGTGGACTTTCTGGGACATGTAAAAAATGTTAAAATTACGTTTTATTTTTTACTGTGTATCCTTACAATTACGATAGATTTCTCGCGATGCATATGATTTTACGAACAAAATGACAGTAAAATATTGTTATGAAAGTAATTAAGAAAAAATGTATTATAAAATTGTGTAATAATCACGCGGTGCAGGCTTCTGGCATTCCTGCAAAATTAATGTCGCAAGATAAAGTTATAAAAAGCCGGATGTGACGAGCGAAATTAGCGTAACCTCTAACACTATCAGCCGATATAATTGTCGGAAACAGCATGATTCACAGACGTTTGCTCAATGCCGTCCTAATGTAATGCGGTGACAATTGGTCGCATAGTCGTGCAAGTGTATTATCAACGTTCTTATCTCACAATGTATTTAAATGGTATTTACCTGGCATGTGCGTGTACAATATACGATGTCCGTACTTCGCAGATACGCAATAAACTTCGCAGTAATATATAGACTTGACTGACTTGAGAACGATCGAAAGAAAAGAAGCAATCATGTTAAAATTTTCACAGGCAATTAAAAATCAAATAATAATAGTCCCATTTTACTTCTTGGCTATTCAATTATTTTGACATTATTAAAAAAATACGGGTAAAATATAATTTTAATCGTGGAAAACTCAGTCTAATGTCCATTTTTACCAATGCAGATTAACTTTTTAATCTCGGTTGAGATTATCCTTCTCTAATTTTAAAAATTAGAGAAAAAGAAAAAGTAAGTTAAACCGAGATTAAAGTTAATCCGCATTGGTAGAAATAAACACGAATATAGAAGAAATATAAGTTTAAGATAAGTAGCGATCGCGAGTCTATTTTTACCTTCCCCTAATGACCCGGATTTTTTCCATTATCTTTTCCCCGCAAAGACAATGGCTTGGAAACGCATGTGCACACAGGTTAACGATAATCGTTCTCGGTACAATGAAGATCTCCGCGATATACGACGAGACCGAATCTTATTTACCTGTGCATCGAAAAACATAGTAAAAATGCAATCCTACCGCCTACGTAGGATACGATAGAGACGACGCCGCGACGAGGAGGCTTATTTGGACTCTCGGTTCTATTTACATCGACGACGAAACAATAGAGGAACACGCGTCCTTGCACGCGAGATAATAAAGAGTCCTGTGGTATTATACCATTACGTTCCGTAAGCGCCAATTAGCGTGTCGCGAAGAATAAATGTCACGGTAACGGAAAACGTCGTCGGCGAAATCACGTTCACGCGGAATGTTTAACGCGGCAGTATAAAGAAACGATATTACGCGCGTTCGCGCAAGAGCCATTATTGATTATTTACGTCGATGCCTCGCGACGTTTCTGCAAACGACGGCAAATTGCACACGTTTGTTAACATTCGTGCCCGCCAAAGACGATCGTGTCATAACGTATTACGTATTACGTATCATGTGCCGCGTGATTGCGATCAACAAATCGTTACACCTTATCCTAATTTTACTCGTAAGAAACTGACCAATCACAGTCGATTATTCTCCTCAAATTCGACTGTAATTGGTCTATCAATTTCTTACGACTTATGACTTACGACTTACGACGCTGCGGTACGACCAATGTAGAACCGGCCTTACACAGAGGTCTCAAGTGTAGCACCTGGTCACAATTCTATTTTTGTCATTACGAAGAGTCATAAAGAATCTAACGTGAAACAACTAGAAGCTTTCAGAGAACCTTTCGAGAGACGGTTCTTCAAATACTCCACGGGCAAGGACCTCGAAGAATTTCTGGATTTACATGAACCCGTGGCGAATTATCGTCGGCAAGTGTAAGGACGCTCTCCCCCGAGAGTCACTTGGCGCGATCGGGCAACCTTCGACGACGCGCGTTACGTAAGCGACGCGGACGCTTACGTGCGAAAACCTGTTGTCGAACGCGCGTCCAGGGAAAACGTCGCACGTGTGTGCGCTTGCCTTTCTAGAAAACGCGGCCACGCTCTTCGCGAAGAAATTCGCGTTTTACCATGCGAAGGAGTTATCCCGCCGAGCGAGACCGCGCGGACCGTGGCGTTTTGCGATTTCCGAGGTGATAAATCTCGGTTTCATCGCGGTAAATAGCAAATCGGGACGCTCCAAGTAATCCTAACAACATTCCACGTTCAATCCTCGATCCGAATTGCGGTATCAGACGTCGGATAAATGGAGCGATTGAAGGAGTTTTAAGCCTAAAATATGCAATGTATATCAGGATTTATGCCTTCGCGGAAATTTACTTCCCCATTATTCCGCATTTAACGCGCATACATTTGTCCGATCGCGTCGCCAAATGTACGCGCAAGAATGTACAGATATTTGAAAATAATTCGATCGCAAACGACCGCGGGCAACTTTCGCGATTTGCTAAAAGTTTGTTTATGGAGTGAAGACAGGTCAGAGCGACGATTCTATACGTCAATCTAATCGAGCTACGAATTTCCTGTCAAGCGAGGGACATCTCCTTCGAACATAACTCCACATTGTAGCCGAGCGCTCGAAAGAGTGCGTCAAGGATCGCCCGCAGTGCGTGCGCTCGAAATCAATTTCGTCGCGCCATCGTGCGCGGACGTCGTCGCGTCGTCGGCTCGATAAGAGAGCCGCCAGGCTGATGTGACAGTCGTTCTCGCCGAGGTGTGGATTTGACAGCTGGGAGAGGCGCGCTCCGATATCGCACGCTCACACGAGAACACGAGGGATCAACATTCGCGGCGGTACTCACCACAGCCGGGGAAACTGGACCGCGTCTCGGGGCAGCTCGGGGGTGGGGTTACTCCGTTTTTTCCCCCGATTCCTCCCTCGTGGAGCAGCGAGGCACCACTCCGTTTAGTCCGGCGACACTTTATCAGGGCGGTCGAACACAACACAACAGATCCGCAGGCACTTTATCACGAGCGACGCGGGCGGCGGGGACGGACGCGCGGGGGGGGGGGGAGGGCACCTACGACGGCGCGGCGCGGCGCGGCGTGGCGTTTTGACGTTTATCCGAACGACGCGGATGGCGCAACGGGGAGACGACGCGGACCGGGCGAGCGACGGACGGGACGACGACGCGTCCCCACAGGCTGAACTCACGCTCCCGACTGATCTCGCCCGCGCGCGCGAGACTCGGGCGATCCCGACCACGACGCCGCTCGTGGAAGCCGACCGAACCGCGCGCTCCGCTGCGGCGAACGTTGAATTTCGATCGGCGCGTGCTCGCTACGCACCGTGCGTAAACGCACAGCTGGGAGCGAGCGAGCGCCTTGCGACGAGCGGAAGGGAAAAAAATAAACAATCACGTGAGAAGCTTCTCTCTCTCTCTCTCTCTCTCTCCCTCGCTCGTCTCTCCCCAGCTCGCGAACGACGCCCACGATGCGTACGAACAACCCCTCTTTGTACGGTACGACTGAGTCGTATCGTTATCTCAATGAGAATTCCTCGTAGCACCATTTTCCGACGCGCCGCGCGCCCGCACGCGCGAGGGGTCCCGCTGGAAAAATGCCGTAATATAGCCGTTTGCCGCGCACGTCGCGTACGAGCTTTGAGATTTGATACTTTCCGAGAATCGCGCCGGTGCCGCGCACGTGTTGCGAACTGCCGCGGGATGAAGGTAAACCTCTCTTCGCGAGAGAGAGAGTGGGGAATGTTCGAGTGACAAAAATCGTCGAGAACGTCGGTACGAGGAAATTTTCATTAAAATCACGATGCAAATCATGTGCGACGAACCGATAAACTTTGCTCAAAACGTAAAGAAACGTGCTAACTTCAACATTTCGACGGGATATTAATATTCGTGCGGTAACAAATGTTTTTATTTTTTCGAAATTGTAATAAAAGATTGAAATATGTTTGTTATTCAATATTAAAATAAATTGCGTATTTCAGTATATATTCTATATATTTAAAAGTCTTCAATTAAAATTTTTAAAAGGCAAAAGTGTGTTGTAAGATCTGATACGTTTTAATTTTCGTTTTATATTCAGTAAGCGGAGTCTGCGTATGTCTTATACTTAAAGTAAACAACGTTCCTTGCATGTTACGAAAGAGAAAGGGCTCACGTGTGTGTACATTGTTAAATAAGATTCTGCGCGAGAGAGAGGATCCTCGTGTTTCTCACAAATGTTCTAATGGAGCAGGTCTAGCAAGTCTTTATTAACGTGTGTTAATAGAGAAAATCTTGTATTGATGCTTCAGGTATCTTCCAATTAAACATCGAGTTTACATTTCGCTTAAATACATATTCATGCTTAGCATTGTAGTCAATCCTTTCTCTTTTAGTGTAATAATAATTTTAATAATCCTAACTCTTTCTTTTCAAAAAAATTTCAACGTCAGGTATTGTTTATATTGAATTTAGTACAAACATTTTATAAAAGTACATATTATATTACAAAAATAATATTTAACTTTAATTATCACGAGTACGATCTTTAGAAAATAAATAATAATCCAATAAAAATTTGTATCTCAATTTATCGTAAATATATTTAAATTAACAGGTATTTCACAGAAATCATTAGAAAAATATTATTTTATGTAAACTTACGAATTTTTTTATTTTTATTTAATAAAAAGAATTTAATCTTTTCTTCTTTCTTTTATAATGTGTGTATATATGTGTGTGTATATGCGCATGTTAATAACTTTCTAATCTTAATTGGTTTTTATATGCTTCGTGCTAGAAAGGATTAAGTACGATGTCGAAATGATTTGACACGCAGAGGCGTCAATATGTACTTATTGTATAAGCGATGGAAAATATTGATATTATCGCTGATTGATCAGTATATGTGACGACTGCGAAATAAGAGTATCGACTAATGACAGTGACGACGAGTCACCGATTTCGAATGTTAAATCATGTTAAATGTCAACGACCGTGAGAGACAAAAGTCCGGGCGTTTAATTTCATCCCGGCGTCGCGTCGCGTCGTGTCCTTAACTGTAAACGGACTCGACGGAGATGACGTTGAAGAAAAATATCGGGCAAGAAAAGAATGCTCGTATACTTCGCGTTTCCGACATTCTGCGCACCGGTACCATTACCATTACCATTACAATTCCAGGGTATCCTTTCCCCTGTCCCACCAACCCCTGTCCCCTCTCGCCCATTCCTTCTATCCACAGTAACTGGTAAACCGTGTTTGCAAGTCGGCCGAGTAAATCAGCAATTGGTCGTCTCTCCCAATTACTCTCTCTCCCTGAGTGTCACATTTTCCTATTTATCCCATTTCTTTCCGTAATGAGAGAAAACAGTTTCGAACCATTATGCGATTCGATAGTATTATTTCACGATAAATGGCTAATATTAGAGAAAATAAATTGCAAGATTTAAGAAAGGAAGAAGGAAGTTATTTTTATTTTATTAAATAAAAAATGTATAGATATATTTATTCATAAGTATATTGATAAAAATAACTTTTAGCTGTACGTAATATATAAAGCTATATAAAAAAACATATCGTTTATCCAATATTAGAGATAATATGTTTTTCTGTGATATTAATAATAAATTCTAGCTAATATACATAGAAGTATAAGTCAATATGTAAAATTGAGGATACTTTTTCAACAATTTATCGAAACGTTTTTTTAAATTAAGATATCATTAATGTGTGTGTTAAAGCTAAACAGTTTTAATAGCTAATTAACTTGACTAATTTTCTCGAACGCGTTAAAATAAAATAGATTAAAAAAATGTTTACGTAATTGTATAAGCTATATAACGAAATTACAGTAAGAAAAGGTATAATGTATCGGTACTTTTTTCGACACTGCGCAAGAGAGGGTTTCTCCTCGTGAAGCGCGTCGCGTTTAAAAGGCCTTCGAATTTTATGATACCCGACGAAAGAAGAGAACCGTTTGGTGAAACGCGCACCATAAAAGCGAGTTGATTATACCAATTGCTGTATAAGCAATTGTATCAATAACCACGGCTTTTTCGCCGCACCGTCGTCGTCGTAACAGCGCATCTGAAACCGTACTTTGACAATCCGCTCGTTGCAAAAACATTAAGCTATTAACATATTGTACTGAATTGATTGAATAAAATTTAAAGAACATTTACATACATTAAAGTTATAATGAATATCATATAGTTTCAGTATCTTTATTTCCAAATGCAGTTTTTTTAATCTTCAGTAAATAAGATTAAATAGGAAGAAAGCGATATTTTGGATTTTATTATTTATTCACAGAAATGCAAATTGCAAATAAAGGTATGACTGTCAAAGCATGTTCTTAATAATTATAAAGTAAATAGTGGCAGATAAAAACAGCAGATCAATATTGTAATATGCAAATAAAAAATTAATGATTTCACTCACCAGTCGTTGATGTATCCTAGCGAAGTACTTTCTCAGCTATACCTGGAAAAAATTGATATAGATGTAATTAGTATTATAATTAGAGTATAAAATTATGCATTTTATGTATGCTGATTGTTAAGTATTATTTATTTTGATATTAATTATATAAAACACAATTAATAATATAATATTTAATTACTTATTTACACAATAAACTTGCATAAATAATTATTTAAATATTTTATTATTTAATACAATATATCGATTATTTAAATATATTTCAGAATTTAATTACTTCCGCCCCAATATCTTCCTCTGCCTACATGTTTATCAAATTTCCATCGAGGGGCTTACTCGGAAATAATTAAAAAGACTCTGAAATTAAGGCTTTTGGGCTCTTTCCCGACATCTCATGAGATGTGACGTCAGAAGTGAGAAATGTTGAGAATTGACACGTTGAGAATTCTTGCGTAGTATTTCCAAATAAAAAGATATTTGCTTAAAATAACACTACAGATCACTTCAGCACACTTCGAAAATACTCCGAGTTGAGGTTAAGTCTACCCCTTTCCCTTGACAGTTAATAAACAGCCGTAAAATGAATGTAATACGAAATCTAGTCATGCGCCTGCGCACAAACCTGCATCGTATCACAGTTCGTTTTACGGCTGTTTATTAACTGTCAAGGGAAAGGGGTAGACTTAACCTCAACTCGGAGTATTTTCGAAGTGTGCTGAAGTGATCTGTAGTGTTATTTTAAGCAAATATCTTTTTATTTGAAAATACTACGCAAGAATTTTCAACGTGTCATTTCTCGCTTCTGACATCACATTCCAACATAACCGCGACGAGTACCCAGGGGCCTTAAAGACTTACATTTCTCGAAGTTAAAAAAATAAATCGAAAATATATATGATAAATAAAAAATTTGCAAATTAATTTCTGATACTTAATTAATTAAGCAAAATTAGTTCTACGCTCTTAGTAATCACATTATTGTCACAACTGAATATTTTAATAAATATTTTTTTTAATATAAATATTTTTTATATCAAAATATAACATACAAAGTGCGACAGTTACTTTTTGATAAATATTGGACAAATAATTGCAATTGTTGTGTGTATGTGTGTGTGTGTGTGTGTGTGTGTGTGTGTGTGTGTGTGTTCGCCAACAGAATTATGTACAATTTAAGTACTGAATCAATAACTTTACTCACCAGCTAGGATATTGCAGTTTGCTCCATCAGTTGCTCCGCTCGTTGCAAATCCCGCCTTAGAAGTAGTTCGCATTAGTTTCCTCGAGAAAGCGATGAATACCGGAAACCCACTTAATTACCCGCTATCGAACGAACTTTGAAAATTAGCTCGCACGTTTTACTTTCGAAGGAGCATGAGAAACGCGAATTTGCGTCGCGAGTTCGCCACGCCGCGATTTCGCAAAACGCGAACGCGAAATAGAAAATGCACTTTGTTCTGCGACGTTTATAAATTGTTCCTTGTCAATTATAGACACATGTGCTCGATGACGAATTTTTCTTTAGATGCAGTTGACGTTTAAGACTTTGTTATTATGAAGATCTGTAAATCAAGCTGCACTTAACTCTTAGCTGGCACTGTGGGGTATTAAGGGGGTTGTCCGGTCCTTATACTAGAGAAAATCGATTTTCTTAGGATTTTCTTGAAACTGTGAATATACGTTAATTTAGGTGTGCTTTATGCGTGGTATAAATTTCAGTACCTCTTCCGGTATAAAAAATAAAGATACTGAGCCTCAAAGTTTCAACTTTTACTAATGAAAAGGTTTTCCAGGCCAAACGGTAAGAGATACGAGGTTGGCCAAGAGGACCAAAGTTGCTCCTCTCGTCGAGTTCTATAAGGAAAAAATGCCAAAACTAAAAAAAATTAAATTTAAATTTTTTTTTTGAAACTTTGAGGCTCAGTATCTTTATTTTTTATACCGGAAGAGGTACTGAAATTTATACCACGCATAAAGCACACCTAAATTAACGTATATTCACAGTTTCAAGAAAATCCTAAAAAAATCGATTTTCTCTAGTATAAGGACCAGACAACCCCCTTAAACGCCCCAGTCTAGTTCAGCTCTAATTTAAGCCCTCCTATAGTACGAAAATGGTACCAAAAAGTGGAAGAGTTAAAATATAAGAGTTATGAATTTTTGAGTGAAAACAGTCATTTTTTCGTTTTCTTTTACGTTCTCCAATTTTTTTCATACTTAATATTAAATTTTATCAAAATAACCTATGACACTTGTTAAAACAACATTCGAAGACTATCTTAGAATTTTTTAAGTGAAAAAAAAATCAATAGCTTCCTCGCAGCAAGCATTTTAGTGGTGGGGTCTGAAACGGCCCCAGTGTTCCAGCTATGCGATTCTGGTAAAGTGTGTCAGCTAAGGGTTAAGAATATTGATTTATCAAAATTCGCCACTGTTCGTATCTGTGTGATAAATGTAGCAACAACAATCCGTTAATACTTTTCTTATACAGCTATTCAATTTTTTCCTTAAAGTTATAATATTCGAATATAAGAAAACAATATACATTTTTAGTGATCATAACGTTAACTACAACGATTTTATATTTACAAATCGACTATAAGAAATAATGAAACAGAATGTTTCGTGATTACAGATAATCATTACCGCATATTTCAAATAATTCATGCACTCGTAATTTAATAAATATAACGATCACAATATTAATTACTAATCACTGCTAACTATTACATATAAATATAATGACAAATATAAATATTTCAAACTGCTACGTATATAAATCCAACCAATCGTTATATATAAATAACTTCCAATTATTACACATAAATGTATTAATTAACTCACACGCATACTTCAATTAATTCATAGATATCTATGAATCTCGTATGAGCTAGTGATACGAGATAATATTACGATCATATGGAGTTTACTTGACGGACCTATCGTTTAACATTATACCGACGCGATAATTTTATGTATCATGCCCACTCTGACGCTACGATCGCACGGAGTTAACTTAACGGAACTGTGTGACTCATTCGCTGTTTATCGTTTCTCAACACGATATATCATATCCGATATACTACATGTGCATGCAGTGGCGGATTTTTTATTGAGAGCAACAAACGCGTGTGATAATTATAATTGCATCTAACGGAAATACGCCAATCGAGCGCCGATTCCTTCGAAGGAATCGTAAAGGTCATTTTCCCGTGACTATATCATCGGAATCTGTCCTCACTCTACTCACTGGAGACAATGGAGACTATACCCGCCTCCGACGGCTCCGACGCAGCGTCGACTACGAAACGGCGTCGATCGCGATCACCCGCGGCAAGCGACGTTCTGGCGGTCGCCCGTCACTCCAGTCGGCACTCCCGACAACAATTTCCGTTCGTCGCACACTTTTATCGAGTAAATTCCGCGATTAACCGGAGGAGCGTCCGCGCTACGTGCTCCGAACCGACGCGCTGCATAACTGTCATGGCGGCCGCGCAAGCGCGCGCGCCCGTGAGCCGTTCGAACTGAAATAGTTTCAAGTACGGACGTTTAGGTGATTACAGTGAGGCTGAATTTCCACTGAGCGCGTCACGCGTCGCGTCATCCAAATTAACCAATCAAAATATCCCATTTTATAACATTATTTGTAATGTAATAAAATTGAACGTTTTGATTGGATAACGCGACGCGTAACGCGTTCAGTGGAAACTCAGCGTGTGACTTTGGCGCTTTTCACGCATGTTTTACACAGCTACAATGATGTACTTGATATTTTCTATAGAGATTTAAAGTGATACGAAAGAATCTATTTGCAAGAGACGCGAAAAAGGACGAAGTAATCTCGATCAAATTTCAAATTGGCGGGTACGTGAAGTATTGTAGTGCGACGTCACGTGATGTGACGTAATAGGAAATAAATGCCGCTACCGCCGCCGTATCAATCGTTAATGTATGTACATACATACTCGTTTCAAATTTTGTTTATCATATTTATGTCTATCTTTAAACTTATGTATGTTATGTCGTATATTTTTTTATCTACGAACATATTATAAACATTATTCGCCTCTTTTCTTTCTTTTCGCTCATATAAGCTATCGCTCGAGCTGTACGTATTCTTTATAGAAAAAAATTTGTAACTTTAGGAAAAAAAAGTTAAATAAGTTTAAGTTTGTGTTTTAAAAATAACTATTATAGTTAAAGTTAAAAATTAATTCATTTTAAATTAACTAAGCTAATTTTAAGTTAACTAATTAATAACTAATTAATTTATTGTTAGTTACTACCCAGGTAGCACATACACGTTTCAGAAATGTTTTATAAGCGTTTTTCCGAAACGTTTTATAACCGATTTCTAGAAACGTTTCTCATGAGTAAAAAATGTCCATTCGAAAAACGTTCGATGGAACGTTTCTTTTCCGATAAAATAACGTTTAAAAAACTATTATAGAAACGTTTTGTTTAATGATAAAGACATTTTAGATAAAGACATTTAAAATTCCTACTTTTCACGTCTTTTGAACGTGTTTATGACGTCTTTGAGACATGCGTGAGAATGTTCTAGAAGCTTTATGCATGTACCATCTATGACGTCTATTCTTTTTCGAAGAAATTCATGATCTGGTGCACATTCGTGCAATAAAGTTAAAGTAAAACAAAATATACTTGTCTCACTCTAACTTAATTGCATTACTGATGTGCACCAGTTCAGGAAGTTCTTCAAAACGGAACACACATATAAATGTTCTTTCAATGGCCACGTTCAGCAGAATGTTTATTTTGCAACTGTTGGAAATTTTCTAAGCTCAGATTTGTCCGATGACAAATAGATAAAGACCGGTAGGACAAAATTAATTTAAGTAAATAAGTGGATATATGTGCATGGATAAAATGATTTATTTTGTGCAATAATAATTAATGCAATATAAATTTAAATTTTTTCCAAAAAGGCTATTAAAGCTATTATATAGGTATATAGATAAAGCAAATTATAATTTTGAAAGGAAAAATTTAACAAATAGGTATTTTTGTTAATTGTAGAAACGTAAAAAGTACGTTTCTTAAATCATGGTTTCAAAAACATTTTTGTTCAAACGTTTCTTAATGGTTCTTTACGGTTATGAAACTATGTATACGTTCAAAAAACGTATATAAAACTAATATGTGCTACCTGGGTACCCAACCTTGCAACTATTAACTATTAACTATCTTTATTGCTTATCCCCGCAGGGTTTGCAAGTCGTTTTTATAAGGAACGTTACCCAAACCTTTACACTACTACCCTTTCTCCTCTCACTTTAACCCTTTGGACCAACGGCTTAACGTCTCCTTCCGAAAGACGGAGCCCAGTTTGCTCCGCACAAGAGCCTATCTTGCACGGAGGGGCGCAGCTTCGGAAAAACATTCCATGTTTACATGGCTCTAGTGGACTCGAACCTGGTTCCTCAGATTACGAGTCTGGGGGTACCCAACCTTGCAAATTATATACTATAATTGCCTTGCAAATTATATAATTAAATTATATACTAAAATAAATCTAAGAATATTTTCTAATATATCTAAAAATTTAGGTTATACCTTCCCAATTCTCTTTCAAGATTTCCTTTCGAGATTAAAAATTCTATACGAAATGGATGTGAGATGATCCGCAGCGACATGAAAAAGTAGAATTTTTCTATTAATCGTAAAATGGAATGGAGTGACCTTGGCGGCATTCAGAAATAGAAATCGGATTACGTGGCGCCATCTGGCGTTTCTCATTCTAATCTCAATACTCGCCGAGAGGGCATTAGTGCACACGGATCACGGATCTTTCTTTAACCGCGTAAACTCCGATAAGACTCTACTCATCCAACGGTTTTCAATGTTAATCTTCTAAAAGTAAGTGAGCCGCCTATGAAAAATACCGGCCTATGAATCATCGCGTCTTATCTGTTGTCGCCGAAAAACTCGATAGCGTCATCGCGCGTATCTATATACAAGCTTCAAGTTTCCTCCTCCCCCATGTGAGTGTCGAACTGTCAAACGTGTCAAACGCGTCAAACGCGCGACCGCGACTTGTGACTGCTCGTGATCTCGCGGCATCTCCTCTTTCCCTTTTTCCGCCGTTTCGCGCGAGGCGTAGAAAATTCGCGCGAATCGCTCGAAAGAGGCGTATTGCCAGCGGATTGACGCGCAGTGCGCACGCGTACACGGCGCCTAACTGTCACGCGACGTCGAGACATGTGATCCGTTTAAAGTTTCACCGTGTGCGCGCAATTAAGTACCGACACTACCGTGCGAGCCGCGCAGTCGGTTCTCCGCGGCCCTCCCACCACCGTCGCACCTGCGAGTGCCTGCGAGAGATCCGTCAAGCGGGCCCGTAAGGTTATGTCGCCGTGTTTATACGCGCCGTGATCCTCTCGCGATCGGATTCTCTGTACCCGCCCCCTCGCGCCCAGCGCCCAGCGCCCAGCCCGATCCCATCGCCTCGGCGAAATATGAGAAGGACACACGTCGGGACATCGACTGGGACATCGCCGACATCGGCCGGACAATCGGCAATATCGGCTGCCGTGCTACTGCGTCGCGTTCGCGAGTTAATTGAGTTAATTCGATAACGGCATTAAACGGCCCAAGGTTCGCATTTCTCTCTCTCGCTTTCGCGATCGCTCTTCCTCGTTTCTGTCTCTCTCCCTCTCTCCCTCCCTTCCTCCTCACGTTTCGGACATCCCGTACACCCGTATTGGGACGACAGGAGACTCCCACGCAGATGTTTACGCGCAGATGACGATCGAACGAGAGCGAAAGTCGCATTTTTCGGAAAGGTGCGCCTTCGCTCGCGCTGTGCGTCGCGATCGATTTCACGCCGCGTTGCTTCTTTTTTTCTTTTTTTTTTCCCCTCTAAACGCGTTGAGTTTTTTTTCCTTCTTTTTTCCCGTCGTCGAAAGTGGTGGCCGCCGCGAAACCTTGTCCTATTTCTGTAGGCTGCCTGTATACGTACGTATATACGCAGTATATATGTACGATGTACTACATAGCGGCGCGCGGTTACTCGGCTGACATTCGCGCGTAATCGCGGCCGGTAAGGCCGGTTATGAATCTCTGTAGTGACCTTGTGCGTTTTGTCATTGCCGCCGCGCCGCATCGTTTGTTTACAGCTTTAGAATAGCCATAGCGAGAACTGTCGCTCTCTCTTCCTGCTCTTCCCGATCCGAGAGGTAGACGCTGTAGGACGGTTTGATCGATCTCCGTAAAGATTTTAATCCAGATTGCCTGGATAATGCAATTGGCAAAATTTGATATCGAACATTGCTCCGGTTGAATGTTCCCATTCTTCTTATTTGTCCTTTTTTTTTTACAGAAAAATGAAATAATTCAGTACGTTATCGAGAAGCGTGCTCCAAATTTGTTTAATGCGTTTTGATAAAATTTTGGGATTAATCTGAAATTTTATAGGTTACATGATTATCTAATTATATTCAATTAGTCTAATAATTTTAATAAAGATAGTGTTACAATCTATCTGCGATAACATCGCCACTTGAAATAATTATCTAATCATCTGTGCAAAATCGAGCCTCCAAAGCTGACGAGTTGTGACTAAGACTAACTGATGACTCATTTCGAGTGTATTGTAGATAATTTTTTGCTGCTCATTGACAGGACACAGCTGTGTTATGAGTGTCGGTGTATCCATGTACGATGGGTTGGAAAGCGAGGGTCCACCCGATAGTGGCCTGGAGGGCCTGGAGAGCACCGCGGGTGCTACGAAAAAACTGGCCAGGGGTATTTCCCGTGCAACGGAAAATGCAGCGATCGTCTCCTACGCTCGTTCACAATTGGCAGCCCTAGGAACTCCCGACACCCCGGAATTCACGTTTTCACTGCCAGACTTGTCTGTGTATCCAGGTGCCTTTCTTCGCTTGAACATCATAAGTATCCTATCCCAAGTATTTTTGCTAATATTTGACTGACATTTTGTATCTAGATTCGTTTCGTAAATTCTTGGAGAAGGATCTCATAGAGAACGGATGCCTGAATTCCTTGGAAGCTGCAGGTCGTTTGAACTGGTGGTACAAGAGTGGAAGCACCAGAGTCCTTTGGCCACTCGCAACGTCTGGAGATGGCAATTGTCTGCTTCACGCTGCGTCATTGGGGATGTGGGGCTTTCATGACAGATTACTTACCCTGAGAGAGGCATTGCATAATACTTTGACCAAAGGAGAATACAGACACGCACTTTTTAGGTATAAAATAAGAGAATTTTAATCTTAAACAGAGGGAATAATTGAAATAGAAGTTGTATTGGATATCATAACGCTATCGTAACTTTCAGACGATGGAAATGGAGACAAACAGGTTTAAATGCTGCAGCAGGGTTATCGTATACGGAAGCGGAATGGTTATCGGAATGGCAAAGTATAGTGGACATGGCCTCTCCGACAATCAGAAATCAGACTGCTACCTCTTACCAGAGCCTTGAAGAAGTACCGCAACATCTCTTTTCTCCCTAACTCTATCAATCTTTATTCTCGAGACTAAAGAGTCTGCTTTCATTTCAGATACACGTCTTAACCTTGGCCCATGTCTTAAAAAGGCCTATAATAGTTATAGCGGAAACTATGCTGAAGGATGCGGACGGAGTAGCTTTAGCGCCGATCCCATTCGGTGGAGTGTATTTACCCTTGGAAGTACTGCCTACGTGTTGTCATCGAACACCCTTACTCTTGGCATATCATTCTGCTCACTTCTCCCCGCTTGTAACTGTAGACGGGTGCAATGATTATGGTAGCGCTTGCGGCGAAGGAGTTAGCATACCATTAGTGGATCCAGACACGGGCAAATTGTTGTCAGTCTTATTTGCCGTCGATCCTGGTCCTGATTGGGATTGGGTTGATGGTTCACGAGAGTTGTTAACTTGTACGCAGGATACCGTAAGTAAATCTTGTTGCGTGTATTTATTAGCACACTAATAAGCATTAAATTATTGATAAGATAACGGAATTATTTTTATTACTTGTTGCATGCAGATGGAAATTTTACTGCGACAGTATTTAGACTGCGAGTATCAAAGTTTCACATCCGAAGATATTGATAGGCTTTCCGACACGGATGGTCCTTTGTCAAAGACTGCGAAGCAATTGTTAGAGGTCGCGAAACAATTCGGTTCTATCGGTAAATCTGTCAGTAAAAAACTATTATCTATGACGTATAAAAGGCCAAAGAGTCCACCTTCCACGAGCGGTGGAATTTCCACAGAAGGTTTGTTGTGTGTGAGGATAAAGAGTAGACGTCATCAGTATGTGGATCAAATGCTGCAAAATTATCTTCAATGTGCCCATGCAAGGTATTTGTTCGACTTCGTTTGTTCGATAGATCTGAGGACAGTTATATAGATTTCTTGCATGTTACAGATACCTACAAGATCATCAGGTGGATGACACGGGTAGTGAACTGAATTACGGTGCCGGAAGGTCCAAATTTTACGCTGCCAGTGATCGCGGTAGTCATGCGAGCGTTAGCAAACTATTACCCACTAACACAAACAAAGATCATACGCTTTATCTTTCGAGGTAATAATTGTAAAATGTAAATTCTCTTCGCTGTGATCGCGTGAAGAGTAAATTAATATTCTTTTCGCAGGTCTACATTTTATAATGATCAAACTCCATCAAATAATATGGGGCCAGAGGTTTGGAACAACAGTGATTTAAAGGTATGTCAAGTAACTTACGAAAGAAATATATAAACTCTGTTAATTAAAATTGCCATTTCCACAGGACACCGTGAGAGAGTGCCGCAGTGAAGACTGCCAATTCTTTGGGTCGCCAGAAAACCAATATTATTGCTCGCAGTGCTGGGCTAATCAACATTATCGTTATTAAACAGCCGTCCATAATCACACATGACAATAATCTCAATTTAATATCGTTCGGGATAAGCTATTAAGTAATTTTAAAAGTAGGCATAATACTAGCCGTAAGATAAAGCTTATGAATGTCCCACCAACATATCGTCGACAATATTACGACATTATTTTCAGTTTTGTTTCTTTGTTGCATATTTTCTCGTATTTATTAACATTTTCTATCTAAAAACTGCATATCAGATGCACAGGGTTCACGACTAACCGATATACGCGTTTATTACGACGCGCGTTCATTATGGCGCATACTTCATCGTTCCAAATTTATTAAAAAAATTATATTTTTTGTGCTCGAGGGAACGAAGTTTTTTTTTACAATTTTAATGTGCCTTCTGTCCTGTATGCGCGGAAAAACGATGATCTGTATCATCATGATAAAAACGTTTACTTATAACTGCCTCTACAATTTGCATACAATGGTCGGTTAGTTATTAATCAATTACAATTTCTTTTTTGTATTCATAAAAGATGATATGAAAACATTATGTTTATAATCTCATTATCCTGTGCAATCGCTGTGTGAAGAATAAACATATTTTTATATATATTATCGCGTTATTATTTGCCGATGTGCGGTATCGGTAATTAAGAAGATACACAAAAAGCCCAATATTTTGCCATAATAAAATGTATTTACACATATTTCCTCACATTAGCCTATCATCATGTGAAAAAGGTAATTAATAGTAAATGATTAATATTACCTGACACATTACCCATATTCACTAAATTATCGACAAAGCATGTGTGTGGTAGTATTACGCTAATTTTAATAACTGTACGAAGGAAAAAATTTTTTATTGGTATGTACAAAAAGAGGAAGAAAGAATTATGCAATATATAAATTATTGTTTTTTTTTTCAGTACTTTGTATGTTTTCTATTATTAAATAGCTATATAAGAAAAACATGAAATGAGAAAAGATTTTACAATACGTCGAAGGAACTAGGGAATATTCACTTCAGCTACGACACTACTAGAAGCGCAGAGTATATGCTTAGCTATCGGGATTTTAAAAATGTCCTCCTGCTTTTATTTTATCATTTAAACACTTTCAACATCCGATATTGGTCTTTCAATGAAGTGGCTAATAAAGAAATAAGTAAAAAGAGTACCACTTATATATTTCGTGTCTTTAAAATTGAGTTTCACGTACTATTTACAATTTCAGTCATACAAGCACAGATACGCTATCAGAATCGATTAGTTTTGTATCCGCGATATACCTTTCACTTAAGTAGTAAGCTTACATTTAACCAATTTCATCTGGAGAGCTTCATTTCCTCTTGTGAAAGATGATAGCGAAGAGATCTTTCAGAAAATTATAAGCTAAAATAACATGGCTGTAGCATCATGCGCGTATAAGTTTCATCATAAGTTCTTCTCTCGAGACATTTAATATCGTTCATTCATAATCAAAATTAAGATGTAGTAAAAAAGTTATTTGTTCCTAAAAGCCATGATTGAGTCTGTCGTTCAGACTCGCGAGAAAATAAAAACATGATATTGTTGTTAATTTCATTTTGTAATTCAGTAAAATAATACGGCGAAAATACCGGTATGATTACATCGATATATGGATGCACATACATATATAAATATAATTAATGATATTCAATATATAACATGGATCCTAGTGTGTGAGAGATGCGAAATTCATTACTGATAATTTTGTAACAGGTCTTCGGCAGCTTATTTTCTCTTACACTAGATTGAATTCTTCCCCTGACGGATTTTTTTTTATCTTTTGTGTTATCGTAACATAAATAATTATCCAAAACAACGCAAATTTTATATATAGATATATTATACTTAGGATCAATTGATGTACCCATTTACAACTTTGAACAAGGCGTGAAAACTAGATGCCAAATGTAAAAAAAATCGACCGCGTACTTACAGTACTTACATTATGATCATTTTTTATCGAACGTTTGTCATCGCAAGGTAAATCAATTGGTCCGTTCCTATTTAAAAGATCAAAGTGCCAGCCACAACACAACAAGCAAAGTGCTCCTATCCATAGTACTTATATCCATGTCGCGCGCACGCGCGCCGTAGCATATTGCTTAAGTTAAAGAGCTTGTAAACACGGGATTCTCCATAATTTCACACGACTATTAACATTTCAATCTTTCTATTAACTCTCGCTCAGCCAAAACTGGATCATTCTTCAATCCATTGTAGCTTGTATCAATTTTTTACGTAACATTTTTATGATGAATTTTTGAATAGAGTATTGTATTACATATTTGTATAATACATATACCGTACGTTTGAGTAGTACATAGGTATAACATATACAGTTTAACATGTATATTTAATACATTCTGCATACATGATGTGAATAATTAGATTTTCCGAGCGCGCACTATAATAAATAAAATAATTCATTACATGATCCAATTTTTGCTGTTTAACAAATATCTCCGCGGCGGTGCAAGAGTTAAAGAATATTATCCTTCATAAACCACCGTTAGCAGACTTATTACTTCACAAGAGAACCTTGAAATCATGAAAATTATTTTTTTTCTTTTTAAGAAACAGGAAGTCATAATTATAACAGGCTATAAATAGCCTGTTTAAAAAACATAAATGATAACGATGATTGACGATGGCTTAAGAGAGACGTTACGTAATTCTAAATTTTTCTTGGTGCTCTTTATTTTATTTGGTTCTTTCAACCAAAAAAAAAAAAATAATTATTTGAATTTCGGTAGCGGCAAGAAAAATAGAGAGATCGTCCGGTTTAAAAGCTCGTTAATTTATTAATCTATACAGAACTGATATATAATAATTAGCGATTCGCGGGTTTTTATTATTATCGTTTAAGAAATGGATCACGATTCCCCATTGCCACTATCGTCGCCGTCTTCGTAATCGGTCGCGCTCAACTGCTCATCCTCGTCGTCATCCAGCTCGTACTCGTCATCGTAGAAGTCCGTCATATCTAGTTGCTGTTCGGCCGGCCTCGCTCGAGTCTTTATGCAATAATCCTCCAGAGTTACAGGCACGACAATACCTTCCTTTTCGGCTTCCATCTTGGCAGCTTGAGCTTGTTTCCTAGACAGAAAACATGTACGAAATAAATATTTGACAAAATACCTACCCTCGCTGGTTGCGGCCAATATTCTGTTTATCGAACGAAGAAAGATGAAACTTGTTTAAAATATATATCTATTTAAATCTTCCTTGAAAATATTTTTTGTGGCCGATTTCCAGCATAAGGAAAATCCTCGAAGATATGATTTCAATAAAAAGTCTTGACAAAAATTTACAAGATTTTTCAGAAATATGCTATATGTGTATGTGTATAAGAACTCTCTGGTTATATTTTACGTAAAGATAGAGTATAAAATAATTTTAGTAATCACTTCATTGATGGACAAATTCCAGGAAACAACTACTCGATTTTATCATTTACAACGCAAAAATTGTTCTTTCTAAATAATATTATCTTAATAATAGGTAATTTACTATAACTGTTTAAAAAACCAGTTCGTAGTTCTCATTTTCGATTATAATTAGGACAATGGTTTTTCTAGATATATTTATGTGACTGCTCCAGCGTTAAAACATATACATTTACGTTACCGACATTCTCGTTCCCGCAGTTATCTATTTTACACAGTCGGCACAGTTTTTAGCACGCTATGGATCCGGTAGCAGTGTAATTCCAATGAAAACGCGCAAAGGCCCCTGCAGCCGCGTGATGTCACGCAATGCCGCGCGGCATTACTGACGACATCTTACCTTATGATATTTTCATATTCTTTGTCTCTTCCTTTGGAATCGCGCCAGCGTCTATACATCACGGATGCGTCAACGTTGGCTGGACTATACGTGTTGGGCTCGTTTAGCAACGAGATCACCGATAGCAGGATCGTCCTGAGACGCGAGAAACACAATCGATTAATAATTAATTCTAACATTTCAATCCGTGTTTCCCAAAATTCCAGCATAGAGCTGTTCAATTTTGCCTGAAGGATCGATCGTTTCTCAGTTTCAGTTTCAAAAAGCCTGAAGAGATCGATCGGTTTTCTCAGTTTCAAATTCTGAGAATTATCGTTAGCTCGCGGACGATCGCAATTTTTCATTCTTTTCCCCTTTTTTTTCTTCTTTCTGTTTGGCGACACCGCACTTACCTGACATTTTGCGTCGGATTCCACCTCTCACAGGGCAACTCGCCGCTCTGTGGATCGTCTACGGGTGGATGCAGGATTGATATGCACAGATCACCGTTCTACACAGAGAAAGAAGTAGCCTTTTAGACCTATACCTATTCTCCTAATATTTATTGCATTTCCTCTTTGCTTTGAAATTCACGTATGTTACTTCCGGAAGTTCACCCCCCAATAAATTGTGTCTTTGTATTTATACTCGCATACAGAGTCAATTTTACATATGTGCTGATTAATTTATCATTAAGAAACTAAAATTAGCACAGAGATGCTCGCGTCAGCTTAAAAAGATACTTATATGTACATTTCCGCGATTTCTAAATATATTTACTCGATATTTACTGTTATTTAAGAAAAGAGAAAGTGAGTCATAAGCTTGTGCGCGCGGCGTTGATGATTCTGTTTTCCTTTCGCCAACGCATGGCGGCCTCGGTGCTTCTGCAGGTTTCCGCGTTTGTTGTCCCTGAGAAGACGTCGTCGGTCGAAGGACGAGACCTCCGAGTATTATAGAGTTACTTTACAGTAAAGAGAAGTCTCGCCAGGGCCCCTACGCGACTCTACACCATATTCGGAGAGGCGAGAGACGATTTTTCTGAGACCAAGATTACACGTTATCGACATTGCGCGCAAAATCATCGATACGCGAGATATGGCTGCATATCTTATATACGGCATGAATAAAGAAAGACGTAGATCTTGCGGGCCGTTCGGTAATCGCGTGGCAAGCATCATGAAAATCGCAGAAGAGAACACTTGCCGGCGCAAGTTTCTTCACAAGAGAACCGCGCTTCTATCTCTCGTCTCTCCCGAGCGAAGATGTTCGGCAAGTAGGACAAGGCGCATCGTGGTTTCACCGTGGCTCGAGGCTCGACTCCGAACACCTCGTAATAAGCCGCGAAGGCGAAGGCGAGCTCCTCGAGTAAACGCCCGGCACTTGACACGACCGCCTCCGACAGCGATAGGCATCGGCTGTGTTCGTGCATGCATTTGTACAAGCGGCTGTAACGAGTCGAGTGCCAACTGCCATGCCGACGCATAGAATCGCGCCAAGTGCAACCGAGGCAGAGGTGACTTGAGATCTGTATATGGAGATCCACATGCAAGGAAAATATGGGAAGAAGCGTGGAAAGAAAATTGAAATTTCTAGACTGCTTAAGAAACGCGCCCGCGACACTTGTGGTGGCTTAATGTATGTAAAATTACTCTGCAACATTTTCTATATACATCCTGTATCCTGTTCAGTATATCCCGAACTTTTCTAATGTGCTAACGATTGTGTTAGTATGATTAAATGATTATTAATTTAATTATGTGATTGTGCTGTTCCAGCTTTGATTGAGACTGCGTTTAAAGGTTGAAAGTAACGGCGCGTGATTTGCCAAGGCGAAGAATTACACGTAAAATTGACGCAAATATACACGGAAAGAACGGTTTTGCTAAAGTATCTAAAAATTTAGCTAGATGCAGATCTGAAGATAATTTTGTTGCATCGTCAAAATAATTATAATAGGTCGTTGAAGTATGATGATGATAATGCTGTAAAAAATTTCGACATTTTGGCAATCAGTTTGAATGTTCTACATAATTATTTTGATGGTGCAACAAAATTATTTTCAGATCTGCATCTAGCTAAAGTTTCAGATACTTCAGCAAAACCGTTCTTTCCGTGTATTATTTAGGCAACCAAGATCCAGTTCTGACCGTTTAACTTCTCCTTTAATTTGATTGTACATCATACACGGTCGTATTTCACTTACTTATTGTTACTCTGCATACATTCTGTATGCGCGAAGCTAAATTAAATAACGCCGTTGTCTCTTTATTCCTATTATTTACACGCCGACGAAGAAGACGACGGGGAAGGATTCGCGTAACGTGCAGGATACACAGGTGTACAAATAATATGAATTTTACGACGGGGAAAGTTGGCCTGCGAGAAGAGCGAAAACCGTGCACGTGTTAAGCCATGCGGTGTATATCGAGTGAACCTTCCACGACGCACGGTCCGCTTCGATTGCGAAAGACCTCTACATATTGAAGTAAGTGCCGTTTCCTCCGAGGATTTGCGCAACGCGCGCGAGATTATCATCGAAATAAAATTTCACGCGACGCGAAGAAAAAGCGAGATAAGAGTCGACTTCTCCGCGTGTGATTAATTTCCCTTAATACATCCGAGAGTTTACTCCTTTACGGTCTCTGCCTCGTTGGACGTTAGAGATCGCCGTTTTCACTTCGCAATTAGTGGCTTCGCTACGATCGCGCGTAATGTAAAGAATGGATACGACGTACAATGTAAAAAGATTTCACTACGTATTTCGAATCTAAATGCGCCGGAGTGCAAACAACACGCACAGTTCAGCGTTAGACGTACGATAGAAACGAGAACTTGAAACGTGCCTACGTGTCTGCAAAATAATACAAAATTACAGTTACATAAGGATAAGCTGCTTCGGCTTATCAATCGATTGGCAAAGTCAACTGTTTCGGACACTTGAACCGAGATAGGAAGCAAACGACGATTTAAAATCTTCGATTTGAATATTTAAAACATTCGATTTTACATTCGTATTCGCGTTCCCACGCGACACGTCAATATGTTATTTCACTATTTAATGTCGCATTGTACTACAAGCATGTGCCGTTTGCAACCGAGCGCTCTCTGCGAGAATAACAGTCTACAATTCACGAACTTTAATATCCTCTCTTCGACAGCCCAGACCTTTAAAAAAAAAAAAAAAGAGTCTTCGTGTTTGTCTCGTTACTCATAACACGTTCCCGTCGTTAACATCCCTATCGACGACGGGCGAGTGGACACGGATGTCCACACGGGCTTTCGACGGTCATTGACTTCGCTTCGCTAGCCGCCGAAGGGTCATATACGACGAACAGCGAGCAAGAGATGCGCCGCGCCGCGCCGGCCGAGGTCGATAAGCGTGTGGGAATGCGATACTTTTATGCAAACGCAAATAGTATTACCGGCAATACCAAAGAAGAACGCGGAAATGCATTCCCCCCCTATTTTCCATCTTAACGATGGAAACGATACACTCCGAATGATACGATCCGCAAAATATTCTGCTATCTCAATATTTTATATTCGCGCTTATTGACCACGTGGGCAAGTCAGCTGGGTGTACTACCGTATAAGAAGAAGGTAGATAAACCTGGAGAAGATATTTTAACGTATCTCATTTCGATCGACGTTTTATTCGGCGTGGATGACATTAGACGAGACTATAACGAAGGAACGGAGAGCGAAGCTTAAAATGTCACGATGTAGTACTTGGGCGTATAGCAGACAGGAAACCGACCGTCGCGCTTTCGACCTTTTAAAGTGGCGGACAACGCCGACGATCAGCCCTCGTAAAAATGTCGCGGATTATCAGCGGCGTGCCGACGTCGGCTCGTCGCCTCGTTTCCCCGCGCGCTAATCGTCGCGCGCGAAATTCGCACGTCGACGGACGTGGCGAAGGAAAAACGGGAATCTCGCGGCGGAGGACGGTTTTTACAAACGTCGAACGTGACGCGACGCGTGTCCCGCGATAAACATAGTACGGCCGGACGTTCCAAGAACGTGGCGGCGCGCGGTGATACGTCAATATGAATGCAACCTCGGGCGAGAAACTACTATACGCAACGTGCAATTTTTCGAGTCGGCTGTTTTTACTTTCTTTTTTCTCCCCTCCCCCTTCCCCCCCTTCTGCCACCGGTCCTCCGTTGCGTCTCGATGGAAACGACGCGACGCCGACGGCCCGGGGTTTCGGACGGCCCGGGTGGTTTCACAAGCGCTGAAAGTGACGATGTAAAAGCTGATGGTTGTATAAAGCTATGGCGGCGGAGGGTGGAAGATAAAGAGAGGCGGACGGACGAGCGGGACGGTCGTTATACAGACGAGGCAGGGCGAGAGAGCGGGGTGAGAGCGGGACGGATGAACGGAAAAGGGACGCAAGGGAGACGGGGAGGACACGCACGTAACGCAACACACACAACGTACAGACACGTGCGAGAGGAAAGGGTCGAAACGGGGGGGGGGGAGAGAGAGCGTGCGGGGGATCGATAATTCCCGTATATATATTCACTCACCTCATATACATTCGGGTGCCAAACTTTTGTCATGAAACGAATGCTCGGTGGACTGTACGGGTAATCCGGCGGGAACTTCATGTGTGCCTGCAACATAACGAGATCGTGCTTCGTCAAGGTATATTCTCGACGTTCGACTTCAGGCTTCGGGGTCGTCGGGACGCCCACGTACGCCGACCGTAAGAGTCCGCATGGAGACACACACACGCACCTCGCTCCAACCTATCTCCTCGTGAATCGAAACCGTTATAATTTCGGTGAGGTTCAATATTCAACGCTACACACGCGCGCGGAGATATGCCTCTCGCGTTAATAAGGTCGTCGGTTCTATTCTCACGAGCCAAACGTGGGAAATGTTCCCCGCGTGTGCGTACAGTACCCAAAATTAGTGAACCCACCCGAGTTATACCGGTTTTCGTAGCTCCCTATGCGAGTCCTTCGTCGAGAGCTTACGCTCCGTTCGCAATTTCACCGTAAACTTTCTAATCTCTTATTCGCAACGATATGCGAAGTTGAAAACTGACAAACAGCAATTTGTTTCTCACATTTTATCGAGGAAAATTGCGATTCGAATTGATGAAAACGAATTAACGCGGGCGGCGGAAGTTAATTACTCCACGACCTGTGAATGAACACATCGGAGTTCTCCGATGCTGCTGCGAAAGTGGAGCAACATGGCCGTTTAGAACGTATAGCCGAGATAACGAGACGAGATGTAAAATCGAAGCGCGCGGACGCCGACGTCGACGTCGATAAGATCCGATATTTCGATCGGCCACGGAATCTCCGACGGGAATCTGCGACGGCGATATTATCGATTTCCATTCCGGAGCGCGAAAGGGGCGTCCATGGTTGTTCGATGCGGGCTTCGCCGTCGGGACGCTATATTGATCGCGACCTGGTCATGGCCCAAATATCCACCTCGTCCTCCGGGATAACCGCGTTCTAGAATTAACCTACTTTCTACCGACTACACGCTTACACAGTGTCACGAAAATTCTACTCTCGGACTGTTCTCCGCGTTTTGCTCTGCTCCACGTGTGTGTTTCGCAAATTGTCTCGTTGCGGAGCTTCGGACAATTTTCGTTGCAGCTAATTTTCCGAAACTGCTTATTCGGACTAAAACGGACCTGGTGGGCTCGTGGTTGAAAATAGGGTTGTTACTCTTCGACGCAGCTTCGAAAAATATATTTGCGACATTGGAAATTTTATTCGGATTTTGTCACATAATTTTATAAATGTGTGCTTATTGCGGTATTATTACTATTATATTAAATTAATATTCGTATATAATTTTGATTCTTCGAAACTTCGGAAGCTTCGAGCTTCGAAGATTTTTATGTCGAAACTTCGAATCTTTGAAGTTTGAATCTCAAAGCCTTCGAAGAAAATCACCAGTTCTAGTTGAAAAGGTTCTTTCATCTATCTCTTTAACGAGATTGTTAAATGATCAATAATGCTCAACGTAACCTTTACTGTTAATCTTTACATAAAAAATTAAGCTTTACATTTGTAATTATTATTTATCGGCAGTCAACTCCCCTTGGAGTAAAAAAATGCAAGCACGCGTTTTCTGATGCGATACCGCAATATTGATCGCGATTATCAGCGTGCGATCTTACGTGACACTGTCAGCATATTCCGAGAATTGTGTCCGTAAAACAAGCTTTCTGTTTTCACAGCAAAATCCCGCATTCAAATGTTTATATGTCGCAATAGTTATATTCGCAAAAGTTGCTTCTGCAGAAGAGAGATCACGAATCGTGAGGATTTTTGCAGGTTGCTCCGGAACGGAACCATCACCTCGGCATCTTCCATCGCAACTCCACCGTGTGACCTACAAATTTTCTCGACCTACTTCGACAATAAGCAAGTCTGGTCATCGCAACGCGACGTTGTGTAACGTCGAGTTAGGTGGCGACTTTTAAAACTATCGAATCGTGTTATGGCTGACGGCAGATCAATTCGATCGGATATTTTCGAGAATGAGACTGATACCATTCTTAACTTGAAAATAAACTTAAAAATGCAATTGAGAGACGCGGCACAGAATTTAAAATCCGATTAATTGTCCAATGTCAATCGCTCTCTCGTCAGCCTTGTATATTTTTATGTATCAAATGTAAACTATAATAACATAAGTTCTTTCCACTTTCATACACGGAAAACAAAGAAGTGTTAAATCAAGACTTATATACCTACTTGTATATAAGTAAGAATCTATAATCTTCTTATAAGAATTTCAACTTTTATTTCAACTTTTTTTAAACTATATAAATACCTTCATTCAAACAAGTTTTCTTCGTTTAACGCAATTTATATCTCATTTCAAGATTATATATTCTTGCTTATATACAAGTATATAAGTCTTGATTTAACACTTCTTTTTTTTCTGTGTAGAATTAATATCTCATACGTTGCACTCTACACAAATAAAATCTGTAACTTGTAACTTGTAAATGTTATCACCTTCTGGAATAATAAAGCTCTCTTTTCGCCTCGCAATTCACGAGAAGAAAGGAAGAGGTAAAAATAACTTTTGGCTTTCTCAACATCCGTATAAGATACAACAAATACGTTTCCTATCAGAATTGCAGATCCGAGCACATTGCGACATCCGCAGCTTCTCTCTAAAGATTCGCCAGTAAGTATTGACTATCGATTCCGCAAGTCATATTATCGCGAAAAGTTTTCTGGCACTCGCGCGAAGCGCGGGATTCCCGCCAATCTCTTCGCGAGGTGAAAGGATAAAGTCTGATCGAGACGGACTTGGTGGAAAATGAAACGGCAAAGCTTGCTGCATGGCCGCGCTTGGTCGAAAACCGCCGTGTGCTCGTCCGGATAGCGGATCGATTTTTCGTGCACCGAACGACGACGAAACCGGCGACGAACGATCGTCTCAAGCGGGAATGAGATTAGGTGAAAGTTGGTCGGCCGTGCCGCCGATCGGTAAAGGCCTGCTGCTTGCACCCAGGAATAGAATCGAGAATACAATGCTCGATGGCATTTTATGTAACTTGGCAGTCGTATCGGCGCGCTCCTCGCCTTTTACCGAGTCGTGCATAAATTTTGATCTGAAGGGAGGGACTCTCGATAAAGTGGAACGTGATCTTGCGAGAGGATCGTCGAGATCGTCGGTTACACCCGAAAGAGTTGCGAGGCTCGATGTCTCCCGTCATACGTGCTGTTAAAACGCGAAAGAGATATTTGATATTTAATAATTGATATTTAATATTTGATTTCTGATAATTGATATTGATATTTATTTTGATATTTCAATATAATTGATATATTTAGGTATCACGTGCCAGTACATACGCGTGTCTCGAATACCCAACCATAAACCGAAGGCGGATCGAAATTTTCCGCTTCATTTTAAAAGGCAGCGATCATTAAACATGTATGAAGGCGATTCAGATTAGATTATGTGCATACACAATTCATTCAGCGCTGCATTTGTATCATTCACACGTATATATCGTTCTTTGCGACGCAGTGTTCTTTCGCGATTTTGTTCGATAAGACTCGGTTCCGTTATAGTTACGTCGCGCTGCCTCTAGTACCGTGCAAAGTTAGGTTTATCTCAAGCTAAATAAGGCATGCAATCTCGGTCGCACATCTCTGCGCCACGTAAACTCGAGTCATCCAAAGCTCAGAAACAAGAGTTTATAGTTTACAATCTAATAATTTGACAGCCGTTTGATCTCGCGAAATTCCCCGGTGACGGAAGAATCGATTTCAAATCGGCCAGAAAATCCATAAATAAAGGCGTAGAAACTTCGTGCCCCTCTAGACAATGAAACTAAGGTAACGTAGGAGTTATTCATTCACACGAGGACACCTCAAACGCGGCGTAAGATGAAAGCGATTGTTTACCTGAGCAACACGGCGCGGCGCGGCGCGGCGCAACGCGCGCGCGAGCATTCACCGGTTAAGGGCTAACACGATTACGGTAAAATGGATAATAGATTGATCCGGGGCGCCGAGAGCGGAGAGCAGTGGACGCAGTCTTTCGAAATAACCACCATCGAGAGAGGGATTTACATGCGCGCGAGAGGTGGTGGTGGTACACCGGGGGTCTCTCCTCTCCGCAAGAAACGCCGCGCTCGTTACCGCCCGGTTACGTTGTGGGAAGATACGTTGCGTTACGTGAATAGGCGTTCACTCGTTCACGACGAGGCAGAGAGTGGTTTAGAAAGCGGACGGGACACGTAAAAACTTTTGTAGCCGCGACGGCCGAATGACACAACTCATTTTACAGTCTGCCGTTTTAACCTGGGCCGGGCATCAAGCCCCCCCCCCCCCTCGCCACCTCGTTATATCAGAAGCGAAAAATTATTTCGATTCTTTTTTTCCTCTCGCACCTGCAGAGGCACATTCACGTTTCGCACATTTTTAAACGTCCCAGACGGCTCTGTGTCCAAAATTGGGACATAAGACGTCTTAAAGACGTTATTGAGACGTTTTTTTTAGACATCATATCATAGGGCCGTATTCATAGTCGTGACTCAATCTGAGAATCAAGTTTCGAGCTAGGTTCAATTCAAATCAATCTTTGATCTTTTTCATCTTTCAGATTTCATCTCTCTTTCTGAAATGAAATCAATCGCGGATCAATCAACGACTATATGGCTGCGTTTCGATATTCACTGCCAGTATACTGCAAATCTATAGTTTACGTCACATATACTATAGATTTTCAGTACTCATGTACTTGTATATAAGCAAGAATCTATAATCTTCTTATAAGAGAATTTCAACTTTTTTTTCTTGATTAAAGATTAAACTGTATAAATACCTTCATTTAAACAAGTTTTCTTCGCTTAACGCAATTTATATCTCATTTTAAGATTATAGATTCTTGCTTATGTACAAGATTATACTTATTTTTTTCTGTGCAGTGAATATCGAAACGCAGCCTTAGAATACGGCCCTTAAAGATGTTATCTGGGATGTTTAAGAGCAGAGACAGAATTTCGATATTATAAATCTCGATATTATAACGAAAGAGCTAAATCCTTACTAGATTAGCACGATGATCGGTTATTACTGTTTCCCATCTAAGGCTGCGGTCCATTTGACGCTACAAATGCTTCGAACCATTCCTCTTCTCTTTTCTTTCAATGAAGAAAGAAGGAGAAGAAGAACGCTCCAAAGCATTTGTAGCGTCAAGTGGACCGCAGCCTAATTCTGTTAAATACCGATGCAGAAATGATTGATCCTCGACGACGGAAAGAAGGCAATATCTAAAGCAGCATTGTCATCGGCTGGTCAAGGTAAACCCAATGACTCCGCGGCGCGCGGGTGATCGTCAGAATTCACTTGGCAGGAAAACGGATGAAGTTTCCGAGATAAACACTGGCTCAAGGATAGGAAACGAGGCGCTCGTGCTCGTGGCCGTATGCGGCGAACGCGAAATTCCGCATTGTCACACGTGCAAACATTTGGCGCGACGGTAAAAGAGGCCATTCGAACCGTTTCATTATCGAGCTAATTATACACGTCGATTAACAGGCCACTATTGTTTCCTTGCGTCTTATAAATTTGTATCGTATATACCGGGTGACGATGTCATTCAGATCTGTTGCGAAAACTGTTTTGCGTTGCGATCTACGTATTAATTGAGACACTTGTCCTCTACAAACAAACAAATAACTCGCGTTTGTTTTTAGACCAGACTGTAAAATGTAAGCGCTCGATTTATGAGATTAGAATGCGATTTGTCGAGCTGCAAATTATTTTTAGAATTTCCAGAAACGCGAAGCATCAACGCGAACTATCTGCGCATTTAGGCTGCCGTTTATTATTAAAAACAAACAATACGAACTCCGATGACTATTTGCGAAACGATTGCAATCTTTACGACCATGTCCGTCAAATTAGACGTCAAACTCATCTGAACTCTCTACCGTCCTACTTCAACGCGTTAGATAAGATATTTTTACGTATTAGCAAGTCCAAGTAGATAGAACATATTGCAAATGTTGGCGATATCGCGACGGCCGTGGCGATAAGTATTCCACATCGCATTACCAGGAATAGAATTCGCGTGCTTGTACACGTATGGATTTTACTGGCAAACCGAAACGGCAGTCAATAATACGCCGCATTAATGCGCCAAGTCGTGGCACGCGTTATCCGCGTTCTATCGTAAAAAAAAAAAGTGGGATATATCTCGCGTACATGCCGCGTCGCCATGCGACACATTTAAAAGCCCACCCGCCAGCCCGCACAAGGGACCTTTGTTTATCCCGCGATAACGCCGAATAAGCAGGAGAGGGAGGGGGGGGGCTCCGTTTTCGAGGCGGGCGCAAAAAAGCCGTCCCCGCGGAATAGCGATCGACTCCGCGCGCGCGCGGGGCGGGGGGGACGGAGCGGGGAACGAGACGCGCGACGTAGAGACTGTAGAGAGCGCGACATAACCAAGAAAAGGTTAGTAACGCGTAGCTGCACCGTCGATACTCGTTGCTCGGCAAATACACCCGCGCGCATCGGACGTCGTCGTCGGAGATGCGCCGCGTAAACAGCGTATCCGCGGATCGCGGGGGATACCTTGAAATATCCGCCCTGGTAGAGAGTGTCGGGCGGGCCGAAGATCGCGACTTCCCACTCGAACATGTTGTCCTCGTTGACCAGCTTGACGCGGAAGCCCTCGACGGGCTCCTCCTGCAGGCTCTTGTATTCCAGGGCGAGCGCCCGGAGCGCGCTGCTCGTCGGCTGTGCCATGTCTCCACTCTGCGCTTCTCTCTCTCTCTATGTATATATCACAATGTGTCTACCACTGCGAGAGCGGGCGAGAACGTCCCGACCCTGTCGCGTCGAGGAGTCGCGGACTGGACGGTCCGGGCTGGACGTGTCCCACGCGGCGGAGCCGAGGGATTCCCGCGGGATGATCAATCCGGGTTGACGAGCGCGAGAGCCTGACGACGACGACGACGACGGCGACGATGACGATGACACACACACGCGCGAGAGCGCGTCCGCACGCAGAATCGCCCGGAAACGCGCACGCAGTAACCTTCTCACGCGCGCGTACACGGCGAACAAAGGTGCGCGCGAGAGAGAACCCGTTGCCGTGCGACCGACGGGCGACGACGACGACGAGGAAAGTTGCGCGCGAGGGAGAGATGCCCCTCCAAGTCAAGTCAACAATGCCCACCGATCAACGGCACCATTCCCGACAACGACGACGGGCGCGACGGCGATGACGACGATGAACGACACGACGGACGCACACGCACGTCTATCCACCGCGAGAGTCTAACAAAACAGCTGACGTACTCCCTTGCGTCAGCGATCTGACCGTCGCCGCGCACGCGCGCAACTCGCACTCGCGCTCGCCTCGGCTTCTCTCGCGAGTCTCTCGCGATTCCGGAGTCCCTCGATTTAAAAACCACCTTCGGAGGTGCGTGACTGCCGTGATTTAAGATTTCTCGGAGAGCGAAGCGCGCGCGACCGCTCCGCTCGGAGCGCGGCAGTTTATTTTATTGCCGACTGGACGAGCCAGAAATTAAATTAAAGAGATTGAAATCATAAGATTGGATTTACGGGTCGGAAAGATAGGAAATAATAAAAGTCCTGCACTTTTCTGTCAAAGACGAGTGTCCAACCGAGACGCGAAACACCGTGAAGTTAGCCTCGATCAGCTCCGTTATGCTCATCCCTTCTCGGAATTCCACGTGACTGGACGGCGACCTGTTTGTTAAGAAACTAGCGGATATTGCGTTTAATTTTATTTAATCGAAGACGCGGGGAAAAGAAACTAACTTAAAATGGCGGAATTGGTCGAGCGACTCTCTACCGTCGGCGCGTTTTCGTTGCGTTGCACGCGGTCACTTCGAGAACCTTCCTCGATAATATTAGAACGTTCACCTCGCGAGAGCAAGAGCGAATGGAAGGTTTCTAACGAACGAGTTGGACGGCAGAGTTTCCTAGAGGATGATTGGTCGGTCAAGTCTGCAGAGATATCGAATCAACGCGCGCGTGGAGAACGCGGCCGCGCGCGAGGAACCAATCGCATCGGCCGGAACCATTCGCATCGCGAAAGTATCCGCCAATCGCGGGCGATCGTGGACCAATGCCACGCTGGCTGTCGCGTTTTTCGAACGTAGCCGACGAACACGAGGACAAGCGTCAGATTAAGCTAGGACAGCTGGGTCAAGGAGATGCGGCAGGTTCTAACCTTTGACTCTCGAATATTTGCCGAGTAGCATATGTTATTGAAAGAATATATAAACGATTTTCCAATTATTTAACGAAAATTGAGAATTTAATATCATGATCTTATGATAAATAATCTTTCAATTTAGACACATTTGCTAAATTGGCTCGTACTTGTAAAGTTTTTCTTTGATTCTTCAAAAAAGATCTTTTTTCCCCTTTTCCCGTAAAAGCTGAAAGTGTGTTTTACTTCGAAAGTAGATAGCGACTGCGAGTGCAGCTAAAAGCATGAGTTGTGATTTTACAATTTCTAATAGGAGCCTCGCGCAATTTTATGACGTAATTGACGTAAAGTCATAAAATTAGGTGCAAAGTCACGATACGACATTTTAGATAAAGTTGCATTAAGTAACATATATATTTAGAATGCCACATTTTTTAAAGCCAGTTTAAAATACATTTTAAACCAGTTTTAGAACAAGTCTACATGTTTTTGCAAGAACAGGGCAACCTTGTACTTTGTGCGTATCGGAATGATTATTATGTCTGTGAAACAAATACATTATACGCGAGATAATTAAATATGTAGTTAAATAGGTATAGTTAAAAATAAAAAAATTGAATTACTCCCCACACCTCGTTTGTGCTGACTCACGATTATCATGAACGATAACAAAGTACTCTACCAGTACTCTACTATAATCACACTTTTCGTAAACACATCATAGATATATCGTAATACATGTAAAAGATATCCTTTTCAAGTGTGTGTGTGTGTGTGTGTGTGTGTGTGTGTGTGTGTGTGTGTGTGTGTGTGTGTGTGTGTGTGTGTGTGTGTGTGTGTGTGTGTGTGTGTGTGTGTGTGTGTGTGTGTGTGTGTGTGTGTGTGTGTGTGATAGATAAAGTAGGGAACGTATCGCCGTGCCGGTCATTGTCGACTAGAGTCCCGCCCAGCTCTCAGTCTCTCCTGCTCTCCACTAACTGCGTGCAACATAAAACAAACAGAATCATCATTATATAGTCGAGAAGGTGAATCTGAAGGCCGGGAAAAATGTCGGAAATAAATCCAGAAGTGCTTAAAGTATTCGGCTTTTGGGGCAGTATTCTGGTCCTGAAAATGCTGGCGATGGTGCCGTTAACTGGGCGACAGCGATTCCGAAAGAGAGTACGTAATAAACTATCCGCACTAGATTAGATAGCCATATGTCCATGATTTTTCCATAAAAGATGTCTCTGTATAATTAAATTATTACAAACATAAAAATTTGTTTATCTTGAGAACGACTGTCACTATTATTAAATGCTGAATGTGTAGCAAAAAAGTAACTTAAACGTATTTGAATTATAAAGAAAAATTTACTTTGTAGATCTAAAATCTAAATAGTGCACATATTTTTTTCTTAACCAAATTAACGGGGAGACAGATATTTTATCGTGTTCTGTTTCAGTGTTACATAAACGTTATAAGCCTGATCTATACAATGTGTTCTTTGCTTCCTGTTTTCTGCTCTTACCTCTTTGCGACTATCTCGTATTTCGCAATTCCGTCCCGTAGCATGATGTTTCTTGTCTCTTCTGAAGTTCGTCAATTTTTATCTTGGGCGACAGAGAACAAAAAACATCGCATTACGCGACGGAATTGCGAAATACGAGATAGTCGCAAAGAGGTAAGAGCAGAAAACAGGAAGCAAAGAACACATTGTAGATCAGGCTTTAGAGGCTATTAGCTAAAATGAAACTGATTGTAATCAATTGTTGTAGGTATTTGCAAATAAAGAGGATCTTATGTTCCAAGACAAAGTCAAAGCCAAAGTGACTTACGATGATCCAGATGTGGAGCGTGTACGCAGGGCACACTTGAACGACTTGGAGAACATTCTGCCTTGGTTCATAATCACGTATCTTTGGCTGGGAACAGGTCCTTCGGCATGGCTGGCCAAGACTCTGATACGAACCTTCGTACTTTCCCGTGTAGCTCACACCATGTCGTATGCAGTATATTCACAACAACCTATGAGAGCGATAACTTTCTTCGTGGCATGGGGAGTTATGGGTTTCGAAGCGGTTAAGACATTGTTGTACTATTCCTAATTTTTACATTTTCTGAAGTAATTGCCCGAGTAGAAATTTTATCAGGCAGCCTGATGTCAGACGAGGTTCAGACGAGGTCCGAATGAGGACCTCATTCGGACCTCGTCTGACATCAGGCATGCCTGATACAATTTCTACTCGGGTGCATCTGAGCATACAATGTGATACAAACATAATAAGCTATACAATATTTTTTTGGTACTGGGGATAAGAAATTGTTCGTTACACAGAAAAATATTTTACAGTCTAAAATTATATTGTATGAAAAAATATATATAGATGTATATTAATTAAAAATATATTTTATATATCTGTATCTACATATATATGATATATATTATATGTATAAAATATAATATATGTATATATATTCATATATATTCAGAGAAGAAAACGTAAGTCATACTATATGTACGATACTTTTGTACATATAATGGAATAAATGGAAAACTTTATTCATAATACGCTTTATTAGCAGCACTAGACGATATCATATGTTATAATTACACCTGTTATTTCCTGTAAATTATTCCTGACATAGAGAAAAAAATGATGTATCAGCAGCATTAGTCTAATTGGAAATAATCTTGTCAATTCAATAACAGTATTAGTGAAACAATGCTTATTTTATTAAAAGAAATACTCATTTTATTAAAACAAAAACATGACCTTTGAATTAAGATTGAACAAGATTATTTCCAATTAGACTAATGCTGCTGATACAACATCAACAACAATTTTTTTCTCCGTGCAGATGTATTTGATTCTGTAAAATCTGTGCACGGGATTAATTTCGCGTAGCTTTTAGCCGCGCAAGCGTTTTAACACATTTCGAAGGCGCATACGCGAACTTTATCGTACGCGGTCGTCATGACGGCACCGCGACGCCGACAAACGCGGGAACGTCAGACGTCGCGATGCGTCTGTGACGTGCTAGTCGTCGCGGTCGTCGTCGTCGTCGGTGCCGCGGCGTCATTCGACGATCGACCATGTCTCGATCTACGCCCTCGCCGGGTTAATCGCAAGACGTTTCAGTTTTTGCGGTGCGACGTGGTTGATGCAAAATGCGGAATTGTAAACGTTCGCAAAAACCCTCCGGTAATTGATGCTCGGTCTTCTCGCGCGATGGGAATCGATACCAGAAGCGTAGAGTGATCAAGAGACACGATCACAGGTGGGTGTGATTTTTAAAAATCTTATACATAATGATAATGAACAAAACTGCACGTAATGTAAATTAAAAAATTTAATTTCCAACGAGGTAAACGATTGACTTGTAAAATACACCATATATTTGAAAATATTTCTCTTTAATTGCGTGACGTATTTTGTTTAAACACACGTCAACTGTGTATTTAATTTTCTATTAAGTACTCTATATATAATTTTATTACGTTTTCCATATCTTTTTTCTCTTAATCGCAAATTGCGCTTGCATAAAAGTGCATTGTGTGGAAAATAAGCAGAGGTTCAGGCGCCAGCGGCTGAAGAATGCGGGAGAAATTCCTTATCTCATATCCATGCAATTTGCTCCTTTGTTCCGACGACAAACACGGATCCCAGAGTTACACGCGAATATAGAATCAAGCCCGAGCAGGTCATTCCTGTACCTGCGCCTCGATTTCCGTGAGGATCATATACCTTTTTCTTTTATCGTGAACAGAAAAGCCAGCTGAACGATTCTTTCTCACGTGCAACGGTTTGCATAGAGTGGCAGGAGTATGTCTTATCAAAGATTGGAATAAGTTTTCAACTTCTTTATGCTGGCAATCTCTCGAAAGGTTCGCGACTAAACCTGTTTTTTTTTAATCAGCCTCGTCATCTGTATTAATAATTAATTCATGACGCATCACCCAAATAGTCCAATTCAATAAGCGATTTAAAACTCCTTCGAGAAAAACATTCTTGTTTGTAGGGAATCAAGATATGTACGTTTTAAAAATATATTTTTTATATTTATATTATTTTGTATATTAATTTTATATTAAATTAATTCCTTAAATTAAATTAACAACGTGTTTTTAGTGCATTGACATTTTTCAGCGCCTGTAATACCGTAACGTGTCCGTCAACAGTGTATCAATGTTTGTCTACTTTCCGGAGCTTTAGACGTAATGAAATTTTCTCACGAACACGGTGCATTTGGATAGAGTAGTACGTGTAGAAAAGTTCCTTAGTTAAAAATCATCGCATTCTCTAATTGAAAATCCTCGCGTTTCACGGGAATATCGATTGCGCAATTAATTAACATTCCTATGGATGCACGAATATTCATCGTTTTATTTTATAAAATTTTACCGCACTCGATCTCTCTCGTACCGTGCCATATTGTGATATAAAACCATGAATTATATATGTGTGTGTGTGTGTGTGTGTGTGTGTGTGTGTGTGTGTGTGTGTGTGTGTGTGTATGAGTGTGTGTATATTACACTGTTAATTTGCAATAACGTTGATGCGAATAGACAAATCTCTTCATTGTTTCATCAATACTAGCCGTGGTAACCACATCTAGGACATATAGATTGCATGCAAGCATGCAACATATATGTGTATCTGTGTTACGTCAAAGATGCACATCTTATCAGAGAAGTTTTGCACAAAGAGGAGGCGGTGCACGCAACCAGTCAATTAAGCTACTTATGTTTTTCGTAAAGTTCTGATTAATATTAATGACTGTAAAAACTGTAAAACAACTTATTTGTATTCGTAACGGACAATAGTTATACACGCTGCAAAGTTTTTGTAAATTCAGCCCGTTTAACACAATTATGTACCCTTTTCATAAAATACACATTACAAAGGGGTTAATATTTCCCCCCAGCCTTGTTGAAATCTCAACGACTTTTCTGTTTTAAAAAAAGCATGCTTTTTTCAAAATAAAATGGCTAAATTGTCCTGTGACATGCACACATAATTATCGGTGATTCTATTGTCTAAAGATCATGGGTTAGGTCGGTCGGACGCTTTATTGAATATCGCAAATATTAATTAATTGATGACGTTGCCCTATGCAAGCGGCATGCATGTGATTACAAAGCGGTGTATCGATCATGTACCGGTTCCTAAAGGCAGTTTAAGCACAAGGGACTGTGGAACTGTAAGCATTGACCGGGTGCATGCCTGCGGCGCACGAGAGCAGAGAGAGAGAGAGAGAGAGAGAGAGAGATAGATGCGGTGTGCATCGTGTACACGCGGTTATCGATAATCGTGTCAATTTTCCGTGTCGCGTGGTCACGCCTTATACGTGCGTGCCATCCGAAATTGCATTTCTCTGTATCGGCTGTCACAGCGAGCGACGCGCATCGGTGGCCGCGATTCAATTTGTCCCGGGATTAGTACCAAGATTCTAATCACGTTTGAGGTGGGTGCACTTCCACCCTTTACAAGCGAGGGACGGCCGGCAAATTCGCTCGTTGTCCGAAGCTGTCCGTTGTCAAAGTGGAACGAGTCCTGCCCTACACTTTTTTTCTCGCAACTGACCTGAACTGACTTACAAACTGAAATTAAAATTAGAGTCGTATTTTTCTGATGTATAAGAACGGAGAATTTCTTCTTTTTTTTCTCTTCACTTCTCTCTTTCTCCTTTCCGAAATATTTTATGCAAATTGCAGGTATATTTTTCTGATGTATAAGGACGAAGAATTTCTTCTTTTTCTCTTCATTTCTCTCTTTTTCTCTCTCTTCTTCTTCTTCTTCTTTCTGAAATATTTCATGCAAATATTTCTCTTCAAAAGCGTATTCCCTAAATCCGGAAATTAGAAAGGAAGCCCAGATTACAGGAGGATGATAAGAGGATAAATCGAGAACCACTGCCTGCGTTTTAGTGTCACGGTCGTATATGTGACGGGAGTCGGGACATACTCTCGTTGTACGAGCCAAAGCGCACGCGAGATCTCGGAACGCTTTGGCTCGGAGTTACTCTCAGATATTTATCGCTGTATTAAGAATTCTCTCCGGAGACTCTTGACGCCCGATAGAGGAACGAAACGGCTCATGACATCATAGGCTGCAAATGCACATTCGCGGCTTATCCCTGCCCGGACGACCCCGACGCGAAATTCGTATGACCGCTTTTGGCGTGCATGTGCACAATCAGGACGCACATGAAAACGTCGGTGCCTGAAAGCCCGCGGGTGATCCTTGAAGGAGAAGGCGCTCGGTGACGAGCACGAACTTTTGAATTGGCGTAAAAAGGTATACCGCAGAATTCTGACGCTCGCAGTTCGCCCTTGGAAGAAAGGCCAAATCACGTTATAAAGTATATCGGCTAAAGGAAAAAAGAAAAACTCGCGAGCGTTACGGTTCGTAAAGGTGCCAATTCATGAGACGCTGAAAATGAGCGTCAACAAGGTGAACGTGGTGGTTTCGCTTTGACGCTAGCGTCAAAGAAATAAAGCTGAATTTGTTTAATATTCAGCGTCGTCTCGCTGAATCGTCGTTAATCATCCCAGTACAATCAAACATAGACTTCGAAATACGTAAAATATTAATTATTTTCGAGTAATATTTTCAAGTAATAATATTTTATGGATACATATATAAATAAAAGATATTATTTCTGAAGATTTTTGCTTGCTGAAAATGAGCGTCGAGCGTCAACGTGAAAAGGCACCTTAACGCAGTATCGGAACAGTACATCTATTGTGACTAGGCGAGCAGCGTGATTACACGTGCGCGTAAATAATCATGATTTTTACGTCCGATGACTTCATGGTGTTGATATAACTCGTGTCATTAATGACACGTTCGTTTCGTTTAGACATTCGTTTTTTTATTCTGTAACTAACGACAGTATCGTTATTGTTATATTGTCGTTGCGCAGTTTTTTTTGCCATATAGTATAGTATAGCCGCGCAACGACAATACGACGATAACGACATTGTCGTTAAGAGTTACAGAATCAGGGCTTGTAGTTTAGATAGAACTTGTAGACTAGCTTGTAGTTTAGATAGAACTTAATCTAAAGTTTAAAATAAAAATTACGTTTTTTAATTCAGTTGATCACTCAATTAATAGTTTCGTAGTGATAACTTTTACTATCAGAAAATTGACTGGTTTAACTTCTGGTTTTACGTTTAGAAGATCAACCCATCTTATAGCTCTTTTATGCTGAAGTAAATAAAATTTGAATGTTGTGAGTATTATTAATCAACATAGGTTTCGATAATTTTGTTGTAAATATTATAGCAGTGAAGAAGAATTTATAAGAAGACCTAAAATATTTCGGCGTAGATCGAATTATTTTGAACTAGGTGATCTCGATTTCTTTTCTAAATTTCGACTATCTACAGTCGAAAGACAGAACAATGTATATAAATTATTATTAATATTATAAATATTTTCTTGCTAATCGCAGTAGCTAGTTCGAGGACTGATATTTCAAGATAAACCGAAATTTGTTAACATTATAATTTTCTACAGCAAAAGGATATCAATACCTCATTGCACTTGCATTGCATTTTCGTGGTCAAACTTGTTTTTATGCTCTCGTAATAACTATTGTTAGCTTATGTGTAACAAATCCTCTGTAATTATTTATGGTATTCAATTTATATTCTTTTGTATATCGTCTCGATTTCTGCTCTCACGGGTTTTTTAAAACTAAAACTTTTATTTTCAATATTATTCTTAACTTATTGTATTTATCTACTTATAGTAAATGTTGCGTAAACTATAGATACCTATATTACATGAATTATAATCTTTTTCTGAGTTGTAATACCAACATCAGAAATTTTTTGATGTGTAAAGGTTTACTGAAGATCGATCAACAAACAATTATACATTGAAAAACGCAATATAACAGCTAATCTGAAAGTTAATCTTCAAGTAAAAGTAACCTGACTAGTTAAATTTATCTTCAAATGAAAAACCGGGTCTAAGCCAATGTGACCATTTAAAACTGCCGGAACAGCGCGCTGCAGCGTCTGGATTGCGACGTTCGAAAGAAACTGGAGTTCCTAATAAATATCGTATTCGCGCAGTCCCGTAGTTAATTGAAGTTAATGTTGCGGAAATTGCCATACTTCCGGAATAATGTGTCGACTGTAGCACTCGTAAAGGATTTGGGGAGTGTAATATAATAAATTCGGGGCACTCCTAATCACTGGAAGGGCGTCGACTTTCCAAGACGACGCGCCGCCCGCGCCGTCTGGTTCTCTCTGACGTCGACGTAACGACGCGTCAGCGGAGGAGGTCAGGCTGCATCGCTTCGTCTTAGGAGCGCAATTACAAAAGTTTCCCTTTTAACGTTAATTAATGAGAGAGTCCGCCGTGCCGTACTTCATTATGGCGCTATCCATTACGGAGAGCCTGGCCTCTTCTCTCGAGTTGGGCATGGGCTTTCAATTCTCCCCCGGGAGAAAGATGCCGTGCCAAACTGATTTACGGGGAGCGATCGACTTTTTCTTCATCTCGCATAAAGTTAGCCCCGTTAACCATAAGCATCCGCGCCGCGGCTCGCCCCGTCTCTCCGTTTTGCGAAACGCGCGGCATTTCGGTACGCGCGGCACGCAACGCTCACTGATATATTTCGCGAAATCAATCGCTGGTTAAGGTAAGCGGCTGGCGTGTCTCCTGCCGCGAGCCACTATCCTGGAATTCGATCGCGTCCTTCTCGACGGAAAAACGTAAGTGGACCGACGCGTGCTTTCATGCTACGAGGAATGAATAATCACGTATGTTGCGTACGCGACTTCGTACGGTCCCAGAAAGGTCAGGAATAATTCGCAAGGGATCAGATATGGCTTTAGGCATCTTGTTACATGTTAGGCTCTAAGCTGTAACGTGATGAGACGCCGCGGTGGCTTAGATTTGCATATTTAAATCCGCCTCTGGGCATGTCAAAAATTCGAAGTAACGTTTATCCATTTTTAACCACTATCAAACTGATCTCGACATTGAACTCTACAAGGCCCAAAGTTGAGAAATGTGCGACTGTTGTTTTGTAAAATATGCAGAGACGGATTATAAAAAATAAAATATGAATAATTCTGTTTTTAATAAATTTAGTGCATTATTTGAATATTTTATTGTTTTTCAATTAGACACTCAATAAAGTCATTCTTAACCGAGTAAATATAGCCGTCAACCATAAATAGGTTCTTGCAGAAACTCACGCGTCATCCAGATATAAGTAATATTACAATCAAAGTGCATCAAGTGCATTTATTTCTGTCATTATATGCAATTAAAAGTCATCCAGCGTTCGCGAATAAATTCGCGCATGAAAGTAAGGTCGGCGAAAGTTGTATTATCTCGCGAAACGTGGGGGAAATGACGACAGTAACGTTTTTCAGCGAACTCGAATGACACGGACAGAAACTGTATACGCTCGTGGTACGTGGATGACGCGTTCGATCGGTTACCGGTTCGCCTACAGATTTCGACGCATTCGCCAAATACGGTGCATCGAAGTCGAACTGAGAAGCCGCACGCTGTCTGGTTTTCTACCCACGCCGTGACCCACCGTCGCTTTTTACGGGAAACACGAACCGACGGGCGTGGTGCTTTCGCTCTTTAAGTGAAATGGTCCACGGATGCGCCGCGCGAAAGGCTAACTTTTAACAGACAGATATCGAATTACTGCAGTTTGTAGGTCATTCGAATGTACGTTACAAAATACAGAAGAGTCAAGAACTGTCATTTGATACGATTCCACGTTCTTTTGAATATAGAAAGATACAGAATTATTTTTACTGCTCGTTTGACTCTGACTTGTTATAGATAACGGCTATAATGCAAATAGAGACGAAGAGTCAGTTGAATTACGGTTACCGTTAGACGAAGTTGGTACGAAAGTTATACCATAAGCCATAAGTAAATCAGTTGATACTTGAATTCAATTGTTACTACGGCCATCTGCATCTCTTCATGTAAATATGGAATAGATCCCGACGCTATTTGTCATACGGTATCAACTCCGGCTCGGTCTGTAATGCCTCTAACGATAGTATCTTCCTCCATGTATAGGTAATGACGCGTCTCATTACGTATGTGTACCGCAATCACTGGAAGGAACACGTGTTCATTGAAGTTAATAAACGTCTTTAGATATAAGTGTACGTGAGCGTTTTTTTTTACGAGTGAGGCACACCTTGCGCCGTCGTTGACGCCCACGAATGGACTTTATGTCTCGAGTGTGTTAATATTTCAATCAAATAAGAAAATTATTCGCCCGATTTATCTCCAAGGACGTATGTAATACGCCAGGAAACAAATGCACAAGCACAAGTGACTCGAACGTTTCTGCTCGCAGCGTGTCTCTTTATTAATTTTTTTTAAAACGTTTTTTTTTTCAACTTGGTGTGAAATTGACATGTACAATTGATTTATAATTAGTTTATAATTAGTTTATAATTAGTATAATTTGAGTGATGATTTCTCCGTCCTATTGCATTTTTATCCCGATAAATCAATCGCGAATACAACAACGAAAGATACTTAGCATACTTGATTCTCTGGTCGGAGTTTTTATCACAGATCGTAATACTCGGGCACTGTTATCTGTTATTCTTCGATATAAATTGCAATTATCTAAAGAAATGAAGTCACTAATACTTTACTGTGTAATGATATCGAAATGTTTTTACTTATCAGCCGCGTGTCCCAATTCGATGTACAGCAACGACAACGAGAAAATAACGTATTACATCATATATGATTGTTGTGATCAGTAAAATAATTTATAGCAATTATTCTAATGTATTATTATTGGAACCTATCCTACAAGTGCGAATTCATTCGTTTAATCAGCGAAACGATTACCTCTCTGCAAATCGTTGAACTCGTTAAAGAGAGTCTCATCCGAAATAACCAACTGTCTCAATTGTCTCTAACTCTAAATAATGGACATTGGTGACACTTGTCCGTCCGGGAGAAAACACCGGCTGCGATCGTCGTCGTAGTTCTGCAGCCTACGTCATCGCTCGGTTTACGCCGTGGCATCACGATGGACCGGTTCTGCGAAGGTGCCCCCACCGATTTTTCTGTTCGCGTTCGCGGCGCTCGCGGTCCGCAATTTTTCTCGTCGCAAAATATTGAAAGAAAGAACCCTGGCGTGTCGCTGTGTATGAATCATTGCGCGAAACTTTTATAAAAAATAAGCATCGAGATGAAACTTTCAAGTCGCGCGTAGGCTAACATGTCTTTATAAGAATTCCTCGCCTTTTATCGACCGTTCTCCATTTTGGATACTTTTTCCACGTATCGAATGCCACGTATAGTTCGTATGCGTTGCTTTTGAGTTGTTATTATATTATAATTTTTTGTCGGATATCATTCTGCGCATGATAAAAAAATGTTTGGATGTTTATAAACAGATAGAAATAATATCATGCGACTGAAAGCTTATATATTGTAACAAAGTTTAATTGTATTTAAATATTTAAAAACGCGAAATTACATTTTGCACAAGTCAATCTATGTTGGAATCCAGTTTGGAATTTTATCCACACGAGATGTACATACAAGAGATCAACAGGTGCACGCGTGCACACTAACACGGGAAAGATAAAAAGACCACATCCTGCGTTTACGTGTGTGTTACGTAATGCATACGCTGATGCGTGTATGCGTACTTACATGTGCACGAAGCGCGTCTAAATACATGAGTCGATGTAACGTTAAATGCCACCGAGTAACGAGTAATGCTCATTGCGCGCAATGGAAAGTAATAGAAATAATAATAGTGTCTCGACATTATTTTGCTTCATCAACGCTCTACGTTAAATTTAATCGGTAATACGTATATGCTTATCTAAGAAAGTGAAGTATGTCACAAAATACCAAAGGATAATTTTTTCTTAAGCCTTCAATAATATCATCGAATATTTCCCGTTATCTCGGCGTCGCGCGAGCTTTGGAATTTGTCCGACTAGGTTTATTAGAATTTGACATTGACCCGTAGGCGTATATTCGCGCTATCGCTGTGTAAATACGTGCACGACGAAGATAAGTCGCAGATAAGCCGCGAGAGAAAGAAAGACGGACTGTAATCTGGCAAATATACGTAGCGTTGTAAGCAACATAAGCGATACACCTGGAACCGGTAGCGGCGCGCGGTGTGTACGCGCGTGTTCACGGGGTCACGCATTCTAACACGCGTTGCCGGTCGTGAACAATATCGCGAATACGTCCCACGTCACGATCAGGAGCGGCGTGTGGGACACACGAGGATGGGTGGCAACGTCCCACGCCGAACCAACGGGCCACACGAACGTGCAGAGAGGCACCGCCGCGTCGCGTCGCGTCGCGGAAAGTAGGGGTGCCGCGGTGTTCACCGGCATAAAAGATCCATGGTTGGTATATGTCAGTGTCAGTGACGGGAGAGAGGAACGGAGAGGAACGGTGGAGAGAGAATCTTGTGGTGGTCACCTAGACCAGCGGCGGTGAGTAACCGCCGATGCCACATCGACTCGCAATATCGGACCGAGAACATCGGTTCGCATCATCTCTCGCAATCAAGGAGCCGGCTTGTTGTTAGTCCCGAGTGACCGAAGAGAAAAACAGAATTTCGGAGTTTACGACGTGCGAGCGAAAAGAGACTCCGCGCGCACGTATCTGACGCGGGCGAAAGAAAGTCCCGAGAATCATACAGAAGAAACGAGTTTGTAAACGAGGCCGGTCACAGCCGAGCTTCAGTACGTCTGGGAGACTCGATGAGTGGCGCGGGCGCGTGCGAGCGAGCGGTGTAACGTATAGTTAAGACCGAGTGCCTGGATGATAAACGGTTGTACGCCGGGCGATAAAGCGAGGGACTCTTTTATATTTAGTTAACAGTGATTGAAAAAAAAAATTAGCGCGGTCGGCAGTGGGTGCGCGGTTTTTAAAAGCTTCCTCTCGGTTTTTATCGCATTTACACGATCACGAGTCTTTCGCGCTTGTGTGAAAATTCTTATTGGAATCGGGAAAAATTAGTCGAAAATAATCGGGTTGTGATCGAGCGACTGAAAAAAACGCGCGGCGATGACTATTCACAAGAAGGGCACGGTGTCGAAGATGAAGAACACGGGGACCGCGAAGAACGAAGTGGCGACGACCTCGACGTCCTCGGATGTGGCGACGACGGAGACGGTCGAGGTCGTGTCCTCGACCAGCGTCGTGGAGGAGTCGAATCAGGTGAAGGAGAGCGAATCCAGAAGTAGCGTGGTGGAGGTGACGAGCGCCAGTCGCGAGGTCATCATGGATTCCAAAGGTAACGTTATCAAAGTTATCGAGACACCTCCGCAGACCGTCCAGCAGAGCTCGTCGTCCAGCCGAAGGACCGGGAAGAGCTCTCAAGACTTCATAGCCGGGGAGCAGGTGCAATCGATCAAGCAAGCGAAGACGACGCGCGAGATTCCGCGCGAGCACGCGACATCTCTTTCGGAAAGTCACGAACGAGCCGGCCAGTCCGTGCAGACGCAAAGTCAAAGCGCGTCCCATTCAACGGTGCAGCAGTCGAGCAGCTCCTCCAGCATCTTGGTCGAGAGTTCATCAGCGAGCGAGGATCGTAGCGGGCATCGCTCCACCGTTGCGGTTTCTCACGACGTTGAGAATGGGGCTCACGTTCCCGTAATTCAGACGGCATCGAGATCGACCGAGAGTACGCACGTGAGCAGCGAAACGAGCGAGGCCGTAACGAAGGACGGCCAGACGGTGTCGAGCACCACGAGAATACGCGAGACGGGAGGAAGAACCGACGACAACGGCAGGATAATGTCCACGTCGAACCGGGAAGTTGACAGCGAGCGGACGGTCACACCTTCCAACATAACTGTCGTTAAAAATACCGATGATATCGAGAGGACCGGTAAGAAGACGCGCGGCGTTTCGAAGTCGGAGAGACCGAAGGTCGAGATACCCACGCGCTGCAACAAGCCCGGCCAGTCCACGTGGGACGGCACGTTTACCTACGAGAAGCCCGTCACTCCTAAGGGTAAAAATGTCATTGATAAAACGGTATCCGTAAGCTCGAAGACTCACGGTGACGCGAGGGACAGTAAAAGCATTAAAGTCACTCAAGAGACCTCTTCGGCCCAGGTTATCGATCAGACCGTATCTTCGAGTTCAAACGTGACTCGAGATTCGAAAACGATAGTCGACAAAGGTCAACGGTCGACGACTCATCTTCGCGACGTCACGTTGGAGAAATCCGCCGCGGACACGACGGATTTCGCCGGCGAAAAATATCCGAAAGGGCCGTCTCGTTACTCGAAGCTCGGCGACTCAACGTGGGACGGGAGCTTCGTCGTGGAGAAAATCGTGACGCAGCCGAGACGGCGTAACGAGTCCGACGTCAACGTATTTCGTCACGATCGCGGCGACGATGTCGTGGAAACGACGCAGAGGCGAGATTTCAAGGAAAAAAGCACGGACGGTACGTACGAGAAGGAGTCGTCCGAGACTACGCGTGTCGTAAAAGGTGCCACGGACAGCACCAGATTCATTTCCGAAGAGCGACGTGACGTAAGCAGAGAGAGCTCGATCCACGTCGACGGCACAGCACCGTCGAGCAAAGAGGAGCACCCTGCTCGCGTATCCAGTCCGTCGCAACGACGACCCGGCAGACTCGGCGATTCCGCGTGGAACGGTGAATTTATTTACGAAAAGTCGCGGGACGACGCGAAGAGGCATCCCTCGGACGTCACCGTTGTCCGCAGAACGGAGAAGCGTCAAGACTCCGTGGACGTTCAGGATGTCAGCGAAGAACAGAATATCTCGAGCGTCTCCGAGTCGGTCTCCGCGTCTTACATCGTCGAGTACGCGATATCCAGCGACAAGAAGAACGTCGAGAAGGTCACGTCGGTGTCCGAGGTGATCTTGGAGGAAGATGGTCCTGAGGATAAAATCGCGCGCGGTCCTAAGAGTCCGGAAAAACAGTCGAAAATAGTAGACACGACCTCGCGCTGTTACAAGCCTGGTCAGTCCACTTGGGACGGCACTTTTGTCTACGAGCGACCGACAACACCTGACAGTCGCCGAAGACCGGAGGACAGACGCGCGGTAAAAACCGTCGATATTCGGGACGTTACGGAAGACAATTCGATCAACGAGGCTGATGTCACGAACACCTCGTACATCGTCGAACATTCGTCGAGTCAGCAGAATTTCTCGGACGTCAAGGATGCCGGTACGACGTCCACGATGTACGAGACAGTCGTTTACGAGGGACGTCCGGTCGAAACGACGATTAGATTTGACGGAGATACGTCGCGAGGCAAAGTTTCGACGACGGAACGTCGGGCCAGTCCGTCTCCGCGACCTAAAAGTCCGGAGAAGACTCCGAAAGATAGAGATCTGCGAAGTACCAAGCCCGGATCGTCGACGTGGGACGGAACTTTCGTCCTGGAAAAATCACCGGAGAAGAAACGACCACCTAGCCGAGAATCCATCGACAGTAAATTACCGGATAAACTACCTCGTCCAGCGGACAGCAAAAAGACATACGTTAGCGAGACCGCTATCGATCTCCGAGACGTCACGCGGGATGTATCCAGCACGTCAGAGATCGTGGAAAGTTCCGTCGTTATGGAGCAATCGAGGACGCACGAAAGTTACACGGATTCCTCCAATCTCGATTTCTCGGCGACTTCCGTCGAAGCTGTTATTATTCACGACGGTCAGCCGGTAACGACGCAAAAAACAGTGACTATTCAAGAAGGCCCGCGTAGCCCCGCGAAGAGCCTGCCTGGCGGTGACGTAATAACTACTACCGACGTTAAAGAGACCACTGTTAAGAGCCTCGAGAAGAAGGAGTCTCGCGCGGACGATAGAAGTTATCGACCTCTGAAGCCAGGCTCGTCAACGTGGGACGGATCGTTCGTGTACGAGAAACCAGATGAGAGAAGCCCGAGCGATAGAAAGCCGTCAAAAGATACTCTCGGAGCTGTGGATAAACCAAGACCAATTAAAGAAAAACCGACCGGCAAAGTTGATCACAGAACAGTTACGATATTGGACACATCGAAGGATATAACGAGCACTGCCGATTACTCTACGAGCTCTGTCACGGTTGAACGAACATCCGTCACTGATACGGAGAAATACGACTCTTCAAATATATCGAAAACTTATATCAACGGAACCGCGGAAGACGAAGTACGCGAAGTCGACTTTAACAGGCCGAGCCAGCTGTTCGACGGGAAACCTAAGCCATCGCCTCGACAACGTCCGGAAGATGTTACGGAGCCTAAACCGCAAAAGAGTCCGGTGGACAGAGCACATCGACCTTCGAAGCCGGGTGCCTCCGCCTGGGACGGATCTTTCGTGTATGAGAAACCAGAAGAGAAAAGACCGGGAGATCGAAAGATACCGAAAGATACGCCTGGAACTGTAGATAGGCGAAGCCCAATTAAAGAGAAACCGAGTGACATTGATCACAAAACGTCTATTACGATATTGAACACGTCGAAGGATATATCGGGTTCTGCTGCCGATTATAGAAGCTCCGTCACGGTCGAGCAAACGTACGTCACCGATTCAAAGACGTATGACTCGTCAAATATATCCAAAGTTTACATCACGGATAGTTCGGACGATAAAGTATATCCGATCGATTATGAGACGCCGAAACAGCCCTCCGACGAAAGGCCTAAACCGTCGCCTCGACAACGTCCGGAAGATACTACGGAACCTAAAGACGAAAAGCCGCAGAAGAGTCCGGTGGACAGAACGCAGCGATCGTCGAAGCCAGGTGCCTCCACCTGGGACGGTACTTTTGTATACGAAAAATCGCAGGACTCGCGAAAGAGACCGACAGACGAACGAAAACCGATTGAAGAAGGGAAAAAACCGGCGGATCAGAAAGAAAAACCAACGCCGACTCCGATTGCGCGAAAACCAACGGACCGGGAAACGCAGAGGGACGTCACCGAGATCAGATATGTCGAAGATGTCGCGGATATCACGCGTGCGGATATCGCGCGTACATCCGAGGTGCTTCAGCAATCCTCTTACGTAATCGATCAGTCTTCGAGATTCACTTCTGTGCAAGACGCGCGCGATGTTAAGGACGAGCGTGTCATCGCTGAATTTACGACGGACGCGCGCAAGGATGTGGTGAGTAATTGCGAGACGTTAAAATGTTTCTTTATTAGCTGTCCACAGGAAATTGCTAAGACTACAACTCATCCGGTTTTCCGGGATAATACTTAAACGAAAAAAAGTTATCTCTGTTTCGATATTTATTTTTAGAAGTGCAGTCAAATAACGAAAATTCAAACTTCCTATTCTTCACATTGATATACTTAAGTTTACGATACATTAATTTCTCGATAGTCACTAGCGATCGGATGTCAGACAGTAAACAGATTTATAAAAAAAAAAAATTATAAAAATTACTTATCGAGACACTTTGAGCTCAGCCTCTTTATTACAATAGTTGTTCACAGGAAATTGCTAAGACTACAACTCATCCGGTTTTCCGGGACAATACTTAAACGAAAAAAAATTATCTCTGTGTTTCGATATTTATTTTTAGAAGTACAGTCAAATAATGAAAATTTAAACTTTCTATTCTTGACACTGATGTACTTCAGTTCTCGATACATTAACTTCTCGATAGTCAATAACGATCGGATGTCAGACAGTAAACAGGTTTATGAAAATCTTATCGAGACACTTTGAGCGCAGTCCTTGCGGAAGAAGGCTCGTACGATACTTTCACTTCCAAATCGGGCGAAGGTTGTTGGGTTCACGTGTGTGGCGCCGTTGAAAATAAACCTGACGTAATACGGCGGGGTTCGTAGAAGGACGGGAAGGGTTAAGTGTAAAAGAAAGAGAGTTGTTAAATCTTCTGCGTTTGAAACAGACAGAATGTATATATGTCGCGTTCCTGATATATACGAATTTCTGCACGGCTGAGCCCGGCCGATTCATCGAATTATTGTAAAGTGAATCGACCGGAAATCGATTATCATAATCGTTATATCATAATCGTCTTAAATCGCCAATATGTTGTTAATGTTGTTATTGCATAATACGGAAATTTATGATGATATATTCTAATGTTATCATCGCTCGACAAGCTTTATGCGATAACCTCTGTTTTCAATTAAAAACTGAACCTTGATATTTATATCCAGAAGAATTTCTTTGAGATGGATCTAATATTAACACGATCACTTTACATTCAGTTTAAACTAAAGGCGATATCATTATGTTTTCCATTTTATCTAAGTAATATTATATCAAATATTATGTTAAATAATATTGTGGTAGAAAAACATCTAATCAACTTAATTATCGCTGTATTATTTATATTTAGATATATTATTTATTACAAAAGTACGTACACTGTTGAAAAATTTTTGTAGTTTTGTTAAAAAAGGTCCTTGTTAAAATTTTTGTGTAAAATAATCAACATATACATGTGTAGATTTAACATATGCCTGTTATGTTAATTGAACTTAACAAATTTAAAATGTAAAATTATTAAAATAATTTAAAGAATATGTTAAAGTAACACAATTTGAACGTATTTATTAAATGTGTTAAAATTTACAGAAAATGAGTGTTGATTTTACTCTATAATAGAAGTGGGAATAAAAATTTACAGAAAAAGAGTGTTGATTTTGTCTTACAATCTTAACTTCAACATAAAAGTTATGTTAATTGTACACATAATTAACCTTAAATTACGATCAGAGAATTACATTTCCTTTCTATTGAAATATTTTAACATAGTATCGGTGTTACCATTTAACACATCCATATTATGTTAAATTAACACAAAAATTTGAGTGGACCGTTTGGGACATGTGATTTATGTTATATTTAACACAAATTTTCCAACAGTGCATGCAAAGAAAAATTATTATGATTATTCACAATTTCTACAAAAAATTCTTGAAATTGTTTCCGCCGCGGACATGTGTAAGTGTAATCACTTGCAATTAGGCTTAATCGAGCGTATGCAGAATAATTGCACCCAATATGAGCAAATTCGGCAGTGATGTCACCGCTCAATGTAACCGATTTAATGCACGACCAATTGAATTTTACGCGTGTTCCGCCTCGCTTATCACGGTCGTCTTGTTTAAGTGCTATAGAAATCTTAGTTAAGAGATGCCACGCTGAGAGAGACACGTGTACATTGACGTCACTCATCGCCGGTTACAGTATCGATAGCAACGACCGATAACATTAAATAAAATAATAACGGTATAACAGAGTAACAGGCTATATCATTTTGCAATAATACCTTGTATATATCCGCTGTATATTTTGATACGCTATACAACTCAATATCGATTTAATCATAAATACAAAATCGTGGGTATCAACGGGTTTTACACTGCGTCGCTTCGGCGGAAAGTGACGCTTTTTCATAGAAATGTGTGGGTCGATATCGAACATAAAGATAAATGCCACAGATGACACTTCGGACTTTACTGCTATAGCGATAAAACATTAGTGTTCCTAGAAGATTGAAATTTAGAGTTTATAGCAGAAACAATACTTAATTTTCACTCAATTTCTTTCAATTTTTTAAATTATTCTTTTTTTTACAGAAAAAAACTCGTGCATCTTTTCCGCGCTCTATTTTCTTCTAATTAAATAAGTTCAAATTTTGTGTCACGTCTCGTAAAATCTTACGATTAACGTACACGTTGCTTATATTGAAGATTCAGCGAGGATATTTTTCACGATTAATTTCCTAACTAACGACGCTCGGAACAATCTGAAACTTCATGTTCGCGTAGCTTCTCGCAAATATTTGGCATCGACGCGCGACGCTTCGAAGTTCACGTCATCCAACGTTATAGTTGGAACATTCAATGCTTCGCTCACGAGGATAACTCATTGTCTAATAAATGCGCCAGTAATTTGCGGTAGATTCTCACATTTACGCTCGCCGCACGAATTAAAAATAGGCATTCGTAACTTATTCCGCATCACACCGACAGTTCGTTTTCTTTAAAGCGGCTTCGTTCCAATTCTCACAGCCGTGACTTTACTCCGAGGTCTCGAGATGATCGATAAAATGCTTTAGTAAGCTCCGCACACGTGTTTCCCCGTAAGTGTTACCTCATCTATCGCTTTGTGAATGGATACGCCCAATAGATTCTTCTCTCCATAAATCTTAAGATCAGAAAGAACGCTCTCCGGAGGGTATATTTGTATTATAATAGCAATTTTCGTGGCGTCGCTATTGAAAACAATTCACCCCGATGCGCTACGTTACACAGACGCCCCCGTTGTTTTTGATTGTTCAACATGCAAACAGCTATAGAGAAGCGTGGCCTACTTGCATCGAGACACGATGATACATACGATGTATGCGAACACGCGTGATCGCGTTTTCTCGACGCGATTCAGTATTATTATTTTACGATGACGCAGGCGCGCGCGATATCTCGTCGTGTCATATATATTACGGCATCGATAAATATGATATCTTATTAACGACACGTAATCACGTTCGTCAAATTTTTTTCAAGCGGAAAATTTTTTTAAGTTGTTTGAAGTACTACGAAAACAGCAACACGGAGGATCGTTCTTAAATATATAAAATTCCTAGACACCCAAAATTATACTCATCACGAAAGCACGTGAAATCCAAATTATGTAAACGAGCTTCATTATGGGCAACTCTCGATATCGTTGAGGAGGGGGGCAATCAGCTTAAAGACTCAAGCTACTTAAACCGCTAATTAAATGCCAAAACTTCGTCTGATGTGCTTTACACGAATTACGTTCGTTAAAAACCAAGTAAAGGATTTGGCTAATAGTATCAGCAAAACGTTATTTGCCTTGCTTCGTTGTAGAGTCAGGTTGAAGAGCGAGCGTGCTTGTGAGCATAATGAGCAGCTCCAAACAAAATCGAAAATAGGCACATAAACTTTTTAAGTGCATACACAATGGCGCAATGTGATGCAGAATCCCGACGTATAACTAAAACATCGAAACCCCGGCTGGAATAATACATATTTTTCGCAGTAAATTTCTTGTAGATTTATAAGATGCTTGTTAACATTAGTAACGTTAAATTGATTATCAATTTGATAATGTGATATTATACATTTTCAGCCTTGGCATAAATGCTTTTCAAAAACGATCTGCGAATATCTGCGTGCAATTTGAAAGACGAAATGTATGAAATTAAATAAAAATTACTAAGCATAAAATTCCGCACAATAATCGAAAATGTTAACATTTATTTATTCCGTATATATCGATCAATATTTACTTTTTAAAGTGTAAAGAGTCACAATTGTTCATGAAAATTATGGAAATTACAAGCAAAGAAAGTCCTTATATATATTTTTTAAACAAAAGTAATAGAGAGTTTGTTATAAAATAAAATATTTTGTATAGATCTTTGTATAAATTTACATTGCGGTGATATCACTCTATTTCTGGAAGTGATGTCGTTAACGAAACTAAATTGCAAAAGTAAGGTTTGACGGTTCGACAAGCGCGTTACACGATACGCTGTAAGCGTGCACATAAAAGCGATATACACCTATCTCGCGTTACCTGCATTCCGTCGAACTAAGCATTACCGGCGTTCCTAATCTCGTTCATGCTCGCGGCGCTCATTATGCAGCACGTTTGAAGCTCGTAATAAACGCCCGCGGAAAAACGAAGCCGCATTTACGTCGTTATTGCGCCTCGAAGTCTTTGCCAACGTGCTATCAAGGCGTTTATGATTAGCATACTGATCGAGTATCATAGGTCTTTATTTTTTTTTTAAATAATTGTTATGACATTGACTTTAGGCGAATTGGCATGTTGCTACGCAGTCGTCATCCGTTACGCGCAAAGTTGTGCCAAAGTTTGCAAGTGGTAGCCATAACTGATCACATTTACGTTTGACATTTCCTAACAGTTTATATGCCATATCGATGCAAGTACTTTCTTATTATAGTACGAACAAAGTGTTACTTACACAACGCTAATGCTGCAGCTATAAAATTCTAGATATTATTAATTTCTAGAAGCGTGATAATACTCGTTACAATCTGTGTAATAATTAACAGCGTTTGCACTAACGATTGCTAATAACGCTTTCACATACAGCTTGCACTGTGCGTGAAAGCGTTATTAGCAAAATGATAATCAATGCAAGTATTAAGATATTAATTAGTTAATTATCCTGCTTTGACATATTTAGATCTCGTTATTACTTAATAAAATGTAAGAAGTAGAAAGTTATATAGGGGAGATCGGGACAAACTCGACACGATTTTTTCAAAGGCAATTTTCAACAACTAATTAAAATTTTCAAGCGAATTCAATGGTACAAATTTAAAGAGTGTTCCTTCAGGTACAAAATTGGTTAAGGAAGTTTTGCTGTACGTCGCTTTCTTTTGCCCCCAGGAAAAGAAAAATAAAGCGAAAACAAATTTTCAAATTGAAAAATGGGGTAAACTCGACACTTATTTGTCTGATCGACACAATTTGATCTGGAACTTATTTTTTTTGTCTGAAAATAAAAATACATTGATTATCGTGTATTTAGAAAGTACAAAAACTCGGAATAAAGTAAAACAATCATTGGAAATAATGAGAAAAAAAATTGTTGAACTTTCAATTATCTTCTTCTGAATGAACTCGTGTCTGAAAAACAATTGATGCAGGCAGGTAAACTCGCGATCGGACGTGCGTACACACTTGTCATGAGCCGTACGGCTGCATGACAATTTTCATTTTTCCCTTGTTCAGGCAAGTACAGCTTCTTTCATCATTTCCTTATCTATCGCTGGTCTTTTTCTTTTGTACGTACGAACCATTTTGCTACCGAAAGCAAATGACTTGTTTACAACGCTTTATCGAAAGAGGTTAGTGTCGACTTTGCACCGGTGGCGTGGTGTTAACTTTACCCCGGACGTCGTTTTTCACTTTTGTCACTCCAAAAACATAAAAGATTTGAAAATATGCAAAAACGATTATCGCGCGAATTTATATACCTAGAGTATCGAATTTCCCATCAAAATCACTTACATGTAGATTCGCTCGAAGAGTAAAGCTCGATGAAAGAGTAGACATTTTCAAGAGATTAGAAAAATTGCTTTTCGGCTTTTCTTGTTTTTCACCATCGAAAAACGCTTATGTCGCACTAGAAATTACACTCAGAATGTCACCAAATTCCGTTGACAATATAAAGACCTGTGTCCACGATGCTAGAACTCGGTCCAAGTTCTCGGACCGAGGAAAAGTTAATGAAACTTGAATCGTGAACCCACTGAACTTGGATGCAAAATTGGTGTGTCCACGATCCAAATTTCAGTAACTTTCCCTCGGTCCGAGAATTTGGACCAAGTTCTAGCATCGTGGGCACAGGCCTTTAGACGCAGTAGGGTAAACAAGTTTCTACGATAGATTTAAATTGGCAAAAAGCCTAGTGTCAAGTTATAAAATGATGATTTTTTTTGTATTCTTCAGAGAGATGTTACCGAGTCAACGAAGAAATTTATCGACAAAGAGCAGGTGACTAGCATGGTAGCGCGGGATGTCGTCGACGACACCCGACTCGATGCCATCACCGGCCCGGCATCCCGATCTCCAGCGGATTCCACGAGGAGACCGTCGCCGGAGCGGCCCGGTTATCCTCGTGGAATACCTGGACTCAGGGAAGACGATCGACCGAAATTGACACCAACCGCTGGGAAGCCCAGTCGACCTCCACAGCGCGAGAGAAGTCCTCAGCGGCCAGCAGAACGTAGCAGGTGGATGAAAAATCAAGTTTTTAAATTTTATTTTTGAATTATTCGTATTTTTTAAAGATATATCTAAACGGTGAGAAAAAATACGGCTGCGACAATTTATAACTTGACGATATTGGTTTTCGCAGACCTTCCGAAGTTCGGCCGAGGTCACCTGAAAAGCTTCGGGATTACACATCGCCGACTAGGAAACCGCAGCCGGCGGCTGGCAAGCCGAGTCGACCCGAAGAAAGACCCGCAGCACCTAGAAAACCCGATAAAGGATCTGGACCCACGAAACCAACGGAGAAAAGGCCGACTGCGGAACCTAAATCTAGTCAGTTTGCCGAGAAGCCTGAAAAACCGAAGAAATCGGAACAGGACAAGCCTAAACGAGGGGATCAGAGTCCAGACTCTCTCGACGAGGACGTAGTCCATCCTAAACCAGTGCCGGTACCGGATATATTGTCGAAAATTCCTCTGAAGGAACAGTGCATTTGCGAGCTTTGCACTTGCGGGTGAGTCTTCCTTGCGGTCGAATATTATCAACGAATATTATACATAGATAAAAGTACAAAAATGAAAAAAAAATTAGTACAAATATAAAACTTAGATTAGACTAGGCATTAGGTCGAAATTCCACCACATCGTCTAATTATTTCTGCACATGCATCAATCTTAATAATATATTGATAAACATTTCACATGGAATATAATTATCAACTATAGAGCTAGCACGAGAGTACGATTTAATTTAACTTATCAGCACGTTCGCTGCAGAGAGGAACACGGTTGACCTACTTCTAAACATTATTAACAAGATCAGAATACAAAACTTGTCGGAGTCGAGATGCAAATTGAGGAGAGGAACAGGAGATTGTCTTCAAGGCCATATTTCCTACTCTATTAAATTCATTGCAGCAATTCATTCAAAGCCGGGTTTATTATGTACGAATCTATTTAATACGTTGCTTTAATATTGTTCCAATACAAAATATATTACTTATTATTTTCTGCATATAATCATAATTTCGTTACGAAAAAGTTTTATCCTTTTAATAAAATTATTTTTAATTATTAAGAACATATTTATTTAATTAATTCAATTCTTGCTATGAAAAGATCAGTAACGTATATTTATTGATCTTTTAAGAAAGCAGCAGTATCACGCACGCAGATTTTTTTTATTCAGAAAACACTATATATGTATGCATAATGTGCCAAAGTAGGACACGAGACAGATCCTTTTACGGCAAGTTGTTCTGGGTGGATGGCAAGTCATCGCATGAATCCTTCCTTATTCGAACTTTCCAACCTACGTAGCTCTGCAAGGCGGTGACGAATCGTGCAAATTTACCATACAGCTTCAGTAATTGCGTTAGACATATCATCACTTTTTGAGAGTACTTATTATCACTTTCAAGGAAAGTGGCTGATTATGGAGATTAATGTGGCATTTAATTTCTTCTAAATCTCTTTTAAATTCTTTAATTTTTTTTTCAAAGTTTTTTTTTTAAATATTGCTAAAGGCGAAAAAATATCTCAGCAAATTAGCTTATATTTTTTATTTTAGCTTTTAATTTGTGATTTTTTCACAATAACGACCATGATTATGAAAATACATATATTATTATATATAATAATCGGTCTTGTCAGATTGAAAATCTTGACCCAGATAGAGACTTGTAGTGCAGATAGATTCGCGGGCTCGGAGTATAAGTTCGTAGAAAATTAGTCGTGTCGTGGCCGTCTCAAGAAGTAATTGCGGTTCGTCTACTCGCAGGCGATTAGTCGTTGGAAATTTCTACGTAAGTTTGCTTAACTTTGAGGTCTGCTAAAACTTCTCTCTCTCTCTCTCTCTCTCTCTCTCTCTCTCTCTCCCGGTTTAACGCAGCTCTAAAAGGATGTTCATAATGTGTCATGTAACATGGTTTTATCCAATAAAAAATACAAAAAATACGCCACTCGACTTTGACCAAAGTCTGGCTTTTACGGAATTGCGTTTCGTAACATCCAATGGCGAAGAAGAGGAGCGAAAAGGAACAATAAGAGCGCACTTTGACACTGCTTCATGTAGTCACACAGAAATTGGATATTTCGTAGGGAAACCTGTTGTCCAAAAATGAATCAAATTGTTTCGCATAAAATATTGGCAACGATATCGTGTTCTTTTTTTCCCATATCATTTACGCTTAATTAACCGATATTGCCCATCGAAAACATCACCAACAGGATGCAATTCATACCTTTCACAGAAAGGAGAAAGCTTTTTCTTAATTAATACGATCAATGTCGAAAGGAACGTCATTCGTCGTTCAATAAAATCTTAAGTATATACTCTGAGTTATATTAAATTATAACCGGAAGGTATCTAAAACTTCCAATGCAATTGCATTGTAAAGAACTTAATTGGTATTCTTGTAATCAAGCCGAAGAATGTTTAATTAATTGAATATGTACCAATAACAACTCGATTTACGCGGGATCGCATCTCGTTAATACGTACGCTGCGTCGCCTGACTAATAATGGCTTTCCCTACCGCGTCACGTGCATGAAACAAACTCGCATTATAGTAAATGTTTGGAGTTAATTAAATTAACTCACGCTGAACAAAACGTATGATTTATTCAGCTTACAATAGCTTATAAAGTTTGTTTTTAATTAATAATATATAGTGTAATATTAAAGTAATCCGCGGATATGATATTTTAGAATGCCGTATTGAGTGAATCACCAGAGCGCAACAATACAATCACAATTTTGCCTTATATCCAATGCATATGCCCCGCAAATACTAACTCCGAGAGTAACAAGATATTAAAAATCACAACAAAACCTTTATACTCATTATAAAAGGATTGATGCCCTTTTGCGTCATTTTTAAATCTCTATATGCGTCAAGCCTTTGTTATGCGCCAGCTTTACTCAAACGAATACGAAAGCGGATAACAAGAATTTTCTATGCGCCCAAGCGCTTTCCTTTTCCTTTTTATATATTTTTTATATTTTATATTTTATATTTTTAATATTAAACAGGCATATATTGTATATGTAATAAGCATAGGTGGAGTTTCGTTTAATAAGATATAGTATTATTACTTTTAAATATAAACGCAACTGTTCAGAGATAGCTGCTTTCCCTTAAATACGAGAATGCCTTTTAAAGCATATTTATTCCTTACGCGATCTGCAAGATGTAATATCATGAACGCTGTATCTGTTTCTGAATTCTAACAAGTGATGATATTTCAGACGTCATCGTTGCCCGCACAATTTGCCCCAAGAACACTTGGAATTTCTTCATGAAGAACCGGTGCACACCGTGACTTCCTACCGTCAGGATTACGACGAAAAGCGCGTGGAGAAACAAACGAAATATTATCATGAAGATCACTTACGTACAGAAGGTGAATTTATCGGGCAGAGACGAACCGATTATGTGGCTACTAAGGGCGAGAGGGCGCCGGTCAGGAAGCCGCAAGACCATCTCAAGCCAGAGGGTGAATTTGTCAGAAGACCAAAGCAAGAGGCGCCTACGAGGGGTGAAAGGGCACCCGTGAAGAAGCCACAGGACAATCTTAGACCGGAGGGCGAGTTTGTTGGCAAACCTCGGGAAGAAGCTCCAAAGTATGGCGAACGAGCGCCGATCACGAAGCCGCAGGACAACTTGAAATTCGAAGGAGATTTTGACAGTAAGTTTTTTTTTCGATACTTGCTCGATGATTCCGCTCGCAAACTTATTGATAAATCTTTTGATTATAAATTGGATCTCAACAGATACCCTATAAGCTTTATATACATATCAAAATAAATGTCTTTTCGTAAAATTGTCTACACTCGATATAGAGAAAAGAATAAATGATTTTTTTTGTTATTTTCTAGCTACAACAACGACCGAGCTGGTTTTCACCGGCACTCCTGGCGAACGACCGATCCCGATACGTCGCAATACTTATACGAAGATAGAAGGTGATTTCATTGATGAAACGACAACGCGATCGCAATACATTGATCATCGCAGCATCCAACGGGCTGAGATAATTAAACGAACGGATAATCTTACCGTGGGAGAGGGTGAATTCACGGTTAGTAGTTTTAATAATAAAGCTTTTGAATTTTGTTTTAATCAAAATGTTTACAATTATTAAAGGAAAAACGAGAGCCAATAATCGAGCAAATAATATAGATGTCAAATTTAAAAGTTTATTTCAATCTCAATAATACATACTAACAATAAGTCGATCCGAAAAAAACTTTAAATAATAATTTGACAACTACTATTTGCTCGATTATTGGCCCTTATTATTCCTTTATTGATTTGAGACACAGATCGAGATCCTTTTATTATTTACAATCATATATATGTGATTTCTGTTCCCTCATTGTTTTTTTAAATTATTTTACAGGGTACCTCTCATATCAAGGAAGATTTCCAGACTCATATTATCGAGCGTGAACCTCAGTGGCGACCAAGATATCCTGAAGATACCGATCGATTTTACAGCAAAACGGATATCACTGACAGTACTACCACCACTCAGGAACAATTTCGAACGTTTGATCAGACAGATTATAAAAGTACTACAGTTATTAAAAGAGCTGACAATCTAAGACCCGAAGGACCCTTCGAAGCATTGCCTCACACAAAAAATGATTACGTTACACCGATATTATTGCCCAGGCCAGAACCACAGAAACCTAAAGATAATTTAAAACCTGAAGGACCGTTCCAAGGACGGCCTAAAGATGATTATTCACCTAAACGCGGCGAACGTTATGAAGTGAAACGGCCAGAGGATAATTTACGTCCTGAAGGACCATTCGAAGGACGACCTAAAGATGACTATAAGCCTACCAGAGGTGAACGAGCTGATGTCAAACGCCCTGAAGATAATTTAAGATCTGAAGGGCCATTCGAAGGACGACCTAAAGATGATTATTCACCTAAACGCGGCGAACGTCCTGAAGTGAAACGGCCAAAAGATAACTTACGTCCGGAAGGACCATTCGAAGGACGACCTAAAGATGATTATTCACCTAAACGCGGCGAACGTTATGAAGTGAAACGGCCAGAGGATAATTTACGTCCTGAAGGACCATTCGAAGGACGACCTAAAGATGACTATAAGCCTACCAGAGGTGAACGGGCTGATGTCAAACGCCCTGAAGATAATTTAAGACCTGAAGGGCCATTCGAAGGACGACCTAAAGATGATTATTCACCTAAACGCGGCGAACGTCCTGAAGTGAAACGGCCAAAAGATAACTTACGTCCGGAAGGACCATTCGAAGGACGACCTAAAGATGATTATTCACCTAAACGTGGCGAACGTTATGAAATAAAACGGCCAGAAGATAACTTACGTCCTGAAGGACCATTCGAAGGACGACCCAAAGATGACTACAAGCCTACCAGAGGTGAACGGGCTGATGTCAAACGCCCTGAGGATAACTTACGTCCTGAAGGACCATTCGAAGGCCGCCCTAAAGATGATTATCGGCCAACCAAAGGAGAGAGAGCTGATGTTAAAAGACCGCAGGATAACTTGAAACCAGAAGGACCGTTCCAAGGACGTCCTAAAGATGATTTTACTCCGAAGACAGCGGAACGTCCTGAAGTAAAGCGACCGAAAGATAATTTACGACCCGAAGGTGATTTCACACGTCGTCCAAAAGATCAATATACCCCCGGCGAGAAACGCACTCCAATTAGGCACACGGATAACTTGTACCCTGAAGGTGATTTTGAAAGACCTGAGCCGATACTTTATGGTCCCGGTGACCGAGCATCTATAGTTCGCCATCCAGATAATCTATTCCCTGAAGGTGATTTTACAGATCGTCCAAAAGATCAATTTACCCCCGGTGAGAAACGCACTCCAATCAGGCACGCGGATAACTTGTACCCTGAAGGCGATTTTGAAAGACCTGAGCGGATACCTTATGGTCCCGGTGACCGAGCATCTATAGTTCGTCATCCAGATAATCTATTCCCTGAAGGTGATTTTACAGATCGTCCAAAAGATCAATATACCCCCGGCGAGAAACGCACTCCAATCAGGCACGCGGACAACTTGTACCCTGAAGGCGATTTTGAAAGGCCTGAGCGGATACCTTATGGTCCCGGTGACCGAGCATCTATAGTTCGCCATCCAGATAATCTATTCCCTGAAGGTGATTTTACAGATCGTCCAAAAGATCAATATACCCCCGGCGAGAAACGCACTCCAATCAGGCACACGGATAACTTATACCCTGAAGGTGATTTTGAAAGACCTGAGCGGATACCTTATGGTCCCAGTGACCGAGCATCTATAGTTCGCCATCCAGATAATCTATTCCCAGAAGGAGAATTTCCAGATAGAGAAGTCAAACCATTTAGACCGGCTGAACGTAGAACACCTATCAAACACGACGATAATCTTCGTCCAGAAGGTCATTTCGTAGTGAGGCCCAAAGATGATTACAGACCAACCAAAGGAGAACGTGCTGATGTTAGACGCCCTGAAGATAACTTGCGACCAGAAGGCCCGTTCGAGGGTCGTCCAAAAGATGATTACTCGCCGAAACGTGCCGAACGTCCTGAAGTAAAACGTCCCGAAGACAATTTACGTCCCGAAGGCGATTTTGAGAGACCGGTGAAAGCACCTATTGGTCCAGCGGAAAGACGCACTCCGATTAAACATCCGGATAATCTCAAATCCGAAGGCAAATTTGAGCGACCTCGTCACGAAGGTTATCGCCCGGCAGAGAAACCAGAAGTCAAAAAGCCAGTGGACAATTTGAGGCCCGAAGGTGAGTTTGAAAGACCACATCCTGGAAAATATGCTCCGGCCGAGAAACGAACGCCAGTGAAGCATCCAGACAATCTCAAGCCAGAAGGTGAATTTATTGCTAAACCTAAAGAAGATTTCACGCCGACCAAAGGCGTTCGCGCAGACGTTAAGAGACCAGAAGATAATTTAAAGCCTTTCAAAGGGCCTTTCGAAGGACGACCGAAAGACGATTACTTACCTAAGCGTGCTGAACGTCCTGAAGTAAAACGACCGGAGGATAACTTACGGCCCGAGGGACTTTTCGAAATACGGCCAAGAGATGACTATAAACCAACGAAAGGAGAGCGCGCGGATGTCAAGAAACCGGAAGATAACTTACGGCCAGAAGGACCATTTGAGGGTCGTCCAAAGGATGATTACTCGCCAAAGCGTGCCGAACGTCCGGAAGTAAAACGTCCGGAGGATAATCTACGTCCCGAAGGCGACTTTGAAAGACCAGAAAAGGCACCTATTGGTCCAGCAGAAAGACGCACTCCGATTAAACATCCGGATAATCTCAAACCCGAGGGCAAGTTCATTGGTAAACCGAAAGATGTTGTACCTACGAAAGGCGATCGCGCTGACGTTAAAAGACCGGTGGACAATCTAAGGCCAGAAGGCCCATTCGAAGGACGACCAAAAGATGATTATCGACCAGTGCGTGGAGAACGCATGGACGTTGTTAAACGTACGGACAATTTGCGTATGGAAGGAGATATAGAAACATATAGATCCAGAGACGAATATACCGATTTCTTAATACGCGAAAGGACTGAAATTACTAAATATCAAGATAATTTACGCATGGAAGGTGAATTTATCGATATGAGAACACGGGACGATTTCAAAGTTGTTAAAGGCGAACGTATGGATGTCATTAAGCATCGGGACAATTTAAAGCCAGAAGGTCCATTTGAAGGCCGCCCGAAGGACGATTATTCGCCTAAGAAAGCAGAGCGACCTGAAATCAAAAAGCCGGAAGATAATTTGAAACCGGAAGGTGATTTCGTACGTCGGCCTAAGCAAGAAGCGCCTAAAAAAGGTGAGAGAGCTGATGTGAAGAAACCGAAAGATAATTTGCGACAGGAGGGCGATTTTGAAAGACCAGAGAAAAAACCGATTGGCCCCGCTGAACGACGTACTCCGATTAAACATTCTGACAATTTGGAGCCAGAGGGTGAATTTGAGAGACCGAAACCTGAAGAATTCAGACCCGCCGAAAGACCAGTTGTAAAGAAACCACACGATAACTTGAAGCCGGAAGGCGAGTTTGTATCTAGGCCGAAAGAAGAGGCGCCGAAGAAGGGTGAAAGAGCCGATATCAGAAAGCCGCAAGATAATTTACGACAGGAGGGCGATTTTGAAAGACCAGAGAAGAAACCGATTGGCCCCTCTGAACGACGTACTCCGATTAAACATTCTGACAACTTAAGACCAGAGGGTAAATTCGAAAGACCGAAACCTGAAGAATTCAGACCCGCCGAAAGACCAGTTGTAAAGAAACCACACGATAACTTGAAGCCGGAAGGCGAGTTCGTATCTAGGCCGAAAGAAGAGGCACCGAAGAAGGGTGAAAGAGCCGATATCAGAAAGCCGCAAGATAATTTACGACAGGAAGGCGATTTTGAAAGACCGGAGAAGAAACCGATTGGGCCCTCTGAACGACGTACTCCGATTAAACATTCTGACAATTTAAAGCCAGAGGGTGAATTTGAAAGACCTAAACCTGAGGAATTTAGGCCTGCCGAAAGACCAGTTGTCAAGAAACCGCACGATAACTTGAAGCCGGAAGGCGAGTTCGTATCTAGGCCGAAAGAAGAGGCGCCGAAGAAGGGTGACAGAGCCGATATTAGAAAGCCACAAGATAATTTGCGACAGGAGGGCGATTTTGAAAGACCAGAGAAGAAACCGATTGGCCCCTCTGAACGACGTACTCCGATTAAACATTCTGACAATTTGAAGCCAGAGGGTGAATTTGAGAGACCTAAACCTGAGGAATTTAGGCCTGCCGAAAGACCAGTTGTCAAGAAACCGCACGATAACTTGAAGCCGGAAGGCGAGTTCGCATCTAGACCGAAAGAAGAAGCGCCGAAGAAGGGTGAAAGAGCCGATATCAGAAAGCCACAAGATAATTTGCGACAGGAGGGCGATTTTGAGAGACCAGAGAAGAAACCGATTGGCCCCTCTGAACGACGTACTCCGATTAAACATTCTGACAATTTGAAGCCAGAGGGTGAATTTGAGAGACCTAAACCTGAGGAATTTAGGCCTGCCGAAAGACCAGTTGTCAAGAAACCGCACGATAACTTGAAGCCGGAAGGCGAGTTCGCATCTAGACCGAAAGAAGAAGCGCCGAAGAAGGGTGAAAGAGCCGATATCAGAAAGCCACAAGATAATTTGCGACAGGAGGGCGATTTTGAGAGACCAGAGAAGAAACCAATTGGTCCAGCGGAAAGAAGAACTCCTATCAAACATGCGGACAACTTGCATCCGGATGGTGAATTCGTTGGTCGACCGAAAGATGACTTTACTCCCAAGCGCGTTGATCGGCCAATTCAAAAGAAGCCTAAAGATAATTTGAAGCCTGAGGGAGAATTCATAGGAAAGCCCAAGGACGATTACAAACCAACTAAAGGCGAGAGAACTGAGGTCGTGGTGCATCGAGACAATTTGAAGATGGAAGGCGATATAGATGTCTATCGATCTCGAGATGATTACGTGACCACGTCTAAACGCGAGCGTGTGGATATTGTTCATCACGAGGATAATCTGAAGATTGAGGGCGAATTCGTTGATATTCATCGGCGCGACGATTATCGAGCTACTCGTGGTGAGCGCAGTGAAATTATCAGGCATGAAGACAATCTTTATCCCGAGGGTGATTTTGAACGGCCGGAGAAAGAGAGAACACCGGTAGGTCCTGCAGAGAGAAGATCTCCCATTAAACATCCTGATAATCTGAAGCCAGAAGGCAACTTCACGCAACGGCCGAAGGAAACCGCGCCTATTAAGGGTGACCGAGCAATCGTCAAGAAGCCGAAGGATAACTTGAAGCCCGAAGGGGAGTTTACGAAACGTTCTGCGAAGAAGGTGGAACCGGCCGAGCGAAGAACTCCGATCAAGCACCAGGATAATCTTCATCCCGAAGGAGATTTCTACATGGTGCCCAAGGACGATTTTACTCCAAAGAGAGGAGATCGATCGCCGGTTAAGAAACCTCAGGACAATCTTCGTCCCGAAGGTGAAATGGAAGTATCTCCGAAGGACGATTATAAATATGTAAATGGAGAACGCGTAGAAGTACGTCGGCACGAGGATCACCTCCGCATGGAGGGACAAATGGACATTCACCGTTCGAGAGATGACTATAAGAAAATCACGAGAGTGGAGAAAGTGGATGTCAAGAGACACGAAGATAATTTGAAAATGGAAGGCGAATTTATCGACGTGCGTCGCAAGGATGATTACGTGTACACGGTTGGCGAACGTGTACCGATCAAAAAGCATCCGGACAACCTGCGTCCGGATGGAGATTTCGACAGACCTCAGAAGACCGTGATCGGCCCTGCGGAGAGAAGATCGCCGATCAAGCACCCGGACAACCTGAAGCCGGAGGGTGCTTTCGAGCGTAGAACTCCGGATAAGATTGGTCTCGGTGAGCGACGGTCACCGATTCGTCACGCTGATAATTTGAAGCCGGAAGGTGACTTTAGCGGACGCCCACGCGACGACTTCATTCCCAAGAGAGCGGAGAGAGCCGAAGTCGTGAAAAGAGAGGACAATCTTAAGATGACGGGCGATTTCGAAGGCACAACGTCTCACAAGTCGACCTACACGGTGGTTCGTGGCGAGCGAGCGGACGTTAGGTCGCACGAAGATAACTTGAAGATCAGCACCGACACTATGGAAACTAAGACGACAAGCAGAGATACTTATACACCTTCCAAATATGAACCTTCTCCCGCTGGCAAACCGGTAAATCGTCGAAGGCACATGGAATCGTCTATCTCGCTCGGTGACGATACCACCGTGATGACCACGACGAATCAACGTAACTACAATACGTACACGAAGCGTACAGGAAAAGATATCGCCGGCAAGATGAGCCACGTGGACTCTGACACTAGAAAGACCGTGGAATCGCAAACTTTGGCTGATGGAACTGTCGTTACGACCGTGAGACGTACAACAACTTCCGATCAGAGAGCCGCTGATGCCCAGACTGTCACTCATCATCAACAGGCGCAACATGTCACGGACCGTCGTGCCACTCAATCGATCGATGATTCGCGAAGGACAGCCTCCCAATTAGTGTCCAATCAGCATCACGAGCAGCATCAGAGAACTCAGTTGAACGAACAACATTTCCGATCGCAGAACATGCAGAGTCGTCGAACAATTGATGATAGATCGATCACGGAAGGGCTAAATCATCGTGGACAAATGCGAGGAGAGGATACATCTCGTTACGCGATCGATTCACACAGCGAGCTCCATAAGCAGCAGCAGCAGCAGCAGCATCACGTCGAGCGTCATCACCAGGAAATGACCAAGCGCGATTACGTGAACGCGCACCATGTGGAAAGTCGGCAGAGATCCGCGACGAAGCAGCACGAGCAGCACACAATCTCCAGTCAGGCGCGATATAATTCGAGCAGCCCGGAATTCCGGCAGTCGCTCAACGGGCAAACGACCGTGGAACGATCGCAGGTGGACTCGGCCACCAAGTACGGTCACCACCGCAAGAACGTGATATCCTCATCGTCGGCTGACGTCAGTAACGCGGTGCTCCATCGACGCGGCGCCGCTTCCTCCACCGAGGCGCTACACACGATCTCGTCGACGGCGGCGGACCAGCGCAAGAGCATCTCAAATCTGGCCGAGAGCGGGCAGTACATCAGTAATTCGACGCAGAGCAGTGACAGGCGTAGCTTGACCTCGCTGCATCGCAGCTCTAAAGAGGTCAATCCCTGGGCCTCTTCCAGCTACGAACGCCCGCAGAGAATCGTTCGGCAGGACAACCTGACTGTCGGCGGCAAGTTCTACTCGCAGAGCGAGGCGAAGAGCTACGGCAATTTCTCGCAGAGTACTCAGAAAGTGGAGAGGGTCCAGAGGCAGGCGAACGCGTCCCACATTAATTTGGGCGACGGTAGTACTGTCAGTTCTAGCATGTACAAAAAAGAATACGTTCCTAGGCACAGGGGACCGTGTCCAGCTGCTCTTCTGGAAGCGAAACAGGCGCCTTTCAAACACACCAGGGACACGCAGAAGCACAAGTTTTACATGCCCGTTGTGTCCAACTAAATTGGCCATGTCAAATATAATGTTTTACTAATTTCTTCAGCAATTATGCTGAATGATAGATGCTTGAAGCATTGAAATCAAAATTTCACTCTACGAAGATGATTAAAAATGTACGCGGCACATTTATTATCGCATATAATACTCTGAAAGTTATATTCTGTTATATATCTATCGACCATTCAGTAAAAATATTTATATAACAATTAATAATAATTAATTATGCGTATAATTATTATTAATTAATTATCATATGATTACAATCGGTTATGATAATAATTAATTATATTTCTAATTAATTATACCTAATTAATTATTATTGCTATTCATTATGAGTTATAATCATTAGAAGTATAAAATCATACGTATCATTTATAGTGATTTCTATTTTTCAAAATACTCGAATTCTGCCAAGATTAAACAATTAGAAAAGGATTTTCTCAATAATGCTGTGATGATCTCGCGCTGTTGAAAAGTTAATTTATATTTTATATCCAATAAAAAATCATTTTTAGCAAAAACGATTATAGATACTATAATCGTTTCTAAATTACAACGGATGATATTTGATCTATCGTGATATAAATGTCTCTTGTATAGCAATATATACTTAATATACGCCGTTTCTTTTTAGGATGCAGTCGTGAATGAAAATAATTATATAGTCGATATATAAGTGTATCGATTGCCACTAACTTTTATCTGCCGACGAGCAGGTAGCCACCCGTTATGTATTTCTTTCTTCTTAAAACACGTGTATACAAAGCAATAACTAGAGCTTAAATCCATGATACGGTCGGACCTAATGAAACATTAGTTTCGTCCGATAATTAGGATAGTAGGCGCATTATTATGTTATTCTATTTCGCTGACTCTATACTATAATACGAAGTTTTTATATAGCAGTGAGTTTCTCGCTTATGTTTTATTTAATTTTCAGCTTATTTTATTGTCGCATTTATTTAGCATCATGTTCGAGGAATATACTTTCAGCAAAATATCAAATAGATGCAATTTTCTTTCTTTTTCGTTGATTATTACCCATTATAGATAGGTAATTCAACCCCTGGATGTTGGTTTATTTGCTTTATATCGAACATTTATTTTAATTGAATAAAACCATTTTGTAATTATTTGTGCATGAGTTTTATTTGTTACCATTATATTTATTTTATTAATGTATTCACGCGATCAAACAACGCACATGATAGAAAAATACTTAGTACTGTTATTTGTTGTTTGTACAATACAATGGGCTTCTGTACATTCGATGTATAGCTGTCACAGAGATTAATTAATTGATAAAATTATTAATTGATAAAAAGATTATAAATAAATCGAGTTAAAAGCGATTAGAAATTACGATTTAAGATTTTCATCCAAAATATAGTTTTAGTGTCAATATTAAATAAATTAAGCCAAAGGATCTGCCATTAAAAAATAACGCAATAGGAATGTATATATGTATATTGAGATTTGAGATGACAATCAGATCCTTTTTATCAATACCGTTAGCATGGCCATAAGCTGTTCGCAAATAATGTGAATGAAGCTTTATCGGCCCCATTGCTGATATGAAAAAAAGATCTCGTTTATGTTCCTAGTTCTTTTTTAAACTTGGCTGCATAGACAATAATGGCTCTGGTGTGTATACTAGATTTTACGCACCTTAGAGGTATGTAAAATAAAATATATCGAGAGATATCAAAAAACGTTATTTTTTTACTGTATTTTTACTAGATTGTAAAGTATATATAATATATATGGCAGTTTCTCTTTAAAATATATATGTATTTCAAGTCGAATCCAGATCAAGCGAACGAATGCGAACGGACATGAATGGACAACTTGTTGCGCCGTTCGTATATTCACTGGAGCAAGGTGTTCATTCGCATTTGTTTGTGTTCGTTCGCTTGATTTGGATCTGGCTTAAAATAATAACTTTTGATCGAACGGATTTAATAACATAAAATCTATTATAATTCGCGCAATGCGATTGATATTTTACATGTATTGGTCGTTGCCGATGTAGATAGATAAGTAGGAAAATATAGTATAAAAATGTATATGATTGTACATTTAGATAAACAACACAATAAAAAAATAGTACATTTTACATTTTTTGAATTTTTGGACGTTGGAAGATTTCGCATACTAATAGATTTTTATTAAAATTGTATTCTCCGTGATCGTAAATAGAAATTAATTCAATTATATGCCATTCTTACAAGCCAAGCAATTAAAATGGATTACGATTAAGGAATGAAGAAATATATATAAATATATATTATTTTCTATGTATTGCAGAACGATGTGTTTCTTATTAATAAATTATTAATATTGGCTTTCCTAACTCAAGAAGTATTATACCAATAGAGAAAGACGATAATTAGACTAACAAGTAGAAATCTCATGTCACTTGCTAGACTTCAGGAACGCTCTTAAGTGCATATATACACTTATTAATTGTTAATATAGGGGAGACCGGGGCGGAGTCGTCACTACAATTATCTCGAAAATCTGTATGTTGTGTGAACGCGCCATTAATATTGTAAACACTACTTATGGTGCCCATGTGACCAACGGTTCTTTAAAATTTGGTTAATCAATCAATAATTCTTTAAAATTTCTGTTAAAAAAAACAGTCAAGTTTACTGAAATTTCTATAACTCAAGAACTGATTAACCAAATTTGAAAGAATTATATATGAAATAAGGGTAGAAAAAACTGAAAAATATACTAGAATTAGAAATAAATCGATATCTCAAATATTGAGAAAGCTACAGCGTAAAACACACTTTTCTAAAAAATGAAAATCTCCTTAAAATCTAGACCGGTCGACAGATTTTAATAAAATTAGAGGAGAACATACTTTCTATGATACTCTATTTGTGTACTAAAATTCAACTCGGTATCGAAAAAATTGTAGAAGTAGATGCGTGTACAAAAAATCCGTACACACACACACACACACACACACATACATACATACTTCCGGACATTTTTTACTAATATGATTTCTCGACGTTTTGGAACATTCTAAATCTATTTCCATCAAAATCTCGAAAATTTTTTTTTCACCATCACAAAGCTTCCTCTATGAGGAAGCAATAATTAATAAAATGTATCCTATCATTTTTCATGATCGGAATTGTAAGTACATGTGTATGTTCAACGTAGTCCAAGGTCTAACTGGGATCCTGTCACGGTTTTATGTCAGATGAGAGATAGGTCATACAAAGTCAAGCTTCAAAATGGCTCAATACTAATTTATAGAAATAGAAGGTTTATAAAGCTTGTTAAAACCCCGACCGTATCGTTAAACGCGGCTTCTAAAACAGAAGTTTCTAAAAAAAAAAGAGAAAAAGATAGAACCAAAGATTTATATTGAAATAGTAGATAATGAGGTCGAACCGAATCCAAATGTAAACGACGAAGCTGAACTGCAGGCTAAGCACCTCAGAAGCACCTCAAGTGCAGAAGAGTTTGAAGATTCTAGAATGGAGTCAGAGAGTACAGGATCAGATTCTGAGGTGGAATCCGGAAACCAAACTATAAGAACTGCATCAGGCAGAGTAAGCAGACCACCTCAGAGACTGAAGCTGTAGATAGAGGTGCCAATGATTATATCCAAGCTTCATGTTTTATATGATTATTTTTGTATTGCATAACTCTTTTATGTTCTTGCTTACGACTAATCCTAAAAAGGGAGATGTAAGGTAGATGGCACTGTGTGCATCTTACAGGAATTATGAATTTTTATTTAAAATTTATCCGAGAATAGAGTGACGACTCCGCCCCGGCAATTTTGACATTTCAATTTTTGCACCTTTGTCGTTTTCACTCTATACCAGTTGAACAAAGCGACGTAGACCAAAAATGTCCGTATAAATACATTTTACTAAAATTATTTGTTTTGTTGTTAAAAAACGGCATTGAAAAAACAGTAACGACTTCGCCCCGGTCTCCCCTATACATATATACACGAAAAAAAAAGATTTATTAACAGCATTAACCAACAACAATCTAATTAAAAATCCTGTTAATTCAATAACAATATTAATGGAACAAATACGTCATGCTTTTGTTTTAATAAAATGTTATTTATTGCATTAATATTGTTACTATAATTAATTAAATAACAGTATTAATATTAATATTAATATTATTTAATTAACAAGATTATTTTCAATTAAACTGTTATTAGTTAATGCTGTTAGTAATCATTTTTTCCGTGTACATATGTGTATAAATGTGACCATATTAATTCTTTCAGGACATATTTTGTGCGGAGAGTGCGAGATAGACGTCGAATACTTCCCATATATCGACGAGACAAAATATTAATTACTTATTTCAACGGGGTATATGTATGCGAGATAAAACAAGACGGTTTGAAGCTGCAGTACCGTTACTACCTGTTCCTCGGAGCATCTCGTTCTTCCCGTCTCCTTCTGCTTCGTCGTCACGCTCTCGGCGACGACTCAAGAGAGAGGAACAAGTATGGTCCGGCGCCCGTGGGCGACTCAGCGTCTCACGCTTTTTCCCCTTCCCACCCTCTCGCGTATATTTTTATACCGTGCGCCTCGGCGCCTCGTGAAATCTCAGGGTTGTTAACCCTCAGTAACGAGGTTGTCGAAAATTCAGCGGGATGGAGATTTCACTCCGGGCAACTTTCATGTCTTTCTCTCTCACGAAAATTATAGGCTGCCTCTCTAATTACTCGATCTCGCTCGAATTCGTTCAGCGAACTTTTGATGCGACCGATCGGATGGAGCGTTTTATTCTGACGATCAACATTGTAGAAACTTTCTTTGCGCCGATGGACCGGTGTGCGTAAGGATCGTAAGAAGTAATATTCCGAACGACCATTTTCATGGATAAAAAATACAAAATTTGCCATTATGCGCATCTTTCAAGGAACTCCAAGTGCAACGGTATTGATATTCATCCTTTTGCTTCATACTTTTTTTTATATTACTAGTTCTAGTTACGAGTTCTAGCAAAACAAATATTTTTCCCGTATTGAATAATAATTTTTGCTTTATCCACCGCTAATTACATACCGTATACATGCAATTAATGCAGCATCGAACCGTTACCGGCGTTTCTTTTACGTTTCATTGCTGTTACATAAATAATTAAGACCAGGCGGTCTAGTTACACGCGAGCCGAACGATTAAGATGCCGGCCTATTAACCGCTAATCGACGTCGATCGTAATTACGCGGCGCGTCCGAAGTGGCACGATTCTAAGGAAGCGGCTCTTGAGATCGTTGCCCTCTTTTCCCGGCCTTTCGCGACCTCGCTCGGTCTATATCGCGAGCAAAAACAAACGGGGAAAAATGTCTGCAAAATCGAAAGGATAATATTATCGCACGCGATTACAGTTAGTCCAAGCGTGCAAAGGATGTATACGTTATATACAAGTCGAGACAAGTGTCGGACGATAACACGTCTACGCTTCCGCGAATATGTAACGCGCGGTTACATACGGGCTCGAAACGATAGAAGTACAAAAGAAGTACGGCGACCTATTAACCGGCATGTCGTCGTCGTCGTCGTTGTCTAGGTCCGCCGAAGTGGTACGATTCGGAATGGCCAGACACGCCGAGAGCGTTGTCCTCTTTCGCGCGAATCGTTCACTACCTGCAGGCGAGCGTAAAGTCACCTCACCTGCCGTATCGTTTGCCTGCCTCGCCGCGGCAGGCCGGAGGCGATCGCTGGTCCTTTTACCCCTCTCTCTCTTTCTTTCTTTCCGTTGCCACCATCGCGAAAAAAAACATTCGCTTTCACGAAAGTCCAGGTCTCCGGTAAGCCTCTCCTTCGTTTACCCGATGCACGAGGTGCCGCACGAGAAAAGATGTACCGCACGCGAGGGACCCGCGGTGAAATCCGCGGTTTCTGCCGGCGTTTCTTCCGCAGGGAGACATACACGCGCTGCAGAACGGGCACAGTAAAGTCTGACATTCGCTCCGAGCCTGTGGTACGCGAGCAAAAAAAAAAAAATTCTAAGACCGCGGGATTTGCGATCTCTCCATTAGGATGTAAATACTCTTCTCGATCTCACGTCGTTGTGAAATTTTTGACATACATTCGTCTTTTCATAGATACCGATGAAGGATATTTCTTGAGGAATGGATAGTATCGTTGCCGATTGGAATCACACAGGTAGCGGAAAAAAAAAGTAGACGAACCAGTCTCCGCTTAGGACTTCGCTCTTGTAATTCTTTCTACCGGCCGGCCGTTCGTTTCGTGGCACGACGATAATGCGCCTTCTCAGGTACTTCTGTCGGCGAGAAAAGTTATCGGACGAAATTCTTGGCACGCGACCTCGTTGCACCGTTGTTCGCGCCGATTACCGCCTTCGTGTATACGCACGGCTCGGAGTCCCTCGTTACGAGAACGACGTCGCCGATCTGCGGCTCCGTCGAATAGTTTTCCCGGTAGAATCGCGATCATCATGGTCGTTGGCCGTTAAACGACCGAATTTGACACGCTCGCGACCACCGCCCGATCAAAGCCGCCGATTTTCTATTACGCCGATTTCACGCGCTCGTGCGTGAACGCATGTTGCCGTGCGTTGCGATTTTGCGGTCACGAGACTGCTCATTAGCGTGTCCCTTATTTGTAGAGCAGGCAGTCTTTTTCGTTGCATCATGAATTTCACCGTTTCTCTTCTATTGCAACGTAACAATATGTTGAATTTCAAAGTGACTCAAAATAATATCCAAATAATTTCAAAATAACTTTAAAATAATGTTTTAAGGATGTACATCCGATTTTTCAGTAACGAAACGAATAAATAATGAGGAAAGAGAAAACAAATTCATAATTATGTACTTTCTAAATGATAAGATATATATGGATATTGTTAGTTTAGCGTTAATATTAATGTGTGACGTCATTTCTAAGCAAATAAGGTTCACGATTAGCATCGACGTTATGACCACCGCGCACCGTAACGAAATCTAATCTGCGGTTCACGAGGATGACCTCGTATTCTTAAAAGAAGTTATATCCTAAAATCCGTACGAAGAAAAGGAAAAATTGTAAACAGTTTTGCAGAGCGTGTAGAAGCAGCAACACAAGAAGAATTTAAATGCATGCCGTCCGAGATCATGTTAAGCACCTTTTAAGAAATTTTATAAAAACAAATCGTGCGAATTTGAAAAAGAGTGTTTATTTTATGTAAACTACGAAATACACTCAAAATGATACAGTCTTAAAAACACTATATAACTTGTAAAGAAGTTAATTATCATCTTATTGTTTGTATTGCTTTGTAAATTACAAATTCAAATTTAAAATCTTTCGTTAAGTTACGAATGGCCAGCCTGGCCATGATAGCAGGAAGTTTAGTTGACGATGACAGCAGTGTTTTGTTGAAAAAAAAACTGTTTGTCAGTAATCTATAGTTGGCAGTCAATAAAGAGTTCGATTAGAATTTTAACATCTATGTAATTATTTAAGATAGTTAAATCCAACGATTATTCAGTAAGGCTAACATGCCTTCACATAACTTTACTATTATGATTAGGTTTACATAATTTTAAATGCAAAATTCTTCTTCTGACTAATTGCACTATTCAACAAAAAAGCAATGCACGCAAGAATGGGAATAAAAATCTATAGAATATTCTTTAATTAAACTTAAGAGTTTTGCAGATCGTTGAATACTAATCTGATGTCGAAGTTGATAAATTTAAAATGACGGAGTCAATATAATACATATGAACAAAATAATCGAATTTTTAATTTTGATATGCGTCATATTGGTTCCATTATTTTGAATTTATCAACTTTGACATCAGATTAATATTCAGCGACCTAAAAAAACCCTTAAATTTGAATCACATAATTAAAAAATATTTCATAGATCCTTAATGGTCTATGTAAGTCGCAACTTTAACGCAATTAGACTCTATGTTATATAATCATCCATATCTTTTTCATCATAATTGACACAATAAGTTTCTTTTAAAGACGGAAAGTCCTAAGAACATATTAATTGTGATAGCAATAACACTTCTTTTTAACACGTCACATATCATACTTATAATATCTATGCCAAAATGCACTAAAATAGCTCTTTTTTACAACTTTAACTGCAAATTTCTCAAAATTATGACGTGATAGAGCAATTTGGCCAACAGTCGTATTCAGTGTCCAAAAAGCTATAAGAAATGGTTATTCTCGTTCTTGTGCTCGGAAAAAAGTAATTTTTTGTTGAACAGTGTTATACATATAGATATTGATTTGTAGATCAGAAATAAGAGAAAAATACACGGAAAAAGAGCAGCTGCTTCAAGAAATAGAAGATTTGCAACGAGAATATATATACAAAAACTGGGAATACAAGCAAGAGATACTTCACAAGTGAGTTCTATAAGAAATAAAGTTTGTGGTAGGCTTAAAAATTCAACATTGCAATTTTTAGAAGAAAAACACAACAAAGAAATAGAAGTTGAAAAACAGAAATTGCAACTAAAACAAGAAAAATTGCAAATTAAAAAAATTTAAATTAGAAAAGAAAGAGCGGGAAACCAAGTTAGAATTAGAAGCAGAAGAAAAAAGACACAGCATTGCTGTAGCATATTAGTAAGGACAATTAATGGAAAAATTATTGCATCTTACCGACAATTCACAGACATAGTTTTAATTATTATTTTGACATTTTATATTTTCCTTGTTCTTTCATTTTTTGCATGTTATGTGAACATTTCAAAGACATAATTATAACATTTTAAGTTAAGTTTTTATTTGTTCCAAAAACATATTTATATATTTTATTAAAATAGATATAAATGTTTTATATCTTTTTAATATTTATGCTGTAGATAAAATTATTATAATTCAATAAATATAATTTCTGTAATATATATATTTTATTACATAATACACATTTATAAATAAACATCAAAGAAAATATTCTTCTAGTATAGGTGGATCAATATTAAAATATTGAGAGCAGTTTGGCTACTGTACAAGTATGTGTGACAATTTGCCAGAATTGTTGCTGTTTTATACATTAAAACTATATCTTGAAGTAAAAGTTTCTGGTTTTTCTTGAAATCAAGGAATGCAAATTGCATTATTATTTTACTAAAACCCCATTTGATCGCTTGCCTTGCCGAGCTCATTTTTAGGACAAAGATCTAGTGTTCGGGAGTCAATACTCTACTCGTGTATAGTCTAAGCGATAGTTCGAGGATAGGATAAGCGAAATCTCCATACAAGACAAAATTAGTATCTGGATATGATGCACACCTTTCTAATTGAGTATATAAAAGCGAGTCTCTAAATATGCCTGCAAAGAAAATTTAACATATTATTGACCATATATGCCATAATGTTAAATCAGCTACTTTTATAGACATATCTGCATCATGTTGTCTATCAGAATATAGTCCATGAAGACTAACTATTATACCATCTGGACATAGTACAGATTAATACTTGATAGAATAATATTCTTGTTGATTCACAGATGGTCTACATATTGCTCGTGCTGTTCCGTCAATGAAGCCCCAGAAATTCCGGACAGATGCTCCTTTTGCTGAAACAGCCTTTTAAAAAATAATAAATAAATTTCTTAAAATAACTTATTATTGTAACAAAAACATTTAAGATGTTTCTGAACGTTAGAGACCTCTCACCTGTGAATAATATTGGAGCTTATTTCTGTTAAGCTAAACAGAAAGTGGCGTAAAGGATTTTCTAGCCGGTGCGATGTTCAGCTGTTCACGCTAGCTGCATAGAAACCAAGGAAAAACGCCGTCCTAGGCTATAATTTTATTGTCGGCGCGAGAAACCAAAACGTACGTGTTTGCAACGGCGGCGCTCGTTCCAGCAACCCAGATCTCCGCGCGATGGAAATATACCGTTAAAACGTGCCACAGGCTTGCAGCCGTTACTCCACGTTCGACGAATCGTTGACTGGCAGGAATCTCCTTCACTTGGTTCCTCTCATTCCGGCTTTCGCGATCGCGGTCCGCCCACAGATCGTTTCGCCGCACAATTTCGTGAGGAAGCATATCCGGAATTTCTATATGCGTGAACGATACGATCTATCAAGATAAATCCTATCAAGATTTTAACAATTTTATAGATCATTGAAAATGTGATTAGCATTCGCCAAATAGTAAGATATAACATTAAGAAGGCGTATTTTGTTAACAGAAATTTTTTCATGTTAAAATAAAAGGGCCGGTTGTCCCAACCTGTTGGTGAGCTTACTAATAGTTTAGCTCATATATCTATCTTTGTCTAATTTGAAGGAAAAACAAAGATATATATATGACTTAACTATTAGTTAGTTTACAAACAGGTTGGAACAACCGGCCCTAAGTAAGAGATGTTGCATGTTTCACGTCAACTGTGGCCAGCGTTTCCTTCCTCCTCTCAGATCTGGTTCTATCTATATATGGCGTATATATGCATCGTGTGCTACACTAGCAAATTGGCGGCATACTTACTGCCTTCACGCCCGCATATTTGTGGCGCTTGCACGATCCTACGAGCGAAAGTACTTTTAGCACGGCGAATTATCGGCGCGGGATACGCTGACGGTGGGAAAGAGGATGGCATTCAATGACTCCCGCCGCGTCTGACAGATTCACTCGTTCTACTTCTCTGTTACCCGAGTTCTGCGGTTTCGCGAAGCAAGACATTACCGCATGTCCGGCGCATTTGACGAGATTATACCCACGGAGGTGCAGTATCGGTGAGAAACGCGTCATTTTGACGTAACCGGAATAAATTTTGTTTTCCTAGCGTTAATTCTCACGTGACTTCGGTGTCGCGTCATCGTATATGCATCGCAAGCAATACGATATCGTCAATTTCATTTTAGAGTTGTACAAATGCAACTTTCGCTCAAACGCTCGACCGCGCGAAATCAGCAACGAGGCACGTATATAAGGTGCGTGCCGGTATTTTTACAAGGTGCACCTCGCTCGAGACTATCTATCGTATGTAACGTCTCGTTGCTGCGAGAGAGCCCGCTACGTTATATTTACAGCAAAAGTATATGGGAATCAAAGCCGGTCGTTATCGTTTCCCGCGGAGCGATGGTCCGTGCGGTATGTTGGAGGCGTTTATGGGCGCGATTACCGCTTGCACGATATATCGCGCTCAAATACGTACTGACGTAACTGGAGTAGCCTTCTTTCCTTTCCTGTTAGCTCTCTCTTCGCGATCGAACGGCCGCGGAAGCGGCTGTCCGCATCTCTATATCTTACAACCGGTTGTTCCAAAAACCGATGTGAGACAAAATTCGAGTGCAAAGGGGAATACGGGCACAGATTGTTAAAAAAAAAACGTATTTACTTTTTAAACTTTAATAATTTGTTACTAATAGAGTTATAAACGGCGTTAGTAACTTAGAAATAGGTTTCCTAAAGCATCGGTGAAATATTTTCCAGTTACGATCTAATATCACGAGGCTTGTAATTTTCCGGAAGGAGTCGGCAACTCCTGACATTTACTCTGAGAGTTCATGGAAATCTTTAACGGAATACAAATGAGGACATAAGAACTCGTATTAAACTGGAGAAGAGTAGATTTACATACGTTCTCATATACGGCCGAAACGCACGCGGGAGACGAGATTTATTAGTCGCGTCTCGAGGGAACCGTCAGCGCGTCCTGCGCGTCTGCTAACGTGTCCAGGCTGAAGAAAGACGATTCCATGACGAAGTAGGAAAGTATAATATACGCGATACGGAGAGAAGGCGTACCGAGAGAGGAGCTCGCTGCCGCCGGCACTTTTCTCCTGGGCTAATCGTTATGGAAAGTCTGCGGATAATATGGGACGTTGTGCACCGCGCGGAATCTCGTGTGGAATCGAAGCCGCCGCGCCGCCCGACGTCGATGTTGCTGAAGCGAGGTAAATTACACGTGCAAGCCGCGATGAGAGGCACGAGAGAGCTTATCAGTCGAATAAAAACACGTCCTCGAAATGTCGTTTCTACGTTAAAATTCGCATATAACAGACAAATGAGATGAGCAAAGATGAAAGATATCGAGTCGAAGATATTGTCGCGTGGTTCGACGTTTGACGCGGGCACGAGGATATCGCAGTTGGAAGGAGATGGAACCGTCTCTGAGTCCGTAGAGAATTTTCCCGACCACTAACGATACCTTTTAGCTTAATCTTCTCGTTAAAAATCTCTCGCGGATAATATAGGACGCCGGTAGAGAATCTCGTAGGATTGCTTCGACAACATTGCTGAAGGAAAGGAGTGGTACACCCGAAGCGAGAGGATGGAAGAACGGTCGCTGCCAGTGTAAAGGAGATTGGCGACCTAACGGGGAGAAAGAGCCTGGTGCAGGAGGAAACGAGAGCGAGAGAAGGGAATGTGCGCGAGCGAGCGGGACGGACGGGAGTCCGATGGGTGAGACGGAGAACGACGAGAAGCGCGGTGCACGGAGCGAACGAGAGAAGAAGAGGGAAATGGTGTTCGTAATCAAAGGGGCAACCCGCGGCGCGGCTGCGGCGTGGAAGAAAGTCAGCCTACCGAGCGGCTCATCAGTCCGGCACGGTGCGGTGTCCCGAATGCACGTCGAACCATCGATTTTTCGTGTTTCCGTCACGTGATTCCGCTCACGAGCATCGCCGCAGCGTCGCACGGACACGTTTGTTCACCGGGTACCGAGCGGAACCCACCGGGCCGACTCCGATTAACTTCGGTGCATCGCTCGATCGGATCGGTGCGGCGCGGCGACGTGTGCGACGCGGCGAGATAGCGGTGTCTATCGCGTCCATTGGACATCCGCACTTCCGATAGAATCTGTAGTCTGTACAGTACGAATATTCGAGAGAATTTTACTGGGAAAAAAAAAGAAACGCGCGTATCAACTGTGAGCGGAGGGATTAAAAAAAAATCAAGTGGATTCGAGATCAATCTGCACGGAGTGTTACACGGACCGTGGCCAACGATCGGAGGGATTTAGCAATGCTCATGAATGGTACGTATCCGCGTTGATACTCATCTGAAAAATTGCGAAGAAATGGGAGAAGAGATCGTCGTGATCTCAAGGATATTGCTTTCTGTTCATTCTCATGTGCGGCTTGTTAGCGGTGCTAACTGCACTTTGAAGAAAATGCGAAGCGTTGCGAAAACAGACACGAGTGAAATATAAAACGATAGCCAGGCAAAATCCAGAGGGACACTCGGAACAGTACAGTTATTTAAACATCAAAAGTTCTTTAATGTCACGTTCGTAATAATTTACGTTCATGATTACGTTTTGACATTTATCACTTTTGGCAGATTTTGAAATCTTATATTCTATTAAATACTGTGCAAAATTTTTATATATATAGCGCACGCTATTCTGTATCAAAGGAATGTTCGTTTAATCCGTTTAGTAATATTCTATATGCATATATTGTATGGCTTCCGTACGCGTCATAGGAGATATTACACAAACATCTTCAACAATTTTACCTGTAAACCGACTTTCTTCAAGAATAGCAAATTCCAAATTAGTTAAAGAATATTTAGATAAAAATAGCGCTAACTATCTTATTGTTTTTTTTTGCCAAACTGATAAATAAGAGATCGATTCCAAATTTTGATTAATTAAGAAGCTATCTCTCGTGAAACCAATTTCAAATATAAGTTTACTACACTGAGAAAAAAATATTCAGATCCAAAAAATATTTATTAGGCTCCTAATGGCTTATTTACTTAATATAATACACATATCTTAGAATTTGATATTTTTACTTAATTTAAATAAAAATATCTAATTCTAAATAAATATGTGTGTTATATTAAATAAATAAACCATTAGGAGCCTAATAAATATTTTTTGGATCTGAATATTTTTTTCTTCAGTGTATAAATATGATATAAAGTTAAATACAATGACACTCTCGTGATTTTCTACCGGCGAAGTATTCCCTTATTCACAAATAATTATTCCCAATCCCGTGAAAGTTTTAGCACGTGCATATGCTACGTTTCAGGTAGGAAGCGTTCGTTGCAAAAAAAAAAGAAATTGTTATGCATGCGCTGAACGTGATTATCTACCGATCGAAGTACGGGAAGGGAAGTTAGTGTTTCAACACCAAGGCAAGAGGCAATTACCATTTCTTACGGATAATGAACACGAAAGAAGATATTAAAAATAATATAATTTCGTGTCAAATTATTAATTTTCTCGCGCCAAAGATATTTTCACGAGATAGTGTCGACGAGACGTCGTTAAAATATTTATCAAGCACATCGAAAATCAGTGCAAAACGTTCCCATATACAAGAGATCGCTTGATTATCCAGCGATCGCGCATTTTTTTCTCACAATTAAACAGTCGGCTCTCGTAAACACATGTCTTCCGACACGCGTGGTACAGTAACACACAAATCGACAGTATTGTATTTTTCTTCGTGCGGTGGCTGACCTGAGTCGTCGCGTCGTCTCGAGATCGAAATACCGTTTTTCCCGAACAGCTGGAATTGTCGACGAGGGTTAAATAATGAATGGAACACGTTGTCAAAATCCACGAAGCGTGTCGGCGAGCGCCACAGTTGTTGCATAACGCGGCGCATTACGGCATTTATGGCTGGGAAAACGCGGAATTCCGAAGGCTCTCGTACAATCCCATTTAGCCCGAGCGCGCGCAGGCATTTCCGCGCGTATAGGTATATAAGCAGTCGTGGAATAACATTAATGGCCATCCGATGGATTTCAGTGGCTTCATAGACGTACCAATTTGTATTCATTAGAACATTCGGCTTCGTGCCTTCTCCTCGCGCCTAATTACCTCAATTATTCCATTCGGATATTAGCACGATGCGGCCGACGCGTCGACGTTGCACGCGAGCGCGGTTCGAATTTGTACGACATTAATCTCGTCTATCACAGTTGGTTTTACGTTTGCATCCGATCCATCATACGAGACCTGCCGGGTGGCCGTAACGGTTACAGTTATATGCAAAAACCCTTTCCCACACGAGCGAACGCAATGTATTAATTAAATGAAGAAAGCGCGATTCTCATTCCGCCCGTCTCTCGTAAAATTCCCCGAAATTATCCGAATATCGAGGGGGGGAGCTATGATCTCGTTGGAATACGTTCAAGTATTCCAAGTATAGAGCGAAGGATTAAATCGACGTAACTATGCGAAGCCTGATTCGTCCTCGAATATACGTGTTCGGGAATCGCGGTTGGTTCAGCTTCGCGTATATTTTTACGAGGTTTCGGTGTGCCCACGCTCGTTCGAGAACCAACGCGGCATATCGAGAATGTGGTGATCGGCCTGCGGCTACGAATTCCGTTACACGCACTTGTACGGGCTCCCTGGATCTCCCTGGACTCTGCTCACGACGAGATTTTTATGCTCCATCTGTCTTTGCGATTTTCGACACCGATTTAACGATCGTCGTCCATTCCATTGGCGTCAAGTGAAAATGTTCAAATGATCAAATACGCATCTTATTTGGCGCGCATGTAATATAGCGAAAAATTTACCGTAGATTACCTGTATAATAATCGATGAAAGATGTGAAGCGTATGTATGTCGACGCCCGCAGTGGTTCTCCCATGGTCGCTGCGCGCATTGCAGATACAAGATCAATGAACAAATATTTCATAAAAGCAAATCACGTTCGCGCTTCCGACAAGAAAATTAATTCTAGAGTTACACGCGACACGGAGAATCATATTGCCGATGCACTCGATTAGTTTGAATCACTGGCGTAGAAAATTCCTTTGCACATCTCGTATATAAATCAATTAATGAGGATCTTGAATTCTTTGAATGCAAATACTGTTACTGCATATGCAGTAACGTTTTATCAGTAACGGATAATTATGTGTTCGACATCCGCGCTGTTAAATGTCATGCGATTATATCAGGACGTGGATTCTACTGTTTGAAAAAAAATAATGAGAGACATAAGGTAAATGTACCAATGCCGGGACACTTCTCTGGGAAAAAAGACGGTTAAGCAACCCACTTTGGGGCCCACGATTATATTAGTAATCAAATTATTTGGATTCGTAACCCTAATAAACCCTGCGTAACTAAAAATTGTAATTAGCTATTCTTATAGCTGTTTCAAAGATTTTTAAGTTATATTAGTACATTTTTAAGTTATACTAGTCAATTCTCTCAATTAGTTCTGTCGATATTCAGTTATGCAAAGATAATTTTCACTTAAGGGGCACTAACCAAAATGTTAAGTTGCTGCGGGAAAACCGGTCAAAATTTCTCCCAGAGTTGAGACCTATGTCTGGACACCTTTATCATCTTTATAAATAAGTATAACGCGAATTAAAAACAAAGATAAAACTATAATACAAGAAAAATATTTTTATCTTTGATTCTTTGACTTTAATTCGCGTTATAATTCATTTAAGGACTAAAATGATAAAAATGTCCAGACATAGGTACGTGTCCAGGCATTGGTACATTTACCTTAATATGCAAAAAAAAAAAAAAGAGAATCGAATTTGGCGATCGTCGTCGGAACCTTCGCGATCAGCTGACTGCTCGACAGTGACCCCGGGGGTCAATCTACTTTCTACTTCTCACATTCTGCCGAGATCAGAGGTGATACTGGCGGCGGGGGAGGGGGGCTGTGCACGATGCCTTCGAGTGGAAGCGGACATACTTTCACGGCGACGGACGGTATACATATCGTTAAATTATCGAGATGCTGATGGGTGAAAACGGATGGAGGCGGTGCGCGTTGTTCACCTGCCCGCGAGGGAAAAATAAGAAGGAAGATTTATTAGTCGGAATGCCTTGGAGAGTCTCCACGGCTCGGAGGAATGTTTATGACAACCGGGGAGCCGCGTCGCGAAAAGTTCGCGACATGGAAAATTTATCTTTGCAATTTGCCGACGCTTCAGGTATCTAACAGTGCGATGAAAGTAAGCGATAAAAAAAACATATTCGATCGAAAGCCATTCGAGATTTCCAAGAATTCCTGCCTTTGAATATTCAAAGTAATATAAAACTTTACGGTGATTGAATTGCGATGAAAACCTGCAAGAAGGAGAGAAAGAGAGACACTCGAATGGCCATCACTAATCGCATAACGTTGATGCAGATGTAATTTTCGGAGCACTCGCCGTCGAAAAACGGCGGAATAAAATTCCACTCGAGCGGAGGTCAATCGTGACGAAACAAATCTCAATTATAACAGAATACGAGTTACAGTTAGCGCTTCGCCGAGTAGACAAATGTCTCGCGTCGGAATGTAATTTATATCGACACGTGCTTTGTTTGTTTATAATTCGTCCCGCCGCTATCTATGTGTAATAGCGTAATCGGTAAAACGAGCAGGTACGACGAGAACATGAAAGTTCCATATTAAGTTGGTCACGCGACTACACCGGTATGCAGTCGCTTAATGATCGTCCGCGATCCTCGTGGCACTATGTGACACGGTTCGTCTACCGGCAGCGCGGCGTCTGTTCACTGATTCCGCATTACGAGTAAATGAACGGGATTAGAAAATAACCATCTGGCAGCGACGAGAAACATTACAAATTTTCGCAGGCAAGTGCTCAAATTTCCGGCTTTGTCGCAATCTGCGAATGATGGTCGATTGGGGTGCAGAGCGTTTTGTTGATTTCTGCTCCGAGACATATTATAAATAATTCTTTACGATTCTAAACAGGTTTACGCCCCGATAAGAACCTGTCTCCCGATTACGCCACAGACTATCACAGAATTGTCCAACAATGATTTGATTTATTTTCAGGGAGTGGCCAGTATTCCAGTGGAGCGTAAAGATCAGCGAACTTGCCATGAATTAAGATCAATCCGAAAAATGGATGTCGCCAAGGGCACAACGGAGGACTTCGTGACGGTGGTCAGCGTCGGCAGTCAGCCGACGTCGGAAAATTTCGTCACCGTCCTGTCGATCGGCAATCGGAAGAAAGACGATGAACAATCGTCGGCGGCGGCGAGCAAGAGCGTGTCGAACGGTATGGAGGGGCATCTCGAGGAAGAAGTCGAGGTGTTCAGATTGCCCGGGGAACGTTTGGGCTTCGGACTCAAATTCGAAGGCGGTAACAAGACCGCCGAGAGAGTCAGAAGACTGTTCGTGCAGAGCTGCGCGGAGCAAAGTCCAGCCAGCAGAGCGAAATGTTCGTGGGGCACCTTAGGCGAGGGAGACGAGGTAATGACGATACTCCGAAATGCTCAGAGTTCTGCGTACCCCTGGCTAGCCACACTTATTTTCGAATCCTTAATTCGCCACACTCCGGTCCGTGAGACCGCTCGACTTTGTCGCATTCTCATTTTCAATCTAATTAATATTTTAAGCTTGTAATGTAGGAATTGGAAATACCGAGTTTGAATAAGATGTTTGTGATAATATCATTTTTATTCTAATTAATATTTTAAGCTTGTAATGTAGGAATTGGAAATATAGAGTCGGAATAAGATGTTTGTGATAATATCATTTTCATTCTAATTAATATTTTAAGCTTGTAATGTAGGAATTGGAAATACAGAGTCTGAATGAGATGTTTGCGATAAAATATCAAGTGAAGAAAGTGATTTTAGTTTAAACTGAGCTTATTATGAGCAAACGAGAAAATTACGTTGTTATGTGAAAACTAGAAAACCGAAAAACGTTCAGCGGTCCACTGGACCGGAATGTGGCGAGCTAGGGTTAAGATTTTCTTTAGATTTTAGATTTTCTCGAGAAAAAACGATGCACGCGAGTGATATTGCTTTCTTGATTTTGTTTCCCGTGCGTTAACACGAGTTTAATAACATTTCTGCTTTCGCTGACATGATATTTTGTGCTGTAATGCGCACGATAGTTTCAAGAAAGTAACATTCATGAACATGTATGATTTCATTCAGTCTCAACGGCACGTGAAATCTTTCGCGCGTCGTTACGAGTCGCTTTCAGTTACGGAACCGAACAGGTTTCTTTCTGTAATGGATAAAGATTACAATGGTCGAACGGTAGATTCCTATATTGATATTCAATGTCGGTGTAATGACTGACATATAATTATTTGCACGCATCGAACCGCGACGTTTGCATCTGTAATGTCGGCGTAATGTCGGCAGTTGAATGAACGAGGGGGAAAAAAAAAGGAAAGAAGCAGCAGAGATCTCTCTCGCATATTTGAATTCAATACGACGACGTATATATTCAACATCTCACCGCTGAAGAAAAGTCAACTTCAAATTTATCAGAGTGTTTGCCAATAAAATGAAAATCGTGAGTTGCGAGACAGCGATATTGATGTGTACAGCGTAATTTTTATTTCGCGGAACAGCTGCAAAATAAGACGGCGCAGACGCACTCTCTTTGGCTCCCACGGTGCACTTCGCCGTCTATGATTTTCAAGACCTACTTCCTCCCTAATGATCCCTCAAGAAAGGTTTCCTCTCACCTCCGCATTGCTTGTTTACATTGCAAATTATCGGGCGAGCTCTTCCCCGCACCGCGGCCGCTTCCTCGTACTCGACAATTCACGTTACATCTCTTGCAGGTACTTTCGATCGACGGTATACCAGTAACACACATGACCCGATTGGATTGCGTGAGAAGATTAAAGGAGTCGCAATTGGTCATCAGGCTGATGGTCAGGTGTCGCGGCGCTCTGAGACCGGAAGTGGTGAGCGCCGAGAGAAAGATCGAGAGAAGCAAAGTGCCTCCGGAATTGCCTGCGGCACCGCCGCCTGTACCGCCGAGGAAGCTGAGACAGCCCCGAGGACCCGCGGACGGCGAGGCGAATCCCAGTCCTATCAAGAAATTATGGGACAATTCGAAATTGCAGAACGGATTGCAGAATGGATCGCAAAATAGCGCGCAAAATGGCGCGCAAAACGGCTCGATTTCCCAAGTCGGATTACAGTGCGTGACCAAGATAAGCTCGTACGAGAATTGCGAGTCCTCGCCGAGAAGCGTCAACGGATCGAGTCAGGAAAGCCCGAAGGAATCGCCGAAGGACCGCTCGCCGGAGTTCACCAAGTCCAAGCAGGTTGTAATCGTGATAAGGGGGAAAAAGTAGATTGAAAATATGTAAAAATTCCATTCCGAATTAAAAGCTCTGACTGAAACGAGACCTCTTTATGTTTGTAGGAACCGCCGGAAGCGATGGTTTATCTGGATGCGCGATCACAATGCGGCTCTACGCATGGCAGCACGTCCGACGATACCGGTAGCTCAATGTCCACCGTGGTGGACAGATTCTCGACGTCCGATCGCGTGTCAACGATCTCGACGACGTCGACGGCGTCGACCGCCGGTTCCGAGCAGCCGAGCGACGCCTCGGGCGTCGAGCGGGACCCGGACCGATCGTCCGATCGTGACGTGCTGCTGTCTCGGGCGATCTGCCCGCTCGAGCATCTCGAGCGGGACTTCACGAATCCGCCCGATTACCTGCTCCGCCGTCTCGCCAGTTCCGAGGCGGTGACGCACGTGGAGTCGCGGGGCGAAGTCGAGCGGATTACGGCGGTCGTTGCACCGAACACGGTGCTGATCGAGGAAACGATCACTCTACAGCCGCCGCTCAGCTTTCAGGACGCCCCGCTGAGTTACGGACACGAGGCCAGGCCGGATCTCTTCTACACCGCCGACCTGGCCGCCGACTCGACGACGCATTTCAGGCCAATTAAGGACGACGTGGAGCTCGTGGAGCGCGTCAACGGCAACCACGAGGAATTCCGCGACGCGACCCGGTGCGTTTCCGGCACCGGGAGAAACAGCGGCGACAGCTCGTCCCCGCCGCCGTTGCCGGCTAGAAATCACGTTAATAGGATCTGCGTGAACCAGACGCAGACGAGCGAATCTGGAAACGAGGCGCGTCCTCCGCGAATCCCCGCAACGGTACCTGTCTCCGTCGAAAGGGAACTTTCGGAAGCTCCTCTGTTACCGCCAAAACCGTTGCCGCGAAAAGACGTTAAGGCCAGACGGAAGAGACCTCCGCCGCCTCCGCCGCCGATTATAATACCACGAAGAGAAATTAAACCTTCGACGCCGATCGACTCTAATCACGTAACGGAAAGAGAAAATGAGAATCTTTCGCAAGTTAAAAGCATCGAATGCGTTCGATCAGAAGTGTGCGATTTGTCACCGAATAAAAATAACATTCTTGACGAAAAGAGTCGAAGAATTGAAAGTACAGATGGAAGTCTCGATAAAGAATCTGACACGAAGAACGTTTCTTTCGATAACGAGAAAGACAAAGCTGCAAGTTTGGAAGAAAACGCGCAAACGAACAAAGTCTTTGAGATTATCGAAATCAGAGTGGCCAAAGGTTTGCAGGCTGATCAAAAGGAGGAAGTTGGAAAAAATAAATCGAATAATGCGACAGAAACTATAAATAGCAAACAAATTAAAGTTAAAGATGAAGTAACTGATAGAAACGAACAAGATCAACCTGCGAATAATTCGAGCAAAGTTCCACCGGAGCATCAAAACTCGGACTTAGAATCAACCGATAAACAAATTGACGAATCAAACAATGAAAAGAAAAGAGAGAAAAACTCGGAAAGTTATCAAGAAGTAACTAGGACAAATCAGGATACTATTGAGGAAGTGTTTCCATCAAACGAGGAAAGTGCCTCACCGATTAATAACACTACGACGCAAGAAAGCGAGGACGACGAGACTTATCAATCGCTCGACGTGATAAACGACGACATAAAGAATCCGGAAATGAATCAAATGATAGAGAACGAGGAAATTATGGAGGAAGAAGACACCACCGACGAAAGCGACGACGGCGACTATTACTGGCAAAGTAATCTCGCTACCATCGGCGAGGAGGAGGAAACTTCCTTGGAATACGTAAATGCGTAAGTTTACAATTGTACATTTCAACATTAACCAAGATATTATTATTCAACAGGGGCTGCAGTCATTAAAAGAGATTCTGATAACGGAGGAATTTAGTGATTTACGCCCACTTTCACTACTTCGCATTTCAATTCTTACGTCGAAATGCAATTTATTGCGTATCGCTAATTTATTACGCAATTAAACAGCAATTACATAATATATTGTGTAAAATTAATTATAATGACTCTGCTTATTCCGAATAAGGTATGCAATTAGCTGCGAGATAAAACCGCTTGGGAATTGTGTCGAGGAACAGATTACTATAGAACTCGAGTTGATGCAGCGCGCGCCACGCAACGAATGAACTTTAAAAAGAAATTAATTCACTTTCTTTATGGATATGGGTTACCTGCCGTGCGCGCGGCACACGGAGAAAAGGTTAATTGACCGTTCTAAGAATAGAAAAGAGGGTTGTCGATTTACTGAGAATCGAACAGAGTCGTTCGACTCGGCCGTCCCACGAGGTGAACGCCTCCATGCAAATGCTCGACATTTGCTTATTGCTTTGAAAAGCGATCTCTCCTTCTTTGCATGACGCTGCAATCGCCTCTTAAACCATTCGAACAGCGATTGCCGTTTATTAAATCTTTTAATAGGTTTTCGTTGAAACGCGTTGAACGCGTGTAACAAGTTATATAATTACTTAATTATTTAGGTATCTAAAATTTATTTTTACATTTTTTTTACATCACAATCAGTGATAAGACAAAAAGACGCAGCTATTTCTCTTTCAAGCAACCAGGAAAAAATATCTTCTCTGACCTGTTACAGCAACGCGGATATGAATAATTCCAGCGAGCTGACGGTGGAGCCGGAAGAATCGCCATCGCCTTCTGCGATCAAGAAAGATACGTTCGTTAAAAACGGTAAGTCCGCTTAATACGCTAATTAAACTTTTAATTAAACCTCAAAATACGATTTGAATCAATAAAGCCGCAATTTATCCAATTAACGGAAGAATGCGAGGCCGGCACAGAACGATTAGAGATCCGTTCGCTAATAGCAAAAGCCAACAAATCAGGCATTTGCGCCCATTAAGGCTAACTGCGTGAAAAAAAATTTGCATCGTCGCCAACCGGAGCAACCTTGAGTCGCTAATTAATTAATTGACTTTGCTTTCGATAGCGTCATCAATGTCTCCGCTTTTCCGCGACCGATCCGTCGCGTCGGTCGGCGACAAATGTTCACGATCGTTCGACTCGCCAAATATGCGGGAACTATCGCGGAAAAAAAGAAGAAAAAAACTCCGAAAAATGCTGCGAGTGCGCAACGTCGGAGGACACCCGGTGCACACGCCCACGCTACCGGTGGCACGTCACACCGCGTCGAGTTTTATAAAGGTTACGCATTAATCACCTTGCGTTACGCGCCCATGCAGCTCTCCGGTTTCGCGCGCGGGCGCGAATGCATTCAAAACGGAGGCAGGTCGCGAATCGAGACAAAGGCGTGTTGCGCGGCGCGGCGCGGCGCGCCTTCCTCGCGCCGGGAGAAATTCTTATTCACCGACGTGCATTCTGTGGTATTTTCGCGCGGATGACTAGATGTTTGCGTTTCCTCTTCGCAACCGCGTTATTATGCGCGAGATCTTAATCGGAACCTTTTTTTGATACCTGCGCTATCTCTCTCTCTCTCTCTCTCTCTCTCTCTCTCTCTCTCTCTCTCTCTCTCTCTCTCTCTCTCTCTCTCTCTCTCTCTCTCTCTCTCTCTCTCTCTCTCTCTCTCTCTCTCTCTCTGCCTATGGAGGTTCATGTTGGTTCATGTCCCTTATAATTTATTTCTGCGCAAACACCACGTCAGGAAAGCTCTCTACCATTTTCTGTAAACACGAAAGCACTTGTCTTCAATGAGATACCTATTTGCGTAATACATACTCTTCCAGAAAACTATTTAAAGAAAGATACGTTATCACATGCTCGTCTTCTCTGGCCGCGGTCGAGAAAACAGTAATCTCGCCATACCGGAAATCGAGCCGGTGATAATAATTCGCAAATGATCGAACACGCTCGATGAGGTATATTATCGAAAACAATTCAGCATTCGCGATATAGTATTTCTCTCTCTCTCTCTCTCTCTCTCTGGCACACTTCACGTGTCCTTTTTTCAATTTAATGAACACAGCCATCGGAAAAAGTCCGAAGGAAAAAGATAATTTATATAATAGAAGGGATTACAAGAGGTTGGACAATAAGAAATAATAAGCGTTCGTACAATAATTAATTTGCACAGTACTTTTTCAGAAATGCACCGATCACGCTAGACGCTGTATAATGTTAGAAGCGACGTGTAATTTTCTAATGACCGAAGTCCTTTTGCTTCCCGCGCGATTTCGACATCGCGCGCGCCTTTGCCGCGTCTATTTCCTTTTTCATTCTTTTTTTTTCCTCTTCTGCAACGCGAACGGCGCGATTCCTGAAGCGAATCGCACGATAAGGAGTGTATCGGCGGATCTTCACCCGAGAACTTTACCGTAGCCGGGCGCGCTCTGCGCTCTGCGCAAAAGCGGGGAAATAAGGAAATTCCGTCGACGCGGTCTCTAATCGGCACGGTCGGCGCGGCGCGCGGCGCGCGGCGCGGCGTTCCTCCGCTTCGAATGTGGATTCCCGGCCGCCGGCCAGGTGGGTGTGAGAACAAAACCGTTAAGAATAATTCGAGAATCGCCTGGCAGCGAGCGGCATCGGCGTCGGCGGCGATGCTCGCGCGAATTGCTAACGAACAATCGAAGCTGCCGTCTCCGCGCGAGGGTCCGTATTATAAACGTCAAACTTTACGGTCAGGCGCCTTCGGATTGCCGGGTGCCGCGGCAACGTTTTAAACCGGTCATTTTTCCAACGAGCCGACGGACGTTCGTTTCCCCCCCCCCTCCCCCCGCGTTAAATATGAAGTCGTAAAAATTCTCACGATATCCATTACACCCGCCGTTTATTCGCCGCGCGCGAATCCAAGTACGTGAAAATACATTGCGTCATTTTACGTCGACTCGGGAATCTTTTATCTCGCGCCGCTATAATAGGTATATGCTGGAAGGCTTTGCAGGCAATAACATTTTAAGCTGCATATTAGGAAACAAGTTTGCTAAAGCCATAATTCTTGTGAAGCTGAATGAGAGATTAGCTTTATGCAGCTTTTGCGAATTCAGATTTCTCGGAATTTCTCGCGACTGTAACGCTAACAATTTGATAGCGGCGCTTTATTCAAGCGTCACAGCGTTGCGCGATGTGTGATCGCATCCGGGATAGAATAGGCAAACGAATAGAACGCGTCTATTGTTTAGCGCTGCGGTTCGACGATTGCCAAGTCTTCCGTTAATTATCATGTAACTTATATTGTTTCGCGACATTTACGATCGATCCGGCGCCGCGGCCGCGAGCAGCGCACACGCGCCCGTTGGCGAGCTGGCGGATGGTGGATGGCCGATCGGGGGTCCGCGGCAAAGCTTACTAGTCACAACAATATGGCGCGATCCCCGCGTCCCAAGACCCGCGGTCTTCAGCCTCCGAAGCTCTCGTCCAGTGGCTGACCGCGCTCAAGGTCCCATTCCCCCTTAATCGCCTTCCTTTTCGAGATCTTTCACTTGGTTCACTTCCAATCGAAGAGACGGCGATCTCTGACGCATACTTGCGTACTGACGTGCGCCTGTATGTACGTGCGCGATCGCAGAAAACGGCATTCCAGCCGCGCCGCCGGCCGCCAGCGCGGGACCCCCGTATAGTGCGTATAGTATAGTGACCCAAAGATAACAAATGTCACGCAGCCAACACCTATACGAATTCAACTGGATTGGCATCGATAGCTCTTTCTCTAAGGCAACACTTTCAAGAGTCTTTTCAAAGCTGAAATCTGTCCTGATCTGTCTCGGCAGATCTCACGTGGGCAGTTTATGGTTGTTGCCAACGGTTTTCCATCAATATTCCCTTGGGACAGAGTATCGGGATATCTGTCCACTTGAACTTATTCAACCATTAGTAAGTCGACGGCACAAATGTTTAAGATAGATCGATTTTGTGATTTTACGTCGCTTCGAGTATTGAGAGATAAGTAATGAAAAATAGCGATCCTTAATGTAACATGCCACTGTGCGTTCCCCACGTTCCAGATCTTCATCGCAATCCCGGTCCGGGACGAAGCGGCTCGGAAGATTCGTTTGCCTACGTCGCACAATTATGCGACTTAAAAATACACAAACGAAAAGCGCATTCCATAATTTCAACCGAACCGCGCATTAACGACCGGCTCTTAAGGAGATCGACCTTTCCCAGGCAATCTGACGCCCGTTTCAATTTGCGATTGCAAAGGGCGATGATTAGTCTTGACCTCCCTGAGAGGAAGCTTTCGACGTCCGATCAATTAGTAGATATTGATACTGAATACTTTCTATTAAATGTTAATGCGCATAAATTCCAGGCAACATTTTATTCGGGCTAATCTCGGGGTCTTATAGAAAATTATTCGCTATTCAGAACTCGGTGGAACATTCGCGGATACGCATGTTTAAAAAAGACTACAATCGGATTATTAATACCGAATAACGGATCCGAATAAGATATTTGCAAGATCTTGAAACGCAAGGCATTGCAATATCTCATTTTGCATTTTGCTAAAATTTGTATTTCCTTATTATATAAATTTTACGATATAAATTTACATGCGTATAAAAATTAATTCTCCTTGTTTCTTTGAAGAATTGGCGAGTAAGAATGCGACACTCTCGAGAAACATTTCATTTCGACTTGAAATCTGCATTCGCGTATAAGGGAAACCGGGTCACGTTTTGTCACGTTCGCGTGCCGAAAGAATCGCATTCGATCTGACTCGCAAAGTACGCTTAATGCATCCGATCGGAGCGGGCTGCATTCCATCGCGCCAGCTCGAACGGTGCACGCAGTAAAACCGCCTAAAGATGACTCGCCCGGTTTCAAGATCGACCGGTATCAACGAATTTCACAAAGTGCGCGGTCGTTGAACGAAAGATTACGATCGAAAGATTACACACTTGAAATGGAAACCGGTCAGGAATTACGTTACGCGCATTTACTAGAAACAACAAATAGGCATTGCCGTTCTACATACGGGTCGCGCGCTTGTGAATCGCGCACGAACGCGCTCGAGAAAATCGATGTCGAAGAGCCAGATATTGTTATTCGTTTAGCGAGATCGGCCGAGAGAAGGACGGACACTTGGTTGGTCTCGAGTCGGGTCGAGCCGCGCTTGAAAGGATCCACTATGTGTCCACGTAGGCATGTCGGATGCAAGATCCGAGATCCGCGAGACGACATTCCGTTGCGGCAACCCGGAAGCGCTCCGCTCCGTGCACCAACGTCAATATAATTAGTTACGATGCATCATACTTAAGATGCAGATCGATCTGCGAAGTTGACGAACGAGCGGATTACTTCCACGCCACGGGAGAGAAGCTTTAATCGCTCGCTCGGATAATATATATAAATAAACGTGAAATTACATCTTCTTCCCGCGGTATATCTCGAGTGTTGATGACCGTTTGTGTAACATCCAGTTTACACGCCGCTTTATGCAAGCCGGTGTGAACCGTTCCCATAGTATTTCTGCCGCACGGCTATGAATCGCAATCATCGCGACAACGATTCACCGCGAAATTGTCAGGCAACGTTACGAATGATGAAGAAGTTGACTTTTCTAGTTTTCTGTTTCTCTTATTACTCTATACCATTTTATTAGGTTGGGGCAGAAATAATTGCGGGTTTTAATCTTCAACTTCAAATGATGAATATCTCAGCTCAATGAATGGTCTATGTTAAGTATTTGTACAACTTCTCTAGTGGTTTTCAGTGAATCCGCATCGATAATGGCTCTTAATTAATCATTAATTAATCAGACCTTCTACGACCCGCTTCATCTTCTATAAGCTTTCGTCTGCGCTACGGAATTTGTGGAACCAATGCTGAACTATACGTCCCTTGGTTGATATTACGTAGTTTCCGAAGCTTTATGATCCAATTTGAACTCATATGAGAAAATCGTATAAATTTGACTCTTTTCCATCTTCAATTTGATAGTTTACAATAACTTCATATACACGCTAGGAAGGATACCACTGGCATAAATGAATAGAGGAAAGTCGGAACTTTACAGTGGTATATACTATATACGTGACCACAATTAAACACAACTTTATATCGAAGTACAGTACCGGAATTAAAAATGATGGAAATTGTTTTTGCAATTATTTTTACACCAACCTATATAATATTACCTTATTTTGTACGTACAGTTTGAAAATATCGCGATTATTCGAGTGTAGCTGCGACTCAACTTGTCGCTGACCCGACTGTAACCTGAGTTTTGCGAATCAAGTTGAGACGCTAAAACACAAATCCAGGAAACGAGCGCAGAATTTAACCCATCAAGGTCCGACGTCGGCGCTTTAGAGCGCGGTGCAGCGCGGCTTTGCTGAGCAATCAGGGCGAATTTTTATCCGGTTGTAACTCGCGTCGTTTGAGCAAATGCCACCACGCGATAAAAGCAGGTTTTCTTTCATTCCTCTTAAATAAAACGATAAAGATCGCAGCGCGACCCGATCTTACCGCAACCAGCAGCGGAACGCACGGAGATATTCATAAAAAGTTTCATAATGGACAGTCTTTCAATGAACATTACGACCACTCACATAACATGCTTTTGTTGCTAATCAAAAATGATTACTAGATAAACTAGATCCTAGTCCGTGATGTGTTGCCGAAATAGCTCTTGTTCTTGTCATTGAACTGTAGGTATCGATCGTATCGATGAACAACTTTAAGTCATCGTACGAGAAGGAGTAGACCTTGGCGAGCGTAAATCTAATATTATTATCACGTTCGTCATTGTCCGGGATGCCGGTCTACTTCGCACGCTAGGCATGCAAATATTTCCCCGAGTAGCGGTAACGCCGGTAACTCCTCACATGTCACATGTGTTTACAAATAATGGGAAAATGCAATGTCTAGCGTTAAATGTCTACTGAATGGATTTGAAAGCCCTTTCGACATCGACCATGAGACTCACACTTGTTTTATGGAAATTTTTGATTTCGCAAAGAGAGCGAGACTTCCGCTTTTCGCTTCGCAGAAACGCTTAATGAATTCCAGCTGATATTACGCGATATTACGTTGCGTCACGTCCAACGTATTAAAATATATAATCCAATACGTTGTTACGTAACATGATGACATTACGATGCGGTCAACGAATTTTCGGTATCTCTGCGCGCGTCGAACGGTACGCGCAATTTCCCCGTTAAATTCTCAAGAATAGTCTATAAACTTCTAAATCTGATAAAGTCACACTTCCGCGTCGGATCATACCTTCGTTCATATCGCACGGTGAAACAAGAAATAACCGAGCGTGGCGATGAGCTTTCGTTAAAGTGCGCTTCAGCTAGCTCTTTCACGTTTTACGACAAAACGAAACAGACGATCTTCGACTCGGGGAAATTCGAACCTGCACAAAGGCCGGTTAACTTCTTTTTAGCCGCTCGATTTCCATGCCTTATGGCGATCCTTGTGGCGAAACGATCGACGCTCGAACGAGCAAAAGGTCTTTTGTGAGATATACGCTAAACTGCCTACGCATTTTGTACGACGTGTCACGGTAAAAAAATGACTTCTACTTTCCTTTTTCGGAAACGCTTCGTATTCTGCAGAGTAACGTTAAGGATTCGGGACGCAAGCTTACAAAACGTATATATATATATATAACAAGATAAAATGTCTTTTTCCTAAACCGGAAAGGCAACGCGGAAGTGTCGTACTCGGCTGGACAACGAAAATTCTCTGACGTAAAGGCGCAATCTGTCTTTGAGCAATTTTACTCGTATTGTGCGCGCGCGAGACTCCCCGCGGATCACAAAACGATTTATCAACGTTTGATCTTCGATTTCGAAATGTACCGCACAGTGAAAAGAGACGGCCTTTTGTTCGGCAGAAATCGTACGTAGCGAGCATATTTCTAAATCGTTCCGACACGAATCTCACTCGTGTCAGGAATTCGATGGATAGATCGTCGCTGATCGCTACGTCGTCATGTAATGTGTATCCAGTAATTAATCTCAATTCTTGAATTATATATTCCAAAGTGGAATTATAATACTGCGCAAGAATATAATTGAATTAATATTTGTAAATACAATGGTAATATTTCTATAACAATGTTTATGATCGCTATGTCGTCATGTAATGTATCCAGAAGTTACTCAATTATTAAATTATATATTCCAAAGTGGAAGTACACTGCGCGAGAATAGAATAGAATTGAATTAATATTTATAAACACCGTGGTAATATTTCTGTAACAATGTTTACGTTCCGATATTATTCTGCGTGTCATTCGAGGCACGTAGATAAATATAGGATCATTAATGAACGGCCGCGAGAAATACGAAATATTTTCAACGAATCGTTACATACGACGAATCTCGTGTGCTGGCATATAACGGGCTAACGCGAAAGTGTCGCGACTTGTCTTCGAGATGAAATTTCGAAGAAGGTGACAGCGTCTGCGAGCAACGTACGCGTCGCATGAACGGCCAGTGCACCCGGGGTCAGCCGCCGTGTTAATTAACGACGAAATGCCGGGCTTCTCGCAATCTTGGCGAATTTATCGGAACAATTTACACGCGTGCGCGCATTTATGGTGCGCTATCGAGTTATCTCGAAGGTAACCTATCGGGAGTAAAGGCACCTCTCCTCGAGAGACCGGTAAGGAAGCGTCGTCTCCCGCACGGTGGAAAGGGATGCCCGGCGCGACGTCTCGAGCTGAGGCAGAAGGCGTTTGCCAGTCTCCCGTCGACTCTCAAGTCAAAACGTTCCGAGAGGACTTTCACGTGTGCGTGCTCCGCCTCGCGTGTTAGGTATGCTCGCCATAATTCGCCTATGCTCGAATCGGGTGCTCCTCTTCGCGAATTCCGAGACCGTTTGAGTGTGACTCCTTCCTCGATTCGGCATACCTCCTCTTACGATTCTTTCGCAAATTCTGCGGTTGCGGAGTCTGTAAAGCTTCGAATGATTTTCCAAAGGACTTTCAGACCGCTGACGCCAAAATTACTATTTAGCCAATATCTTAGCACGAATTGGAGCATAAACCAGTTTGGAATTTGAAGAGCGTAACGAAGAAAGCTCTGCTCGGCTTCCATTTATTACGAATTCGAAAAAATATATATTCTTCGTGTTCGGTGTAGCGTAGATATATTTTTTCATGGTTCACCTAAGAAGTAATCGTTTACAGTGTTCCGTTTTCGAGCGCGAACATGTGCTTCCGTAACGGAGTGCGAAACGTATAATCGGTCTGCGAAGCTTGAGGAGGACTATATAGCACGAACCGTAGAGATTTTGACCACGCAGCGAAAGGAAAATATTTGTTTCCCGAAACGGTAAGATATTTACGAACATTTGTCGATTCAATTTAATTGCGAACCCACCGTGTTAACACTATCGCAAATTTACAATTAAGTCTTCTTTTTCCTCTATTCCGCGAACAATGCTCGATTGGTTACACGAAGGATGCGGAAAAGTTTCGCTAAGCGTATCTCCTGTCGCGGTGTACACAAGAAAAGCGCTCTAATGCCGAAGGAAGGCCGATTTTACGGCGCTAATAGAACCAGGTTGATTCGCGAAGCGCCTCGACTCCGAACGTTCATTAGACCGTAGCGCAATGAGGTAACAATTGATCTTCGTGAATCGCTTTAAAAAAAAAAACGAGGCACGATCTCAGTTAATGTCAGCGGTGAATTATACTGTCTTTAAATGGGCTAAACATGTCGTTTCCATGCAGATTTCAAAACCGAATTTTAAATTGCGATTCGCTGCAACCAGGTGCAAGCGGCAGTTTCCTACGTATTTCGCGATTAAATTGCAATCAATTCTTGGTTTAATCGCGCGGTAATAACGTAACCGCCGTTTAACGGTTCAGATAAAAACCGTCGTCGCACCGGATCTCCTCCGATTTGACAGATGAGTGCACATTGATCGAACATGCGCGAAATAAATAATTGTTCAAAAGATTTAAATTGTTTATAATCTTATATTTATTGTATCGGGCTTAATAACTATGTCAATGTATAACTTTGATGACACAGCTTTGATTGCGGTAACAAATTTAAAAAAGAGCAACACATTCACAAACAAGTTTAACGAAATATAAAGTATTAGACATTCTGGCAGTGTATCGTAGTTTCCTGCAGATAAAAAAAGATTCCCTCCCGGATCGGGCCGGATATTTCTCGGTTCAAAGAATCTAAAAAAATCTTGAAGGGTGAAGAAACTTTCTTTCCTCTAATACATTCGTCTCTATAATCATTTAAACGTTTAAATATTACTATGATTGATAGAAATGAACGCTAGTTCTCATTGAAATCTCATAATTATCGCATTGGAATATTTTCACACGGTTGTATCTCCAGCTTAAGATGAAATAGAATGAAATTTATATCCGGCGTCGACCTCGAAGACTCACTTTCACTGGTCGCCACCCACAGAAAAATGCAGCAGCTGTTACGCATACGCCGCCGTGATATTTTCTGAACCTCGAGGGTAAAGCACGCTAAGGGCTCCATAAGAGGCAGCTGCAGGCGTCGCGGATGGACTACACCTGCCTAAATGTGTATTTGTCGACTCGTTCAGTTTTTTTTTTCTTTCAGCGATCACGTTTAGGCTCAGTTGCGCTCAAATAGGACTGCGAAACGTGCCGCCGCGTCGTTTAAAATCATTCCAAAAATGGGGCAATCAGTTGGACCTTACATTCCTATTAGAAAACCTGTTTCTTATGTGAATGATATAGATCTCGTATATCCTGTATATCCGAATTGAGAGGAACAACGCGATACATTTATTAAGACCTAGGCCCGTATTCATAGTCGGAACTTATTTTCAAGTCCACTTTAAGTTAGATCTTAAGATGAACCAATCACAGAGCCGTATTAGCATCTTAAGACATTACTTAAGATGGTCTTGAAATAAGAACCGACTGTGAATACCGGCCCTAAAGAATAATTTTATAATATCTCCATTTAATTTTTCCGCGAACGTTCAATTATCGTTTACTTAAAGCGAACGTCTTTCTTACGACATTGCGCTATGATTTTTCGAGCGACAGCCGGCAAGTGCGCGCATACGTCATTCATGCGGCGGAAAAGAGATAAAAGAGACGGGTCTCTCGCTCATCAGAAAGCACAATTAGCTCATTCATCGTCCGTCGTCTCTAGTGTCAGCGTACGCTGGCGAGCGTATACGTATTAAACGTGTGCACGGCCGACACAATCGTGCACGAGAGTACGAGAGCCCGGGGAAGTTGGTTTATCGGTGCAGGCGCCAAGTAGTCAGTCACTGTGACTCGCAAGATACATTCTGTTAGACCATGCCGCGGCGTTCAAGAGAGTTTATTATTACACTAACAGCGCGCCTTATACATCGCGTGCATCGCGGAGATACACGTGTAGGTATTCGCGAAGACGGCGGAAGATCGCCGCGTGTAGAAGAGATGCGCGGGCCGGCCCTTCTTCTTTAGATACATCGTTTGCGGTTTCTGTACTTAGCTAAAATAAACACACGCCATATAACGAAATAAAAAGAAGACGGCGAAGCGATTTGAAAAATGCGCGCTCGTACGTCGACACCGCAACGGGGGCTGTCGTTGAGATTTCCTCTCTCGAGATGCGCTACCAGAAATAGGATATCTCGATCGGACGGTAAAACCGTCGTTTCCACCTCGGCAATTTCATCGGTTATTTTTATTTGAGATCATTTTTGGGGTCTAAAAAGGGCGAGCAGCCCGCGGCGTCGCGGCATCGAAAACCGGCCTGGACACACGATCAAGCGAACTTCATCGCTCCGCGCGGACGCGCGCGCGGGGATGCGAGAGGCTCGATCGCAGCCGCGGGGCTAAATTCCCGAATGCAACGCGTAATTCACTAGGTCGAGGTCGTTACTTAATCGAAATCGATGCACCTTTCAATCGTTTACATTCGTTACGTGGCCTTTAGAATAAAGTGAGATACAACGCGAATTATGATGCGATCCAGAAATAGCTTACCGCTCTGAGATATCTCTAAAAAATATATACAATACGAAAAAAAAAATTGCGATAAAAATATTTTGAAGAATACTTGAAATTGTTTTTAGGACGATAAAAGTTAAAATTCTATTTATATTAGCTGTTTTGTACGGGTTGCGATATGAAATACACTTGTTCTACCAATTAATCAGTTAAGTGTTAAGATTCTTCAATAGGAGATTATCCAGACCTATGAGAGAAATCTCGAAAGCTTGACGATGCGAGCACAGTTTCGTTCGCGAAGAAATTAAAAGCGCTGATAAGAGTTAATAAAGCACGCGTTCTTTCGCCATGTGCAACGTGTCTTCCCACCTCACCGACACGTCACGCGGGCGCGAGAATGGATACGCCTATTACCGCGAGATTAGAGCAATTTATAATATCGTCTGAGAGTAGCGACCCACACGGCGAATACCGCACTTCCGGCCGAGCGCATATTATAGCGATTTCGTTTGGTTATTCTTGACGCCACTCCATATTTCAAAACGAAACCACGCTAAAGAGAATGTAGAAGGCGAAACGACGATTCTCGGCGCTTGATCAATAAATTCGTGAGAAAAAAGAAACCGAACGTTTCCCCTGAAAATAATATTCCGAGAAAAACATCGTCGGGGACGAGCGGACAACGTTAATAATTTACAATGTTCCCGGGGCTCGTGGGCATAACCACGGGTGACTATAGGGTCTGAATGTATTTCCCGATAAACTCCCCTGCTCACCTACGCTACCGCTGTTGGCACGCCAAGTACGTTAAACGCGTTTATTCCGCCGATACACGTCGCGGACCAGGGCCCGCGCGCGCGGACCCACTTCTTTCTCTCGCCTCCTCTCTGCTCGCCACAATGCTGTTTTCAGTGGCAGGCCTCAATTTGCCGTAATTATTATGTTTATCTTCCTCATTCACTTAAGTCCGCACACCGACTTCGACGATCCGGTCCTTCGTGTCCCGGTCGTTCGGCGCGGCAACACCGAAACGCCGCGCGCCGGCCGCTGTAAACGCCAGGTATCGTCGTGCCTTCTTTCACGTGCGATTTACAGCACAGATATTGACACTTTTTTTTGCTCGTTCAATAGAATTGAAATTCTCCACCCATCGGTTAGAACTGTAATTGTGAAAGATTTATCGTTTCTACATTTAAAAAAAAATGAAAAAGACGAAGCCTATTTTTTAAAAGAACATTATACGAGTCGCTCTCGTAATTATTCGCCGCGATAATCAGAAAGAGAAATTTCAGATTCAATGCCGACGAGTGAAACGTTCGTCTATATGCATGTGCACAATCGGCCGTGTCCGCGTTCGCGAGCGCTATATGCGTGGCCGCGCGGCCACGCGCCAATCATTACATCCTGGAAGGGGTGGGTCTACCGCCGATCCACTATGTCAAATCCAATTTGCGTGATCCTTTCCCTCGGAAACGACACGAAATCCTCGTCACGCCCGGCAATTTGCAGCGCTCGGCTCGGCGCGGCGCGGCGTGCCGACTGCACTTTCGACGAGCGTGAGAAGCGAGTGTCGGAATGTTGCACCTATGAAGAAAATAACACGACTTAGCGCGCTTCTCGATCACCACGGCTAGACACGGCCGCGTGTACAGAACACGCATTAAACCGTTTTATAAAATCCACCTCGGGCGTTACAACTTTATCCGATCGCGCGCTCTGGAAATATTCCTCTCTCTCTCGCCGGCTTGCGCGATCGCGCGCGATGCTGCAGAGCGCGAGGATGCTCGTGTAGTAAACGTCCGGTTCCTTACGTGCGCTCCACGTATAGCCACGCGCCGATCATTACGCTCGCGAGAAGGCGGTAACTACCGCCGTCGATCCAGTTTGTCAAACGCAATTTGCGTGATCCTGCCCCGCCGCGGAAACGACACGCGGAATCGACTCGGCAACACGCCCGATAATTTACGCTTTTTGTATATACGCGATCTTGCGTGGCGCGTGCGATAATGAAAGCAGCGCGATTACGACTGACGCGGCTTTTTTATTTTCCGAAGGCGATTAGATTAAATAGGATGGGACGATGTACTTGTACTTTGAACGAGCGTTCGGACAGGAGAAATCGTTTCCCGCTGTGTCATCGTCCGACATATCTTCTGTAAAGATGGATGTTTAGATTGTGGATCGAATTGTATGCAGTGCCTCATGCATTTCTCCAAGTCGAAAAAAAAAGTCGAGGACTTTTCTTGGTACGACTGGCCCTTGACTTCTCGGTACCGCGACGTTGGTGCATTCACCACGTCCCGTCCGTCGGTTCGGCCGAGGCCGGAGTTAGCACGAATGGATTGTTTCTGCGGCCGAGCGAAGGCCTTTAGGAAAGTGTAAAGAGCGTCTAAAGCGGGAAGGAGAGAACAAGAAGGGCAGGAGGAGAAAGAGAGAGAGAGAGAGAGAGAGGAGAGAGAGAGAGAGAGAGAGAGAGAGAGAGAGAGAGAGAGAGAGAGAGAGAGAGAGAGAGAGAGAAGGAGTGACAAAGTAACTCTGGCGAGCCGGATGGGACGTAAGGAAGAGAGAAAGAACGAGGATGGAGCGAAAGATGAGAGCGTAGGGAGAAGAAAGGAGGAAAAGGTTGGCGAGGAGAGAAGAGAGATGGGAGATGGGAGATGGGAGATGGTGGAGGAGAGAAGGACGGTTCAAGGAGTAAAGAAGAAGAAGAAGAAGTTAAGATGGTCCAGCGCAGGCAGCATCACCACACCGCAGCCGGAGGTGATGACCTGCTCAAGGCCACCCGCTCCCAACCTCTCGGACCGAAGAGGGGAACCACTCTTCTTATTTTTCCTTGCTCCCTTTTCTCTCTTTCAGCTCCTTACAGCTCCTCGATCTCTCTCGTTCCTTCTGCTTCCTTCCTTCTGCCTCTCTCTCCTTTTCGCTCGCTCAGTTTCCGTGCATCTGCCTTTCTTGGGCTCGCTGAACTTTGCATGGTCCTTTCTCTCCTCCCTTCTGTATCTATCTCGCCCTCTCCCTTCTATCGTTCTTCGTATATTTCTGGATTTGTCCGATAACTCGGAAAATAATTGACTATTGCGAAAAATATTACGAGATGTAGAAAGTAATCCAAAGACCGCACGCTGTTAACTTTGGATTTTTCAGCTTGAAATTAATTACGTCTAAATGTACATTGGATAAAAGGCCATCGTGTATCACAAGTTTCAGTTCACGATCTTTCTAATTTTGAATACTTGTGTTTTTTTAACAATCCTGTGTTTTTAATGCACATTTTTCATTCGGTGGCTAGTAACAGTAGTAACGAATGGTCATGCGCGGCATTCTTTAAAGTAAATCCACATTAGGATGTCAACGAAGACGATTCGAGTAAAACTCACGATGCGTCTAAGCTCGTATGAACAGAAGAAAAATCGACCACAATACAAGAAGTCGTAAAACGACTAAGATCGCGCGACTAATCCGCTTGCCGCCGCGATAGTTCACCGACAAAGAATGCGATGCATCGTCGACGCAATGCAAAAAAAATCAGGTTTTCCTAACTGTTCAATTCGACCGGCGACTTTTCGCAAATGCGATCACTCGAACATGCGAGATATGCATGCGCAAATTATAGCTCTTGCAGAATTTCAAATCAAATAAAGTTTCCTATATTAGTTACAATAAAAATTGATTTTATAGAACGAAATTATTATTTTGGAGATAAAGAGTCGTGTCATCGAAATTTTTGATGAAAACGCTTTATGTGTTATATGAAAAAAAAATTTTATGAGGACTTCGCACTTTGGTGCACATTCACAGTTTGGTGTATCTGGTGTTTAATAAGCGCGGGTCAACTGGAGTCAACGGTGCAGCTGTGTTTACCGACGCAAACTATTACCTCGATTCATTATCAGTGACCTCTTTATGCACGTCTCTTTATTTCGAGGGGTCCTCTGTGCCGCCCGCCGTTTAACTTTTCTTAATTGAAATGTCATCCATATAGAGCAGTCCCACCGGTTGCACAATTGCAAACGCGTTTGTGAAAATATATTTCACAAATACGACTCGAAGATACGCGTGATTTAAAAAAATACGAATTATTATGCATTTCAATCTGATTTTTTTCTTCACTTGTCGCCTTCGGGCAATCAGTTACTTTCGTTATTTCGACAGAATGACAGTGATTTCTCGCACGATCGTAGCTACGGGGCCAGTGAACGAAGTTATACCCTTTCGCGCGCAGACATGCTATGCTTAAAGGTTGATACGATAATGGTTAGACACACCGTGTACAATAAATAAATAGTACGCGCATTTGTTGCAGCGCGAGATGACGAAGCGGACCGCGTGAGCAGGATTGCAGAATACACGGAGGAGAGAAGCAAGAACCCGAACAAAGGTAGAGAAATATAGAAATTATTAAAGATCTATAAAATATTGAAGATTTATGAAACGGGCTTAAATGGTAAAAACGCGCAATTTTTTGTTCGCGATCGGCGAACAATGCGGGACCGCAAAAACTAAAATCAAGCGTATTACTTTCCTGAACGATCTTATCGCGGAGACATTAAGGTATGACTCGACAATTTCGACAATACTATTGCGTCTATGTGCAGTGGGGTTGTAGATTGTATTCACGGTCTCAGGTAACGAATATTCCGGGTTACGGCCGGTCGTGTCCGATAAGTCACTCCTTCGCGAAATGAAGCGAAAATGTCAGGCGGACATGCGACGTACGGTCAGCGTACCGGATCGGCCTGATCGATAACAATAGATATTATTAAGCCACGTGAATACTTTGCAGTTTACGCCGATCTCTCGTCCTTCGGCACGGTGAAAGTCCGCCAGGAATTCGCCCTCGATCGTGTTGCGAACTTCACATTGAGATCCTCCTGACATGTCACGATCTCGCTCGAGAAACCAGTAACGCTGAATAACGAACACCTCACGTTGCCTTGTAAAATAGCAACGAGCAACACCGATCGTGCAGCCGTTGCCCACCCCAAGTCACGATTTTTAATCAAAATAGAAAGAAATGCTTAAAATTTGTAATTTACAGCCTAAAATCGAATAGTCAACAAAGTTATCCCGATATATTAAAATGCTGACTGCAGCTGCTTTTACAAGAAGAAATTAAGAAAAAATTAAGAGTGGTCCCATAATGCGCGCGAAGATGGAAGGATTAAAGTGCGACAGGAAATTGAGGCATATCTTAATCATCCAGTTTTTTCCCGATATATAAATTTAAAAGCGTTTGTTAGCGTAGCCGCTAGACTCGTGGAGAGAATCGTGGATAATAACGAATGCCTCTCTCTCCTCGTCTTTTATCTTCGCAGGTACGCAGATACGTATCCGCGTAGTTTTGTCCCGACACGCGGTAGTTCCGCGAGTAGATGCAACGAACGGTCGCTATCAGTCTTTTACCTTTTTTCCGTAAAAAATTAATTGGATAGGATTCTCGCGGAGTGATTCGCTTCCTACTCGTTTTACAGCCCGCTCCCACGACGCAGGCACGAGCGAATGTCGGCGATGGTAAGCGTCATCGGCCTCTCGAAGCACGTACATCGGGCCCGCCGCGTTTAATGCCAATGTTTCCGCATTCTGGAATCTTATTTCTGAACGGGGAATATTCGCTGTCTAGCCGGTGCGGTGGCAAAAATGTATTGCCGACTGCTCATGCCGTGTCAAATCCTCTCGGTGAAACCGCGCGCGAACATCAGCCGGACGCGCCGCGCCGCGCCGCGTCGTGTCGAGATTTTATGGTCCGCATACATACTCGAATGCATACGCCGGGTAGTCCGAGATTCGTTCGAGAGGATTGCCGATTTTATCGTAGATAGATATCGCAGATAGAATTAATCGTCATCGCGACGTGGCACTTCCGTGATGTAAAATTTTATTTCTGTCCACGAAACGTCGGGCTGGCACCTAACGGCGAAAATATGACGCCAAACTTGTTTGAGTCTTTCAGCATTACGTTAGAAACTGGAGATTTCACTCTTGTGGATCAAATAGAAAAGGAATATTCCTGAAATTCCGACCGATTTCTCTTATGCTTCCGATGAGAGGTTCAAGCGCGTTGGGAAATATATAGCTCTCTCTCGGTATCCCTTCTTACGAAATGTGGGAATTAATCCGCGACATTCGGGACGTTAAATGAATCTCTCGCGATATGATACTTCTCACTTCCGCGCGAGAGTGTCAGAAGTTAAATGTGATAAATGGACACTATGCCCGTGTCGGCACGATGTAACGCGAGTCCACGTCTTATTTAAGGAACTTTTAAGCATTCGCGACAGCGCCAATATCATGGAAAAGGTAGAAAGGTAGAAAGGTGATGTAACGCGTGAATCAGAGTGTGAGATTACCGAGCAAAACCATTAGATTTCACAACCAGAATCGGCCGCATCGGCTGTCCTTTTATTCAAGTTCGTCGTTCGGACGACACAGCGCGCCGTGGGGCCGAATGAAACTTCGTGTTTCAAAAAGGCTATATACAGTCTCGAAATTTGAACCAATTTCGATACTTTCTTTTTAATAAAGCTAGTAAAATTTCGAACTTTGTCGAGTTAAATTTTTGTTTTTTATTTCCCTTTTTTTTTAATCAGACATAAATAAGTAAACAGTAGATATCTCCTCTAATTTAATTAGGCGGATATTGATATTGAACTTAAATATTCAAACCCTGATTAAGCTTGAAAAAGCTTGAAAAAAACCTTATTAACCAGATTGACATAGTCTCATTAAATCTTACCTTACCTTAACAAACAAGATTAATTAAAATAGTACATACTTAATTTTATGCTCAAGAGGCTCAAGAGGCACGCAATAAAGATTTTAAACATTTTAGAGAATTTAATACACGAAAACATAACGGATTGGTAACAAATGAAGACATTACAAGTAAGCTTTTGATCTCTTCAGATCATTTCGCACTGATAATGAGTGGAAGCATTCTTTAACTCCGATATATGCGGAAGCTCAAAACTTGTTAATTACTTAAACTTTATTAACAATAATTAACAATAACCTTATTAACAATAATTAATAAAAAATTGATTACATAATAGAAATAATTTAATCTTACTTCGTTCAATAGTTTTTATCTACTAAAATTATATATTATTGCCATTAAGCTTATTTATTAAGATAAGGTAAGATTTAGTGAGACTATGTAAGGTTTTTTCAAGCCTAATCAGGGTTTAAATATTTAAGTTCAATATCAATATCTGTCTGATGTTAAATTAGATGATATCTACTTTGATTATAAAAATTTTCTGAATTAATAAAGAAGGGAAGTAAAACAAAAATCTGACTCGACAAAATTGTTCGAAATTCTATTAGCTTTTATTAAAAAAAAAAAGCATCGAAATCGGTTCAAAAGGACCCCGCACAAAACCAATGGAAAAGTAGCCCCAGTCAAATTGGCTGAAGTTTTAGTATGATGAAGTTCAGACTGTCCTGATCAAAAGACTCAATGGCTGCAAGTTTAGAAAATGCCCAGTTTCCGAGATACTTGGTCTCAAAGTGTTGAAATCGACGATGACGGTTCACGAATGAAAAAGTTCTATTTTCAAAGCTTTATGAATATATTAAATGCATGTATATCATCACAAACATGCTGACCATCCTAAAACTGTCTGACATATATCAGAAGAACCTTCAGACGTGTTGCAAAGCTTTGAAAACAGGGCTTTTTCATTCGTGAACCGTCATCGTCGATTTCAACACTTTGAGACCAAGTATCTCGGAAACTGGGCATTTTCTGAACTTGCCGCCATTGAGACTTTTGATCAGGACTTTTCCATTGGTTTTGTGCGGGAGATCCTTTCGAGACTGTAGCCTTTTTTGAAACATGAATTTTCATTTGGACCCACTGTGTGGCGGCGGTTGGTACAGATTATCTAATATCTGCACGGTATTACGCGTTGAATGCTATCGAACATTTCTTCTCGTGTAATTTTGTGAGTGCTTGTTGAATGCGAGCGAACTCGTATGTACAAAAAATCAAATTGCAAAAATTAGAATGTTACGCGGAATATAATTACGAATTGCGAAGCTGTAACTGATACGAATAATCTGTACAAGATAACGATCTGACAAGTATTACGTGACGAAATGTAAGTAGGAAGGAATACGAAATCGTTTCTAAATGTCCGCAACTCGAGATAAATTCTTTAATGTTCGGTGTATTAAGTTGCTTTACCCAATCTGAGCCACGAAAAAGAGGCTGACTTTTCCGAAAGCGATAAGTTACGTACATGACGAGACGAAGTATGCTGGAAGATATATAAAGTATGTTGGAAGATACATAAAATTTGGTAAAATGTGTGCAACGTTACGATACAGTGCTGTTCACTATTCTAACATATGTTTCTTTAGAGAATCAACGAACGTCGAACACAAAGAACGTCGCGCGCTTCAGTCGGCATCTGGAAAATAAATGATTTAGCCGCTGTAACACGCGGATTTATTGCTAAATTCATTGCTTCACATCGGACGATATATCATTTAGGATGTTTAACGACGCGAATGTCACATGATCGCCATATCGGCCGATGAGACAAAAAAAGGGAGACCATTATTAGAGGAGATAAATATAACAATTATTAATCGTGTGTTACAAAGTTCCACACCTCCGTACACTGACGCAACGCGAACGATTCGGATCTCGGTGCCAAGGACAAGTGGCTTTTAGTGACGGCATTGATTTTGCGGCCTGCCTCTTTTCTTTTCCAAAACAGTATTCCGGGCGAAGAAAGCCGCTCGCCGCACATTGCGACAGACATAATTCTCGCTTTCAGAAAGTATATGCGCGATGATGTAATTTATAACCGCAATTTACGTACGGTATAACCACTATTATCATACCTGCACGGCATCAGAATACATATGAACATGCATAATAAGAATGATTTTAGTCGCGATAAGTAAAACAATTGCGTCCTTAATATTCATTGATCAATATTATTTCTACGTCAAGAATTCTTGAAATTATAATTCCTACACTGCAAATCCAAATGTGTTATTTTAGCCGAAGCATTTCTTACATATTTCTGGCCGTTTTAACACGATTGAACGTATTAATTTTTATTTTAATACGATTAAACGTGTTAAATGACGTAATTTAACACATAGAGAAACACGCAAAAAGAGCTTCTGTCTAATGTGTCATTTTTAGACGTTTATGCGTGTAAAAATAACACACTTGGATTTGCAATGTATTGCAGTTATAATTGCAATTTGCAGGATAGAAAAAAAAACATTAGATAGGATAGATGTACAAATTTTTCGATATTTGCATCGCGTTTCAGATTTATAAATTTCACGCTTATGTTAAGTACACGTCAGTCTAATTTTAATGTGCAAATATTGATACGTTCTCTAGTTTCTATCGATGAATCATTTAATCGCCCACGGAATTACTAAGCGACGTAACTCAGTGGCATGACAAAATCGTCGTCTCATCTCGAAATCGATTATATCGCATAGCGGTATTCCAGCTCAGCATAGATTCTTCCGGTACGCGTCCTACGACTTTTCTCTCGGCGAGCGAACGGTTTCGTTTCGTTGACACATTCCGCAAGATTAATCGACTCGTATAGCTGGTGTTCGGGCGACATCCCGCGAACTAGTACACGAGACACGGAAATCTACACATTCCAAGAGAGCCTGTCGTGTCTCGTGCAGCTAATTTATAACGTATGTGTTGCTGTAGCTGTTTCGCTGTCATCTCGATGGAATAGAAATAAATCTCGAATATCCGCGAATGTGAAGTGTATATGTAATGAGAAGCGACGCGCGCTTGGATGGCATCCAGCGATCCAGCGCGGATCAAAGAAGAAGTTGAAGAGGGAAACACGGGCCGCGGGTAATGAGGGTGAAGAACGAAGTGATACGCGCGAATACACGCGGATTTTTTTGCTCACGGTATAATGCCTGCAAAGAATGTAATTCCGAGCAGCAGAAGTTAAAAGCGTGGCCGCCGCGGTGGCACACTGAAAACTAGCGAGACTATCCCTTCTCTCGGTGCCACGAAAGCGCTTGTGATGTCGGCGCAAACCGCGGAAGCTGGCCTCGACGAGCAATGTCGCCCAGTCTTACGACAGCCTTCTTGCCGGTACGAACGAGAACTTCGGCCCCGTTGTTTTCTCCTTCATCTCGACGATATACGTCAACGGTTCTTCGGAGAATCGTTCCGCGCCGACCGGAGCTCAGAAACTCGCGCAAAACGCGCGCGATGCACTTCTTCCACGTGAAAGTTTGCCATAACCGCGAGTCGAGTTATGTACTCTTCGATGATTGAAATTAATTGCCTGTCAAACTTAATGCTCGCAAAGTGGTTGTAAAACAGGACTGGTCCTCGCGAATTCTGGCTGGTTGTAATCGCGCCGTGTCTAATCAGGTATATTATCCGGTATGCTGTCTGTTTTTGTGTGTATGTGATCGGTTACTTTCAACTTAATGCATCAGTGAATGCCGAGCGCACGTTATTCAGCCTCAAGCCTTCGTATATTTGTCTACCAGTTTTGTTAGCTTTCTCACTAATCTATTGTACAATAATAGCTAGTTTAAAGAATAACAGATAAGATCTTAATTTACTTTTAACAATTTGTTTAACTGATTGGTTATAATGATATGATAATTATAACTTCACCACAAGTTCGTAATCAAATATTTGCCAAGATGGAAATATGTTACGACACCCGACACTTGCGATGGTTTTTTTTCTACTACATTATTATTTCGAGACAGCACAAGAAGCAATTTCTATTTCAAAGAATTATTCATCTCTTCATTTAGTCAAATCGAATATTACTCCGTTTTATTTGCTCCGTTTTTTAATGTAAATTTATATTTATTGTCATATATTTGCATCACTTATTGAGAACTTTTATTATTGAATATTTGTGTATAGATCAGTTTTTGTAGTTAATTGCCAAAAATAAATTCTCCAATTGTACAGAGTGGATAATAAGTGGATTAAACTCATGCATACACATACGCAAAATTCACGCATACTCGAACGCACATTTACGCACACGACGACACGCGCGGTGTCTCCTGATCACCGGTACAAATATGGTGCGATCGTCTGGATGGTGCATCGAAAACCATCAAGCACCGCGAAAGTTGCATCTGTTGCGCGTGCATACGATCGGCGATTAGTTACGTCGTACTGCACTGCGCCAGGAATGTTAATCAGTAGTTTAGCGCGGCGCGCTTTATTAACTGTGAATTAAAGTTAGTCAGTGTTTCGCGGTATGACGGCATACGTAAGCGTTCGGCAATGCGACAGCATATATGCACCGATGATATGCAATTTACGAGCGGCTGGATATTTTAAGAATTCTATGCTTGTGCATATTTCAAAGCTCGTAGATAGATAAGGAGAGTCCGAAATAAAACTTAACATTTCGATATCCATTGCGAAGAGTTATGCACCGTAAACTTGCTTGATTTAAATTTTCCTACTTAGACTAGATAACGTACATGCAAATGTTTTGTCAATAGATTTGCTTTAGAATGTGAAAATCCTTGAGGTCATGCAAATCTATATAAGCCAAATGATCCGCACCTTCAAATTGAGCAACAAGAAATTCGGAGTAAATCACGGAAAAAAAGGTTTTGCTGCAACAGCAAATCTATTTGTTAAATATAGGACAACTAACATTTTTTGGCTGCGAGAGCTAATTAATTTTGCAATAATAGCAAAACCTTTTGTTGCAATAGCAAAAAGTTTTGCTGAACTTTGCTATTGCAACAAAAGGTTTTGCTATTATTGCAAAATTAATTAGCTCTCGCAGCAAAAAATGTTAGTTGTTCGTATAGTAGCAATCCTTTTTTTCTGTAATCTTATATAAAGTACAGTAAAAAATTAGAAATAAAAAGCCGGAATAAAATAAAAATTGAAGTAAAATAAAATGTTTAGAACGAAATAAAAATATTTAGAGTAAAACAAAAATTTGGAGTAAATCTTAAAGAACGAAATTAATATGAGAGATAAGGTTTTTTCTTTAAAAATCGCATTTTATGAATGAAAAGCAAAGCTTCGAAATTCGATAGTGACTGAGTTCTCTTTCAAGGGTATATTGAATTCATTGACAAAAGTGAAAGATCGCAAAATTGTGCGCTCGCTTGATTCGTCAGACGAAGAGCATGGAAAATCGAAGAGATGATGTCATTTTTTAAACGATAATACGTTCACTGTGCGATGTACAATGTGTTGATATATGCGCGATGAATCATTCAAGTGGTTTGCTGGTTCGCTATTTAATGGTGCAAATATTTTTGCCGATGCAATGCACTTCCTTTCCGCAAGAATTCTTAAAGCATAACATAATACTTAACAGTACATATTACATTAAAACAAAAGAATGCTAAAATGAATTTTACAAGGTGTACAGAAGAACTCTTAATGGAGAGACATTTTTCGTCAAAAACATACATATAACTTCAGAAATGTTGTACAAAGAATAACAAATATTTCCAAATCTCTTACGAGAACTCACGCGATCTTTGACTATAAGCAACGAGGATAGTGCTATTCATTTCTGCCTCACCTTGAATTTGCTACCTTATCAGAAAATGAAACAGATCCGATATTCTATACGATATAGCTTGTTAAAATGTAATTGAAATAGCATCACATACATTCTATTATCTTATTTCTTTTATCACATTTAGGAAGAAATTACATTAAAAAATCGTATTATGTTGTATTATACTTTAACAAATTTTTATCGTCCAAATTTCCCACCTACAAATTCTGTATAGCTTTAACGAACATTAAAATATTTCAGTTGCCATATTATAATCTCAAAATTCAAACTTTTATATCGATATCGAGGATGTATTCGGGAATGCTGTTGCAGACACGGTAAATGGTAAGATGGAGAACTGCGGAGGCGGCCAGCGCCTGCCCCCGGACGGGGACGAATTTCCAGCGGCGTACCAAGAATTCAGCAACAGTAGCAACCAGCCACCGTACAGATATATCGCCGCGACAAGGACAGCGACGATAACCACGAATGGCGGTGGATTGTGCAACGAGAACGAGCCGTTCCGTGCCGGCGAGACTCTTAAAATGCTCGCGAACGACAGCAACGTTGTCGGTTCGAGGAGCATTATTCTACCCGATAGCAAGATGACGTTCGCAGGCGCTGAAAACGTGAGGCAGGATATAAACAAAGCCGCTCTGGCAAATATGGAGAGCGTCCGGTCCGAGATGGGCAAGGCTACGTCGGCCAATATGGATAATATATGTCAAGACGTGAAGTCCACCGAGATTACTAACGAAGAGAAAAAATCATCTTATCATATCTCGGAAGATATCGCGAAGAAAAACGCTCCCGTCGTCTCAGCGGCGAATTCTCTTTATTCTTGTCAGACGACTAACAGCAATTTAATGACGAGCGAGAAGAAAATGGAGATCGCCGGATATTATCAGAAGGACGTAACGACGATCGAACAAGTGCCAAGCCACGTGGAAAAGGACACGCCTGTTGATATGCCACCGCCTCTACCATTGACAGGTACATACTCATTACTTACCTAGCTTCGAATTAATCCTCTCCTCCGTCCTTTTTCTCCAAGAAGCAACGTTAACATACCAGAAATATATTATTAAATTATTTAATTCAATACTTCCGAGAAGATTGATTTCTTCTTCCTTTGAAATCATCTCGAACACATTGCATTTTTACATCATCTCCGCGTTTCTTACATCGTTATACCTCTTGTAAAAGTACGTTGTATTATTCGCAGGTCCGCCAAAAATCGAGCAAACAGTTTTGCACGCGAGAAACGTTCCTACGACAGAATCGCCGCAGAAAAAGTTTTCCTTGAACGGCGATCTCTGGCGACAAGACGACAAGTCTGAGCGATCTGTTCGAGACAAAATTGCCATGTTCTCGTCGCAGAGTAGCCTTGACGCGCCCCTATTTCCTAATACCGTGACAGCGGCAGCAGCCACGAGTAACAGCAAACAACGCCTCTCCAAGTACAAGTCCTCCGAAGATGTTTGCTGCAATGACAAGAGCAACGGACAGAAGGATCGACCGTCTTTCTTCCCCGACAGGACGCAGAGTTCTTTCGATCTGACCGATTCGGCCAAAACTATGACGGGGGATGATTCCGCGAAGAAATATAGCCAGAGGTCGCCTAGTTTGTCTCAGACTATTCAACCTGCTCTGTTGAGTTCAATCGCACACACTACGCGGGTCCCAAAGACGCTACCAATCGTTCCGCCGAAAACCACATCACTGCCAAGTCCGTCCTCGTACGACAAGCAGAATTTCTTAAGTACAACGACGAAGAATTATTGCGCAAGCACCGCTGAAAGCGGCAATTTGCAGAACGCCGTGTATTCGAGTAAAACTGTGGGTTCTTGTAGCAATTCTAGCAACTCGGTCAAGACAACGAGCACGCCTTCATTAGCGCGAGCTACCAGCTTCTCAGGCCCGACACCCTTCACGCAAAATCGAGATTCTCTGACAACCGATTCCATCAGTAACTCACAAATCTCAAGGACGAATTCTTTGGCGTCCACGTTTAGACGACCCGGAGAAGATGTGAGAAAAAACAGCTTAAATCAGCTGATCGAACAGAGACGAAGATCGATATCGAAGCTACGTGGTCTGGTTATACCGGAAAAAGATACCGTGCCGATCGAGCAACCTATCGTCGATCTACCGGAAATCAAATCACGAGATTCGATATTATTGCATCAGGTAAGATTTTAAATATAATGCAATTCACCAAATTTTGTAAAAATTTATCAGCTATTATTTTGAGAAATCAATTTTTTTGAATAGACATCGGACTTTTTATATACAGATTGGTGGAAAGAAGCAATTAATAACGAAGATTATGTTATTTATAATATCCAACATCTTTATACTGCAACATATGTTATCTAGGTATAAATATGTTGGACATTATAAATAACGTAATCTTAGTTATTAATTGTTTTTTTCCACCAATCTGCATATAAAAAATCCGATGTCTATTTATGAATAACATTTTTCTATATTTTACGCATGCAGAAATGTTCAAAATAATGCTACGTTGAATATACGTTTTTCTTTTCCAGATACCAAAGGCAAACATTCAGGACAAGTGGGGGTCTCAAAGTTCCTTAACCAGCAACGCCAGCACGGCGAGTCAGCCCTTGAAAGCGACAACGTCCTTCAAGATGCCGGCGCCTCAGATCCACTCCAAGTACTCCCCGGCTTTCAAGAGAAAGTCTCTCACGGTTTATGGCACTTCAGTGACAACGAGCTCCGCGATGAACGGCAGCAGTCCGATGAAAAGTTCACAATCAACCGCGATGCCCACGTTTTCGGAGCCGCCGAAAAGCCTGGAGAGTATTTGCAGCCCGACGAGAAGCGATTACAGCTTCGAGTTTGCCTCGACAACTAGTTCACCGGATGGCACGCGTACTAGGCCGAGGACGATGCAGAGGAAAGCTCGCTTGGATTACGATGACTCCGATAACGATTCGGCCGTGAGCAGCTCTCAGAGCAGCATATCTCGCGGCTTCAGTCCGCCGATGTCTCCGGTACCATCGGAAAGATCCACCATCTCATCGGAGAGATCTTACGTCTCCGCGGAACTGAACTGCCAACGTCGACCCTTGATCGCGGACGGTTTGAGTAGAATCGCAGTCGCGCGGGATATCAGAGATCCAATTGTTGCATCCGACAAAGATCAATTTGCCTCCAGGATAGGTGTTCTCGGTGAACGGACCTACCTGGTCGAGAGATCGTCTTCCAGCAGCAGCGGCTCGAATCCGCGCTCGCCACAGCCGAACGAGCTCGTGTCGAGGAGCTCGCAGATCCCTCAGAGACAACTGAGGCGGTCGAACAGCACCGATACAAATTGCAGCACGTCCTCGACGCTCACGTCCGGATCTCAAGCCAGCGCCGAGTCCCTATCCCGAAGAGTACTGAAGCCGCAAAGCGTGGAGGCGATAAATCGGAAGAACATCCTAGCGAGTGCCAGATGCCGAAGTGGCAGGGATCTGAACGGATCGCCGCTAATCCAGCGAAAGTTCTCGGACGACGAAGATGCCGCGAAAGGAGCCGTCGAGAACGGTGGGGTTATTCATCAGATGAGCAACAACTCAGGGAATGATCCCGCGAGGAAACAAGAGGTCAAGATCGCCTACATAGAAGTCACGGATCCCTTTGCGGAGGATGAAAGATCGTTTTCGAAGAAGGCGGAGAAACCTAAATTGCCGCCTAAAATGAGTTTCCCGCCGCCGGCTGTTAGACCGCCCAAATCCGAATTGTTGGAGCCGTCGAACGATCTCAAAATGTGGGTTCGAGCGGAAGTGAAGACTTTGGCTCGATCGATGGAAGAAACCTCGAACAGCAAATACGACAAGAGTCCATCCGTCGCGACTCAAAATTTGGAAACGAGAAATAATCGTGGGTCCGTATTTAACGAACCTGTTATTAAAGCATCCAACGACGCTTTGTCTTCGAAGACCAGAACTGCGGTGAGCGATACGAAGGTGGCCGCGGTGGAAATGTCGAAACCGCAAAGTAGAGCGAGTTTAACTCCCAGAAAAAGCATGGAAGACCAAAACGATCTCCTGACGATCTTAACGACGAAGAGCCGCTCCAGATCAGCCATACATGTCGACGAAGGGACTTTCGGTAGGTCGAAGAGCCAAATGAGCCTGGAGGATATACTTGGCGCTAAGCAGGATTTAAAATTGCTCCGTGCGCAAAATACGGAGTCGAAAATCGAGAAGAACGGTGCGATGACAAGCTCGCCGGTGAAATCTGCTTGGGAAATCTCAAAGGAAAATCGATACGGTAGAAGAGGCTCCACTACTTCGAACGAGTCCTGGTCGGAAGACAAACCCTTCGTCTCCAAAATACCTACCTTAGGGAGACCCAAAGCCGCCGACAGCGGTGACGAAACGACGGAAAGCGTCGAAAGAATAAAAAGCACGACGGTGTCGAAGATTCCGACATCCCGTGGCCTGAATCGACGCAGCGCCAGCGTCACGGACATGAAGAAAGCCCTGGAGAAAATTGACACGAGTCCCGCGCACGGCCAGCTACAGCAGAGCGCCAGCAGCACTCACAATCGATTTCCAAGTCTGGACAGCAGCGTGGACGAGAACATCGGGACGGAAATGGACACCGACAGATGCTACGGCGAGCAATTCGGCAGTATCAGTTCGCTGGCTAGCAGCACCAGTCTGATCTCGCAACAGGAACTGGCGCAGCTCGTCGAGGAGGCGAGCTTGGAGGAGGCACGCGGAGCGCACGACGTCATAGTCGTTCTTCTCCACAAGGAGAATCCAACCGGCAGCGTTGGCATCACCTTGGCCGGCGGCGCGGACTGCGAGGTGAAGGAGATCACGGTTCACCGAGTGCTGACACACTCCATCGCGGACAAAGACGGCCGGGTGCAGCGGGGCGATAGGATTCTCAGCATAAACGGTCGGAGCACGCGAGGCCTCACGCACCGGGAGAGCATGGCGGTACTGAAGCAGCCGAGATCGGAGGTCGTGCTGGTCGTGTCGAGGGTCAGGATGGAGGAGGGCGGTAAACTGAGGTCGCGGACCGCGAGTGTCGAAACCATCGTCGAAGGTAAAAATAAGGATATGCGTTTCTCACGTGAGAGAACTCTCACGATCCGTTTTGACGATAACGGAATCGGTGTAAATAAGAGAACTCGGATTCGCACAGGGTTAGAGACGAATGGAAACGTGGAGGACACAGCGTGGGGACCACCGTCGACCGTGGCGGTTTACAAGGACGGAGCTGGCCTGGGATTCAGCCTGGAAGGCGGCAGGGATAGTCCCCTCGGGGATAGACCTCTAATCATCAAGAAGATATTCACCGGTAAATTTTGTAGCAGATCTTCGTGTATAGTACATTTGCGATCGTAATATTACGTAAAGAGTAATGTAGTCCTTTGCACGTGTATAATGATCGTTACATTAAAATGATAAAAATAAGAATAATGATTGTTTATTCGACCCAATTGGCCACCTTTATTTAATACAGTTGTCGCGACGTTTTAACTATTGATTTTGACCCTTTCACAAAGGTTTTTTTCACTGATTTTTCATGACTTAGGTTTACATTTGAAAAGGACCAAAATTAATGTGGGCGAAACGTCGTGACAACTGTATTAAATAAAGGTGGCCAGCTGGGTCAAATAAAAAATCACTATTATTAATTTACTGGCAAAGTAAAGTTTCATATTTGGTTTGATAAAAATAAGATAATAGGAATTATATAATATGCTATCTCAGCTTGATCTTTTACGACAGGAGGTGCTGCCGAGAAAACGGGTGCCTTAAAAGCCGGGGACCAATTGCTCGAAGTAAACGGTAACGACGTTACGCGAATGTCGAGGATAGAAGCGTGGTCTTTAATGAAGAAGCTACACGACGGTGAAGTGAATCTCCTAGTCAGGCATCCTGCCACCAAATCCTCGTGAAGGAATACGAAATCCCGATCGCATGATGCAAACGGAATGTAGAAATGTGCCAACCAAGCGACTGGATAATTTTTCGATCGATATTTGTTACGTAAGCATAATGGTTTATAAGGTATGTTATATTGATTTGTTTTGTTCGAGAGATTTTAGATGTGAATCGATATTACGCGAGAGGCTTTTTCTATCGTGTTTGTAAATTTAAATAATATCGCTGTTTAGTCAAAAATCGAAAGCTCAATCTCGCCGATTTATAAAAAGAAATGAACTATTTCTAGAAGCGCTTAAATGAATCGATTATACATTTACTGTTCTAATTATTACATAGTCATCTATTATAAATTTAATGGACAATTTGTTAATTAACAAAAAAAAAATAAGAAAAAAATAGCAAGTCTGTGTGATTTGCTAATTTATTTTGCTTTCTGATCAGACGTCTCGTAGATCAAACGTACATACGTCTTGTGCATGCAAATAGCAATAAAAAATAGTACAGTAAATGTACTTTTTAAATATACAATGCAAATTTGCGGTGCAATGCAATGGTCTCGATATAGTTTCACCGCAATAGGGAATCAGTATCGCGAAAAGAGACTTAACTGCTGCAAATTTCCAATCTAAATCAACAATGCAAAGTGCAATATCATAATCAGCATAATCAGCAATGATTAAACGTGGAATAATATTTTTGTTTTGTGGATTTCAACGAGAAGTAGCGATACAGCATCTTAATATAGCAATATGTGTTTTGACAACGAAGTATATATATATGGGAATTTCGATGTATGCCATACGCAAGCGAATCGTAATGTTACTGGAATGAAGTATAGGTAGGCATGTCAATTAATCATTTAATTAAGGCGATGCGTCTCGTTGATACGAATCGCTCGTACGACATTAATTCCATAGTGCCGGCCGTGCAGTAATAGTTCGAATTAAGAATTTGCGACAAGCAAAATAGCTGAGTAGATAGTTAATAATATGAGCCTGATTGTAGATCGCCTATTTCTAATCAATTTTACCGTAGCCACCCCGTCGCCTTACTATAGTGGTTCCTGTTACGTTAGGATACAAACGATAGGATATTTTTGTACGAAACGGTGGTCAGAGCCGATGTGTTGTGGCGTTGTGGCAACGTGAGAGAAAGTAACGCGAGAGATCGTTTCAGTTTTCTAACTTTTAAAATGACTTCGATTAAACTTTAATTAACTTAATTAACGATTAACTCAACTGGCAGCAACTTTCTAACAATATAAATTGTTGTTCTTAATCGAATTTTTCTTCCTATGTATTAAACAACAAAAAATCAACTATTCCATCCACGTTAACAAAATAGTACTGCTTGATGAGATAATCGTTAATTATCTCAATCGGAGATTGATCGAGGTCTCTTACGCAATAAAATCACGTGCGCAATAGGTTTATGCTAAAAAGTAGATCGAGTTTCTCAAGTAAGACTTTGGATCACTTTCAAGCTAACTATGGTGCGCTTTTCAAAAATGTTTAAATCAGTTTAGTTAAACTGGGGGTCGATTATGTGTGTATCTTAAAACCAGGTAAAAATTACAAAAGTGAGAAAATTTACTAGAGTATTTACTAGAGTAAATCTGTTCACGATTTGTAATTTTTACTTCGTTTCAAGATACATAATCGATCCCCTGATGTAGTTCATTAATAAAAAAAAGAATTTAATTTAATAGTAGTCATATGTATAATACGCAGTATGTATATGTATATATACAGGGTATCCCGGGACTTACCCCTGACAAACTGCGGAAGTATATTCTACAAGTAAAAATAAGAAAAAATGTTATATATGAAGTTTGGCTAGAAATACTTTATTACAAAGTTATAAACAAATATTGAAGCGGAACATGAAATAGGTAAAAACGGTCCTCTGACTTCTGAGATCTCCAGATTTAACGCCTCTTGATTTTCACTTATGGGGAACTTCAAAAAACAAAGTTTACAGTACAGAAGTGATCATATTGACAAGAAATATTGAAATGAAACATATAGGTAACAATGGATTTTCCATTGTACAGAATATGAATAAAACAAAAATCAATCAAAAATTGTCTAAATTGTCGGGGTTCAAATTCTTACTAGAGAAACTTTATTTAAAAAAAGGCCATTTTGACGCCATCTTGCTATTCGTAATAACGAATAATTTTAAATTTGCTCGCGGCATGAAGAAAGCGCCGACCGCTGTAATGAAATCTACAATCAAATCGCGCCAATTAAATCTCGCACGATTTTTTCAATAGCTTCCGTGAAAGCATTCACGAGATCATGCTAATCCTGATCATCTCGATGAAGCCAATGCACCGGTAGCGGCATAATAATATGCTCAATCACGCGGGGATACCGCATCACCGCATACGTGAATAAAATAATACCGCTCGCGGCGTGCGTATGTCGAGATATTATCAGAAATTGTATTATCGCGAGGCGCGACGCTTTGCGCGATTAGTCGTTTCGCAGCTGTAATAAGGATATAACGGGACGAAACGGAAGGTAATTATTTCAGACGAGGGAAAGGAAGATGGCGAACGGCTGACGTTAAAGACGATCCTCATCGCCGCGCGCGCGCTTCATTTCCCGATCATCCTCACCTGTTGTATCCTTATTAAGAATGCAGCGCTATAAAGTTCGACTCACCGATCTCGACGAAGAGCACCCGGAAGCACGAGGCACGAGGTGAAACGGCACTTCGCGTAAACGCGCGCTTAATCCGCGCGGCGGTGGCTCATCTCCTCATCAAACTGACCGTTAAAATCGCCGCAGTCCGGCCGTCCGGCGTGAAGTGTGCCCAATGCCCATAGACGGATCCATATATCGATCTATCGAAATCTACATTTTGTAATTCGCCGATCCGTTCTATTTGATTTGAATTCTGAGAATTGAGATGTTCGAATGTTAAATCGAAACTCGCCTTTCGTATTTCAATCCTCGAAATACCGTTTCGTCTTCTCCCCTTCTTGCCGTCCATATGGCCATAAATTTTTAAATTGACATTGAAACGCGGACCGATCGATCGTTAGTTGAATCTCAATCGCAATCAGAATTACGAATGCGCCGAGTTAAAAGGGAAAAAGTGTCATACATAACAGATTATTAATATAAAAGAATATATCGGAATATATATTTAAATGTAATACGAAGCGTTTCGGGATATGCATTTATTAAAATTTTGTGCTGTGATATATGTGAGAATGACACGATTTAGTATAAAACAAACAACTATTGATTGAGATACTAATCAATATTACTACGTATTTTAATCCAATGTAAATTCGTTATATATATAAAGCACTGAATTGTTCGTTTTTTTTTATTGTTTAATGTTACAAATGCTCTTTTTATTGCGTATTTCCTATACAAAGCGTTGCAAACAGGGACACTTTATAATATAGCTTTTGGTAAAGATAATATAGCTTTTGGTAAAGAATTTCTCAATATAAATAAAAAGAAAGTTATAATTCATATTGGAAAATGTAATTTCCGCGCACTTTTTTCATTTAAAAAGATTGCGAGAGATGGAAGGTTTCTCGAGTTATATTAAAAAATATGTTTTCATCCCTTTGTTCGCTTAATATATTTATTAAATACTATAATTGTACATTGTGAAAATAACAGCGAATTGTATATAACAATGATTAATACCAATAAAATTTCTTTGGAACACGATCTTCCTTGATACCCATTTCATCCATGATATCCATTTCGAAGGTTTTCAATGCCGGCTGCAAACAAAAAAGATGAATTTAATATTTTATTTCAGACATTTCTACGCAAAATTTGCTTATGTCGCTCTAAACGTTGCAGTAAAATTTTCGTTTATTAAATATATATATATATATATATATATATATATATATATATATATATATATAAAACTTTTCAGTATAACGAATTCTACAGATAAAAAAAACGCGGATAAATTCAAGATATTTTATATTTTACATACTGCAAAAGTTATTTTTTCCACGTCAGCTTTAGTTGTATCTTTTGCCTGCTCTAGATATAACCGAGGGATCCTGTAATTTATCGTCTCTTTACTCGAGACAGGAATGGGAATTAGTCTACCACTTCTAACGGATACGCGTACACGCTGGCCATCCTCCGTGTATCGCCATTCTACTGGAGTTCCTTGCCTGCAACGAATCAAGTTGCACTGTGCTATGAAATATCGGTACTATATGTTCATCTTCGTAAAATGAATTCTTTAAAGAGATACTCACATATCTGAAGGGTCGACCAACTGCACCTGCGAGGTCACCAATAGCGGCTGTTCCTGCTGCAAGTATAAACCAGGAAAACTTTTACTCTTCATAGTGCTTGTCAGCTTCGTGTTAAGTCCTTCGACAATTATCCAATTCCTTTCTTGATAAATATCTTTTACAATCCCTTGCTTTCCTTTATCTTTTCCTACTAAAACCTCTACCTAGACAAAAAATATATAAATCTGTACAAATAATGTACTAATTATATATTAAAATAATATTACCGACATCATCTCCTTTATTTTTTATAAAAATTCTACCAGCAAAATAACGTACTCTATCACCCCGGAAGAAGCTCCAATCCTTAATAGGTTCCACGTGAACAAACTTATGGTATACTCCAGGCGCATTCTGACGATGAAATTCATGAGTCCACGGACGATGTATAGAGAAATGAAATCGTTTTCTTTCAATCGTGCGTGGCAAATAATTCGGCTTGCGAGGTGTCTTCCAGTAAACCTTGTTATAACAATAAATTATAAATGTTAAAATTAATAAATAACAAGATAAAAAATTGTCAGTAGAATGAATCGCCGATTGAGTTAATTGGTGTCACTTTTAAATATTGCGAGCCCAACATAGCATTGTTTTTTTTTTTTTACATCTGACAATTGTGCAGACCTGTGCCATAGCTCGTTCTATGTAGCTGTCCGGTAAATTTGAGTATTTCTTCGACCATTCTGCCATGCGTCTTAACAAGCTGGACGTAAATCTCATGTCTACTTCCTCGAACTGCACCAAAATTATTTTTACCCTTGAACACGATTTTCTTGCGTTATTTTTAAAATACCAATATATGCAAAACGTGCAACCTTTTTGGTTATGTTCACACGCATAGAATAAGCGCAACTGTGACGCGCGCGTTAGGGAATTTTCAACTATTAAAAAATGATGCTTTCAAGAAAAATATATTGTTCCCTAATCTTCTTCTTATCAATAATTTCCCACATTAGCTTAATTTTATTTACTGACAATATCCAAGCCAATTTGTTTTATCTAAAAACGAACGTGAGGTTTATAGTAACTTTTTTTACGCAATCAGCGACTGGCGCGAATTACAAAGATCTTTAAATTAAACGGTCGCTGAACAATAAACAATATTTTGCGAAAAACGTTGCAAAGTTTATTTGTGCGTTTAACGTCATCGGTAGCGACGTAGAGGATTTCAAATTAATTTCCGCAAATTTATCGCGGACGCGAACAGTCTTCGGTGTTTCGGAAGATAGGTTAGAAAAACATCGCGCGCTCCGTGATTTTGTTGTTGCCCGTAGAAGATTTTTTGCGTTATCGCATGCGAGTGACGATGTTGGTCCCGGCAAGGAGCGTGCCGTGCAATCTGCGACGAATCGCCGCATGTGTCACTTATAGAAACAAAATGCGAACGAAGATCGCGCGGCAGGGCGACGGGTCGAATTTGCTGTCCACCTCGTGCTCGTCCCCGAGTATCGCCGCATTCGCCGCCTGCAGAGTTTACGGCACCGAGTCGGATTCCGAGCCGCGGGTCTCCCTGCCCGCGCTCGTGGACGGCGCCGAGATGTTCAATCCGTCTCTTATACTCCCGTTTCGCTTTTTCTTCCTGTCTTTCTTTCAGATTCCGCGCATAGATAAAGAATTTCTTCTATCCGAGACCCTCGACGGAACAAAATATGTATGAGACTTTCTATGACTGATTAGAAATATATATATATATATATGTTTGGATACTGATAAGTGCATTCTTACGTTTCTAGGCAATAACAGTAATATCCAAGGCTTTAGCGAATAAAGACTACGATTCCTTAGAAGGTCTTGTGGCAGAAGATATGATAGAAGTTTTAAGGACAAAGATCGAGACTCTTAGCTCTGGGCAAAGATGGTTAATTGCGGTAAACGAGGATGATATTGTGTTTAATGTCTTGGGTGATATTGCAGTTACGACAGGTAAGAGAATTATTAAGCTGATACCAGTACCCTACAGATATATATACGTATATCTCTTATTTACAGATGAGGAGCATTCCATTGAAATTAAAACGATCTGTCACTACATCCCAGAAAAAGCCAAGAAACAAGAGAGGCTACAGACAATGACAGACATCTTAAAATTAGAGGACTTGGTAATGTGTAATTATACATTTACCCGTAAATATGTAAATAATATTGGTGGTCCATGGATTGCAACTTTTGTAAATCACTACAGTATTAATACATAAAGTAGTAGATACATTTTCAGAACAGTTTGAAATAAAATTCGCGTTAATCCGTTTATTCATTTGTTGTCACTGTAGAAAATAAGTGCTAGCCCTCTTAGATGTAACATTTCTTTATATTTTTTTAATGAAAAGATATCAGTGCGATACAAGGTTATTTACAAATTTACATTATATTATATTTCATATATGTATATATAAAATAAATCATATTAAATCATATTTTATTCACAATTGAAGTATATCAATTAAGTTTGTATATTCTGTACATGTTAGCTGATCTTTTTTAATACTAATGGAATATAATTTTTGATGTCCAACTTTATTGCGTCAATAAGCGCTCCGTTTTTGTTAACGGATACAATCAAAAATCCCTGTAAAATAAAATAAAATATTCTGTAATATGAACACATTTACACATGAACATATTTACCGCATGCGAACGATGAAATTTACGCGTTTAAAGTACCTGATAGATTTGTGGATTATGTATCCAACATACTTTGGAGTTTGCAGTTTGGAACAACTTATTCTGTTCTGTATACACAGAGTTAAAAAAATTTACTTCCAAATCGTCTAAATTACACACTGAAATCTTAATTATATTTAAATACGGCTCCATAAATAACGAGATATCAACTTTGGCAGAAATACCAGCTTGATTGAGGTTTATTTCAAAAGATTTACTTGGAAAAGCTATTAATTTATTTAAACACTTCAACGCGGGTGATAGATCTCCTGTAATAATATAAATGGAGGGGTAAAAACCACAGTGGTGTCAAATTTTTTAAAATATTTTCTCGTATGCATAGATGCAATCTGTACAATATATAAATTGCATCTATGCACACGAGAAAATATTTTAAAAAATTTGACTTACACCACTGTGGTTTTTACCCCTCCAAATGTCATATAACATTAAACATATTTAATGTATAAATTAAGACGTAAGATTTTTATCTAATTACTTTTGCAAATTGCATCAGTGAGACGAAAAGGTTTAGTAATGTTAAAGGCAAACATTGGAATTTGGTTACGTTCTTTTCCCTTTAACAATTTATCTATTGCTGCAAACACAAATTAATTAATTACCAATTAGGAAATATTGGAATTATATTGGAATTATAAATTCTTTCATGTCTTACATTTTCCTACTTCTTCAAATACTTTGGTGACTGGGATATTTTTACTGATATATTTACTCAGGTGCATTGCATATAATCCATACTTGCTATTTGCTCTTTCATAACTAGGACGATGGCTAGATGTGGAATATGCTTGTACTAAATTTCGTAGATTTTTCTCACTCTTATATTCTTCGACTTTAGGTATTTCATTATGAATATCAGGATTACATTCTCTGGGGGAAAAAAAAACAATATTTTTTATATATCTGAATATTTGATCGTATTATCCATTTTTATATCCTCAAATTCTCAATATTTATATAAGAATAGATGATTATAAAATTCCTTACTTTGGTGGTACAGTTTGACACATGTCCAGTATCGTTACTAAAAGAGCAGGTTCATTTTTTAATGATATAGCTAGCAATTCGCTCTCGCAAATCGCGTCTTTTCTTAAATAAGATTCTGGCGCGTTGACAGCAAGCATATAACTTTCTTGCATTTTAAAACCATGCCCAGCATAGTAGAACAATCCTACATTGATATAAATTTTAATAAGTGATTACTATATTTCCGTATAGTGTATCTATGATAACTTACCATAAACTCCTTCCATTAAAACTTCCCCAAATGCCTTTATAGCATTCTTCATCTGTTCAAGTGACAAGTTTACAAGGCAGATTACTTTAAAATCCATCCCATTTAATAGATTACAAATTTTTGCAGCATCATTTTTAGGTGTCTCCAGACACATCTGATTTTCATAATCGCAATTTGCAATGATCAAAGCTATTTTTGCAATTGCCTTTTCACGAGGAAGATCGAGCTATATCAATATGAATATCAACTATATGAATATGTATTATCATAACAGTTTTATAACAAAATTTTTATTTAATCTCTTTACTCAGAATTCTCATAAAATAATGCATTACAAAATGTAATTCTTACCATTACATGACTTCTTTGAGTGATTACCTCATTCACATCATTGCTTATGAAGCAATAATATTTTCCTTCATGCTTAGAGCCAAACTGTTTTATCTAGAATATTATTTTTCTTTTTTTGTTACAAAATATTACCTTATCTAATGTTAACATTACATATACTTATTACATTACATATAATATTACATTATGTATACTTACGTGCAATACATTAGATGTTTCTCCTTCTAGTCTTGTATTATCTCTGAACCACTGATAACGTGGTTCAGGATGACCACGCGCTACACATTTAATTAAAAAATCTTCATCTTCCTTAAGCTCTAAGAAAGCAGGCGGTTGCTGCTGTATAACCACAGGCACATGAGATATATTTACAAAAACTGATCTCGTTACCAATACTGCTCCTTCATCGTCGGTGACTTGTGAGATTTTGCAGTTATACTCTCCAGCTTGATCGTGGCTATGAGAAATTATATGTAATAATCAATTGATTTGTCACACCACAAACTTAGACAATATTCTTACCTATTTATAACGATGTCAAGTTTGCAACTTTGCTGTTTGTGCAGCTCAATGTTATCGCAACACCATTGGTAACTCGGCGATGGTATACCTGTAGCTTTGCAAGAAAGACGAAGATGCTGGCCAAGGGATATTTCTAAAGTGTCACGTCCCATATCATCGGAAGGATGTTTAACAATTACTGACTCCTCTAATAACAATTTCATTAAAAATCAGATTGTTGTGTGAAGTGTTTTGTCTACAGTTCTGTTAATTCAACTAGAGTAAAGAGATAGACATGTACCTGGATAATGTAAAACTGACAAAGCATCGCCAAGTTCGCAGTCTCTGAGCAACGTGCATAGTATTCCAACTGTGCACATTTTTACATTGAGCTCAAACAGTAGATTGTCCGCTGGTGTTTTCGTAGCACTGGTATTCCGTTCTAATGACTGTAGCCACGACTTCCTACATGTGACAAATATATAAAGATCTATTAAGGGCAGACGCTCGATTGATTTTGATCGGTTATCCGAATCGTCTCTCCTTACCAATGATATCCAAGTTGTTTGGCTACGTGACAAGCGAGTACCTGCCAGCTTGAGTTCTTGTTCAACTCGTGAATCAATTCGTTGTATACTGTTGACGGGATATGTTCTAGATACACGTCTTCGTTGATTTTTGCCATTCTTAATATAAATTATATTTATTGCTGTACAATTAAGGCGATTAAAGGACAATCGACGTTTCGATTTCCCTGCTGTCAAACTGACGCGTTACTCATCACTGCACGTATTTTCCAGAAACCAGATTTTCCTCGATATGATAGAAGGAAACTAATGAATAAACGCATATTTTAGGAAAAATTGCATTACAATTTTTTTTTCTAAGATTTGTTCATCAGGAATATAACAAATATTTCATGAAAAATTACATCTAATTATATCTAATTTTATACGCGATAAAATTTTATTTTCTTCGTGGGTGTTTTTTTCCGTACACACTCATGCATGCATGGTGAAACGAGAGGTGATTTTTTTCCGATGAATTCAAGTCGTATTCAGTCGCATTCGCCAGCCGATTGGCTGCGTTCAACGGAAACTAGGGCTGCATTCCGATATTCACTGTCAGTACTGGCAAATCTATATTTTACGCACGGTCGTATACACAGGTCTGGAAACTAACCCCTGGTTCCGATATTCACTGCCAGTACTGAAAATCTATAGTTTGCGTCACGTATACTATAGATTTTCAGCACTGCCAGTATGTACACTGCCAGTAAAAAAGGAACACAGCCCAAAAGTCAAATTTCAGTGGTGGGGGTAGTCCGCTTAGCGTTTGAAATTTTACGTCTCCGGCCGCCACTACGCGTCGCTTTTGGTTATGGTACCTGGTTAAAATAAAGCGCGTAAATAACCTTACATAACCTGATATTAATGTCATTAATACCACGTATGATTGTGTGATACTGTGCGATATAATGACTAAATCATGCGCGGTTCCAATGTGCAAATCGCGAAATTATTCAGCAAAGAAGTGTTCGTTGTTTAAAGTGCCGTCAAATATCGAACAATGTAGAAAATGGATCGCTGCGATTCCGGGCATTGTTGATCTGAAGCCGTCGCAATTCGTTTGCGAGAAGCATTTCGAAGAACATCACATCCTCAGGAAATGGGTCAAATACGATAATGATCGGGTTATCGCCGAAGTAAGTTTAATGATGGTCACATTTTTTCTATGCTATAATTATATTATAATTATATATACAAAGACTTGCGTGACTATTGACATAAGTAAATATTTTGACTCGTTCTTGCTGAGTTAACTTTCAAATGATCTTATGTTACCTCATTGCATGTTTATTGAAGGCTCCTTACTTGCGCACTCGACTCCATCCGTTGGCTGTTCCTTCAAAATTTGACAGTCAGAGAAAGGTGGAAAATATCGCCACTGCTGGGGATTCTTCAATTGGCCAACGCATCAGTGCAGAGCATAATTATTTCTCTTTGGACGAGCCCTCGATGAATACAACGGTCGACGAATCTTGCAATGAGAAAATACATTCTTCGATAGTCCGTCTTCCTCCGTCTACAGAATTCTCGAACATTGCTCTGATCCAGGAGCCTTCTTTCGTACAAGGTATACTTTATTATTCATTGATTCCTTAGAATAGATATGGACATCGTGGCATCTGAAACAGAGAGTGACTAAATATTAAAATTGCATGAGTGTATGTTTTAAATTTGAATTCTTTTCACAGATGTAAAAACTAATGGGTCTTCGGTAATGGATGGAGTTGATATAAAAACCACGAATATAATACTCCATGAGGATGATCTTTCGCCAAGGGATGTAGCCACCATCGAGTCAATTCAGGAGCAACAAATTCAGGATGTAACCACTTTCGAGTCAATTCAGGAGCAACAAATTCAGGATGTAACCACTGTCGAGTCAATTCAGGAGCAACAAATTCAGGATGTAGCCACTGTCGAATCAATTCAAGAGCAACAAATTCAGGATCATCCGGTGGCACATTGTGCACCTGAAGTCTGTGAACGTCGCTTTCACTTTTCACAAGTCACTTTCAGCTATGGTAAGTAAAATCGCATTTAAATAGTAACCGTAAAGCGTGTTTTCCAAAGTTTTCATTCGTCTCTGTTTCCATAGGTACTCCTGGAGAAATTACGGACTCTACCTCGATACCATGGCCGTGGACTGTCGGTGAACTAAGCACCGATATCGGCAGTTTTCTGTTCACATACGCTATAACGAAGATGGAAAACGACGATAAATTCCCGGTTGTGGAAAGAAGTGTACAGCTTTGCGCCAACAAAGAACTTCGCTACTTCGTGTATGGAAGTGCCGTTAATGTACACGGATGTAAACTTCCTCAAATCTTGGAGGACATAGCGTCGCTACCGCAAGCTTTGAAAAAGTTCCAAAATATAAATCTGTGCAACGGTCTTGGCACCATCAACGTTTATCATCTGTCGGCGGATAGTGCGTTTAAAGATTATGTCGATCGATGGCATTCCAAAAACTGCACTTTGATCTCAAAACGGAAGAGATGTGACCACTGCATGAACATGAGAAACGTAGTGCAGATGAAAGAAGCGAGATCGAAAACGAAAGTATCGTTAAAGCGTGTATGTCGAGTTTCCAATCCGATAGATCAAAGGAAGTTAATCGCGCTGCGCAAAAAATGTTTCCGTGAAAGACGGCAGAAGAAGACAGCCCAGAAACGCATACAATTATTACAGGAATCCTTGCAAAATAAGGCAAAGTGCATCTTCAGTGTCGCATTTGGTCGATCTGAAATCAAGAGGAGGACTGATTCACGCAAATTTGAGTTTTTTCAACTTAATTCGTCACGTAGAGGCATGTTTTGCTAAATATGCATCCCGGCGCGATGTTTTTGATTGCACGCTAGATTAAGTTATGTCTTCTTTTAAATTCACTTTTCCTTGCAAAGAGCACGCCTCAGACATTTTGTCATATTCGATAATATATTACATTCGACTAAGAATGAGGCAAAATGCCCACCAGGAAAATCTCAAAATCGCAAAGAAATTTGTTGTAAAAAAAAATTGTCTAAATTGACGAATCAATAAAATTTTTTTTATGATTTTCAATGTTATGTTTTACCCTCTTCTGAATAAAAATCGTACATGCTTATCAGCGTCGTTTCGATTAACGAAATTGTAGATTTCTTTCAATATTTATAATGATGAAATTATTCATTTATGCAACGTATAATAGGCATATTAATTTTCGTTTTATTTCTTATTCTCTGTTTTTCCGGAAATATCCATACATATACATATATATCATACACACGGTCTTATAATATATCATACATACACACATATATATGTATATATATATTATATGTATATAGGTTAAGATTTCATGCGCAGAGCGCTTGCGCTATGCGAACCAGGACCATAACACACAGCGCAGCCCTTGTGGCCACAAGCCAAATAAATTCTCACACGCTAAGCGAACCATCCCCACCACCTTTGTTTCCAGACCTGTGTATACGACCGTGATTTTACGTCACGTATACTATAGATTTTCAGTACTGAAAGTTGCTGACAGTGAATGTTCGGAATGCAGCCTAAGAAAACGAAAAAGCAGCTCAACGAGCGCTCAATTCGTCATGGGTAGCGACTGTGTTTATACACGACTTGAAGGGTTCTATTCGGGGCCGCTAGGGACGCGCAACATTTCGCTACCCTTGACGACCGTATTTTATTTATTATAAATTTTTAAGAGCCAAAATGAAAAATTCGACTGTACCGGGTTGCGGCTGATCTTACATAATTTTAATGAGATTTGTTAATTAATTTGGCTAAAATTTTAGGAAAAACGAATTCGTAATTCCGGCCGGCCGACATGTCGAATTATGCTGCGTTTCCACTATATGCGTCGCGCGTCGCGTATAGTGGGAACGCAGCATTACGGATTCGTTTTTCACAAATTTTAGCCAAATTAATTAACGAATCTAATTAAAATTATGCTCGTTTTAGGGCCGGTTGTTCCAACCTGTTGGTAATCTAACTAATAGTTAAATCATATGTCTATCTTTGTCTAATGTAAAGGATAAACAAAGATATATATGATTTAACTATTAGTTAGTTTACCAAAAGGTTGGAATAACCGGCCCTTAAGCCGTAATCACACTACGGCTTTAATCAGTAAGATCAGCCGCAACCCGGTACAAAGCCGGGATTTTCCATTTTGGAAGCAGCTAACCCAACCCGACAGAGGTCTCCACCGGTACTCCTGTCGACCTCTTCTTTTTTGATTAATGGCACCCGCCTCTTGCAGTGGCGATACGGCCAAGTTCTTGTTAAAAATGAGTGACGATAAAACTTGTGTTACTATTATAATATGGCTCGTTTCCATTCGAGCGGTGAGACGGCGTTGACTGTGCGCGGAGTATAGAAAGGAAAGCTTAAGTGGCGGTAGAAGGGAGCGTGGCGCGTGATTTAAATTTGAACTTCTATAGCCTTACAAAAGGCCATACCCTTAAGCTGGATGCACAATACAAAGCTACAATATTGATACATGATGGTTTCTGATAGGTTGAAAATCTATTGCCTGTGATTCCCTGTTCCTGTTGCCTGCATACATAATACATACGTATGAGTCCCGTGAGACGAAAGCGCAACCTTGCGGAGCATTAGTATACTACTACTTGACTACTTGACTCGGCATTCGGTCGCACGTTTTGACAATTTTTCCATGCTATTTCGGCCTCCTTATCACTATTCTTCATAGTTCTGCCAGGTTTGAAGTAATGTCAAAATACTGTGCTGTACCTAATTGCAAAACAGGCTACAAAAGCCTGAAAATGAAAAGCTCTTATTTTAGAGTGCCAACGAATAGCGAACGGCTCAAAAAGTGGCAAGCAGCGATTCCTGGCAAGAAATTGATTCCATCGCATTTGGTTTGTGAGAAACACTTTGAAGAAAAATATATTTCCCGAAAGTACATCAAGCATGACGCGAACGGGAAAGTTATTGCAGAGGTAAGTTCCAATTTCCTTAATTCATTCGGCAGTTTGTCGTATTCATGCCATTATCATATGGTACTTATCAATAAAATAAAAAAATATTGTTACATTTTTTTTGTAATTTATTGCTCATAAAACTCAATGCTGTATTATTTTTGTTTTGCTGTTGAAGGTTATATATAAACGTCCTCGTCTACACGAATCAGCCGTTCCAACTATATTCGAAAGCAATGAGCAAATTTTCAAAACAATACAAAAAGAAGAGTTAGACATCGTTGATACTTATTTAGAGAATGAAGTTGCAGCATCTCCAACACACAATTTGTTCGATGTTACTGTTGCAATCAATGAATCGCCGATCGTGAAAGTCGAGCCAGAAACTGAGTTTATTCTGCCGGATCTGCCAAATGATGTTGCTGAAGGTGCATATTGCATAGTACTTTATTTCCAATAAATCAACATTTTCATATTGTAATTTTATTATAGAAGAAGCAACCGATCTTGCAACAAATATCATATATGGGCCAATTGCTGCAGAAACTCCAGTCCTGGCAACTCGTGACACAACTTTCAACATTTCATCGGTTACTATCACCGAAAGTAAGTTTTATGAATAAGAAAAAATAAGACTATACGTACCTTGAAACATTTTTTTAGTCAATACATAGCACATTTAGCACTATGTAAATTTTCCATAGCTACTGCTATTGCATAGTGCTTTATTTCCAATAAATCAACATTTTCATATTGTAATTTTATTATAGAAGAAGCAACCGATCTTGCAACAAATATCATATATGGGCCAATTGCAGCAGAAACTCCAGTTCTGGCAACTCGTGACACAACTTTCAACATTTCATCGGTTACCGAAAGTAAGTTTTATGAATAAGAAAAAAAAGACTATACGTACCTTGAAACATTTTTTTAGTCAATACATAGCACATTTAACACTATGTGAATTTTCCATAGCTACTGCTATTGCATAGTGCTTTATTTCCAATAAATCAACATTTTCATATTGTAATTTTATTATAGAAGCAGCAACCGATCTTGCATTTACAAATATCACAAATGAGCCAATTGCTGCAGAAACTCCAGTCCTGGTAACAACTTGTGGCACAACTTACAACATTTCATCGGTCACTATCACCGAAAGTAAGTTTTATGAATAAGAAAAAAAAGACTATACGTACCTTGAAACATTTTTTTAGTCAATACATAGCACATTTAGCACTATGTGAATTTTCCATAGCTACTGCTATTAAAAGCTATGCACCTTGACATGTACTAGAATACTTGAGAACTACAGAAGAAACTTACCTTGTAGTCCTCGCGCCATCCTCGTCTTCATCGCCGCAAAAATGTGTGACGCGACCGATTGTATTATTGCAGATAAATCAAGTGCACATCCCGACAACAGCGGAGGCTATTCCGTGACACTACCTATGCCGTGGATTGTGGGTCAGTTACCCAGGTCACAATCAAATCAGTACCTGGTATTTTTGTATACAGTAACGTTGAAGAGACAGAAAACCGACATTCCGATAACCCAAAGATGTGTAACCCTCGATGAGCAAAAAAACCTACGTTATTACATATATGGAAACCTCGTTAACACAGATGCAACGAATCTCGTGCAAAAATTGGACAACATAACAATGCTCCCAAGTATTTTGACCAACTTCCAATACAAGAGCCTGTGTTGTGGCATGGGCGATGTGAAGGTCCGTTTTATGCAAGCAGAGGATACATTCAAAAACTATGCTGATCAGTGGCATCACGGCGTATGTTCTCTGCTATGTTCAAGAAGAAGATGCGATTCTTGCACTAAGTTGAGGAGGAAGGTCCTGCAAAAGGAAAGAAGATCAATAAATCCGCATTATGGAATTCGGATCAGTGGCTTGTCGAACCCAGTTGACAAATATAAATTACAAGTGATTCAGAGAAAAATGTTGCGCAAGAGACGCGAGAAAAATCAAGCAAAAAACAATCGTCAAAATTAATAAATCAATAAGTCTTTATTATTTACTACATTGTGCGCTGTTTTCGATTATTTATACCTGCCGTTTTTCATTCACGATCGACACGTGGAATTTTAATTTTAAGTTTAAACTGCACTTTAACTCCGTATTTTATTTATTATAAATTTTTAAGAGCAAAAATGCAAAATCGGGCTCTTTAGCGCACTGCATTATTATATAAAGAGTATATTTAAAAAAAATTCACGAATCTATGTAACTTATTTTATGAGAAATCTTGTTATTACGAATTACGGATTCGTAATAACAAGATTTCTCATAAAATAAGTTACATAGATTCGTGAATTTTTTTTTAATATACTCTTTATATAATAATGCAGTGCGCTAAAGAGCCCGATTTTGCATTTTTGCTCTTAAAAATTTATAATAATAATAAATAAAATACGGAGTTAAAGTGCAGTTTAACGTGCATTTAGTGCATAAAGTGCACGTGAGTGCACCTGAGTTTGCCTGGGTCGCCTGCCGACCCTTAATTGAATGAGAATTGAGAAAGAGTGAGAGCGACGTCGAGTAGCAAAGTTATCTAAAGTTATCTAAGGCTATCTAAAGTTATCTTAGATAATTTTAAAGTTATCTTTAGATTTTTAATATAATTATATATATTTTTAATATATTAATTTAATTTTTAGACAACTTTAGATAATTTTAGATAACTTCGCTGCTCGACGTTGCTCTCACCCCCCCTTTCTCACTTTTATTCGTCCAAAATAAGATACCAGCGGCATCAAAAGTACCACGTGACTATAATTCTTTTCCCGCGAAGCGGCTTTAAGCCTTGTGTCCACGATGCTAGAACTGCGTCCGAGTTTCGGTTTAAGCCAATGAAACTGCTGCTTTTCTGTAAGAGCTGCTAGTTGATTGGCTTAAACCGAAACTCGGACCGATTTCTAGTATCGTGTAATACACAAGGCTTAAAGCCCGGTGTCCACGATGCAAGAACTGTGTCCAAGTTTCGATTTAAGCCAATCAACTTGCAGCTCTTACAGAAAAGTAGCAGTTTCATTGGCTTAAACCGAAACTTGGACACAGTTCTTGCATCGTGGACACCGGGCTTTAGTGCAGCGCTCTAGTGACAAATTATTACTGAGCGCGCCCAAGCGCAGATTGGCGACTTTCGCGGCTCCTGCAGCAGCCCTAGGAAAAAAATGGCCAAAGTCCCTAAGCTAGTCGTTGTGGATACGGCCGCGGGGTGGCGCGGCGATCGGCGGGGCCATGGTCGGCCCGCGAAGTTGCAGCTCCTGCGCAATGCGCGTGGCGCGCTGCGCCGCATGATCTTGCGTATCAGTATCAGTGTTCGCCAGTGCCATCCGGAAGGCGCACATCGGGTTACGCGGGTAAACGCAGCGCGATAATCGCGATCCGTGCGAGATTCCGTGCCGAGCGTTGGTGCGTCGTCAAATCAGGGGGGGTAAAAAAAAACCCAGGGAACGGTCGCGAGGGAGGCGGGGACGAAGGGTTCGTTCTTCGACACTAGGGTGGCTGGTGGTCGGCGGCGGTCGTCGGTCGGCGGTCGCTCGGTGGCGGCGGTAGTGGTGGTTGGTGGTGGTGGTGGTGGTGGTGGTGGCGACGGCGGCGGTGGTGGTGGATGCTCCGGGTTCCGCGAGTGTCCGCGAAAAACTAGTGCCGCGAGCCATCATGGCGAACCCACGGAAATTCAGTGAAAAGATCGCGCTGCTGAACCAGAAGGAGGCGCAGGACTCGGCGGCATTCGAGGCGATCATGAAGGAGGTCTCGAACGTTACGAGCAGAGTAAGGAATTATCCCAGTTATCGTTTCCTTTTCGGCGTGGGTGGCCTCGCCGTGCCGTGCCGCGCCGCGATCGCGCCGTGACCCGTCGTGCACCTCCCTCGGCTCTCAGATGTTAGAACGTAAACAACGGCTGTCCCGCCTCGCCCCCCCGACCCCGCGGACCCCCCATCGCGTTCCCTCCTCGGTCCCTCCTCCGCCCCTCATATTCTCTTGCCGTTCTCGTTTTCTCGTTCTCCCTCCGATTCCCCCGTCTCTTTTTGTGCGCTTACCGCGCTGTCGGTTTCCGTGTGCGTGTGTGTGTGTGCGTGTGCGTGCGTGCGTGCGTGCGTGTGTGTTGCCTGCCTCTGCCCTGCCTGCCTGCCCTGCCTGTGCCTTGCCTGTGTATCGGCCGGGTTGCTCCGCGAGCGATCGAGCGTATGTGTATGTCGACTGCCGCGGCAAGTGCATCGCGCGCGCGGCACGCGTACGTACGTGCAACACACCGCGAGCGACGCACATCCGCGCGCGCTCCGATATACGTCGCATGAATGTTCGTCGAGCGCGTGAGCGCGACGTTTACTCCCGCGCTTCTTCCGCGCGAGACGCACGCCGCGCCGGAGACATACGAGAGATACGAATTGCGTGGCGCGGCGCGGCGCGACACTCCTCGGAGACGCTTATCGAGGCGCGATTACGCGTCGCGGATTAATCTCCCGCGGCCGCGAGCGCGATCGATCCCGCGCCGACGGTCGATGCGCCACGCCACGCCGCGCGAAACTCACGTTGCGAAATTTTAACGCGAAACAAAACGAACGATTCCGCTGCAGTATCTCCGTATCTCCGAATTCGTTCCCGAATTTGTTGTTTGGCAATTCCGCGCGGAGTACTCGCGGAGTATTCGAACGGCGCGGAAACCGCGCCGGATGCGTGGCACGCGGGATTTCGTATTTCGCTGAAAAATAACATCGAGAGCCAAGCGTCAACGTTTTTCCCCCCTCGGACGGTCTCGCGGGTGACGAGCGAGCAGCAGCTCGGCGGCGCGTTCGATTCGTTTCGATGCGCATGTAAACATTCCGCTCTCTCAATAGCATCGCGCCGGCGGCCCTCGAGGTATTTTCAACGGGAGCGTCGGCGAGGTTGGGTCGATGCATTTAGCGTCCTCGAGCGCACCTCCGCATGCCCCCGTGCGGTTAAAACGGACCGCCGTGCTACGTCGCGCCGCGCCGCGCCGCGCCGCGCGCCGGGGAGCGTTCGCCAATCGCGTCGAAAAGATAAGGACGTCTCGCGGGACCGCGTTCGACGCTATCCGAGCATCTCGGATAGCGAGGGCCCTCTGGAACAAAACGAGACGCGATCGGGTCTCCGCGTCTCTCCCGCAGAAAGAAGATTGCTTGGTATTTTATTTTAGACGTCAAATCGTTTGGGACAGGGGTCGGCAAACTGCTCCGTTTATTTCTGTACGGCCTGCGTAATTATTACTGTTGTATCCTGAATCTTTCATTGATAATAAATTGGTTTTCTACCTTGTTACACAGAGTGTTTTCTAAGGAAGTACAAAAGATTGATGGGGATATTCCGTGGCTTATTTTAGGAAGAAACGGCCCTATAAACATATGCCCTAAACTGCTTCGTTTACAAAATACAAGGTGTCAAGAAAAAAAAAAAATGAAAATTTCGAAAATGTGGAAAACGTTTAAAGATATTTTATTCAAATTTGGTATGGCTACATGTGGTATTAAGAACCATTTTCAGTACTGGTTCTAAAACTGGACCTAAAAACATTTTTAGGTCCACCAGAGGTGTGCGTCTTTGACACCCTGTATTTTAAAACGAAGCAGTTTAGAGCACATGTTTATAGGACTTTTTCTTCCTAAAATAAGCCACGGAATATCCCCTTCAATTTTTTGTACTTACTTAGAAAACACCCTGTAGTGGCTACATAATGCTATAATCTTGACCCGCAAAGCCTAAAATATTTACTACCTGGCACGGAAAGAAGCTTGCCGACTCTTGGTTTAGAATGAAAAAAATGCTTAAATGATTGACTCTTAAGTATCAATTGTCGTGTCGTTATCTGGCAGCTCTTAAATCGTCATTTGTCACGTCTCGTCTATCAACAAAACCGAATTCCATTAGATTTTACAATATCCGTATGTATATAGGGTTGAAATTTGTTCGCTCCCGGAGCGTTGCTGTTTAAAGTACCGGCATTCGAATCGGCAATCGGAGAATGGAATCCGCTACGGAGATAAGAACCAGTTTATCGGAGCGTGGTCCACGGGAGGGCCGATATTGCGCCGCGAAGCCAACGTTTACGATCGGAAAAAGGAAACCGAAGAGATCCCGGGCACTTTCGCGACCATAGAACTATTAGAACTAACGTTCCGTTACGTCACCCGAATGGTAACGAGGGTGGCAGGACGTATGACGAATCTCCAGTCCCCTGACTCCGTAAGTCTCGCACAGCGGGGAGGAGAAAACAGCTGGTTAGCCTGCGGGTAATGCCTCGCAAGTGTTTGAGTTTTCGTTCCGAAGGCGGCAAAGATCGCTTACGACCGTTTAATGTTTTTGCGGTGGCCATGGTTGTCAATGACCGGACCTGTACAGGTGGCCTCGGCGAGCAGCTCGGTGGGTGCTAGTCCCACGGGATCCGGCGTTCCGGAGACCCCGCTGTCCGTCAAGAGTGCCGGCGCCAGTCCACCGCAGTCCAGCGGCAAGCATCTGCACATTAACCTGGGAAATCAGTTCAGGGCGGGTGGCTCGCTGCCGAACGTTAACAACAATGTCAATTGCGGCAACGACGCGAAAGAGCACTCCTCGCCGCATCCCGGCGCGATCCACTCGATCGACCTTAAGGTCTGTACCGCTCATTCCCCGAACGAAAATACATCCCACAGTTGTTGTTGCCCCGGCTTGTTGTCTCCTGAACGTTTCGTTGCACCCACCCTCTCTCTCTCTTTCTCTCTCTCTCTCTCTCGGACGCACCCTCATTTCGTTCCACGGAGAAAAATTTATTCCAAGTCGCGTCAATTCGCTTCGGAGATTATTGGTTCAGGCACGCGCTGCCTCAGGCTTATTCGAAAAGATCTCGGCGATCGAAAGAGTCAATTTTTGGCCCAGGCTTTGTGATATTTAGACTCGAAACGCGAAGGTTTAAATTGTCATGTTTAAATTGTCAGAGCGCAACAAAGTTCGATTTGGAGTTTCATTTTAGCTGAACGCAATGTTTTTAATCAGAAAGAAAAAAACTTGTGTTAGAAAAAAATTCTTCTTTACATGAAATTGATGTAAATCACATTATTGTTAAGTAATAACTTTGTCATGCATTTCGCGTTGAAACTCATCTATCATCATTACGAAAAGTTCTCCAATGAGAGCTTCTTTTAACAAAATGAAAAACTTTTCTCCGTGTTTTCAAGGGTCGTTCCGTACTGCAGAACACCTTGCGATTCGCTTTGTTTCGCACCAGATTCCAGTGTGATTACGAAACTTATTTCGAATAGCACAGTGTAATGTCTTGCTGTTTATTTCGTTCGCGCGTATATGAAGTAGGAAATGTTTGTATTGGCAAATGTCGTTCACACCCGGTGCACCCTGCACCGAACGCAGTAGGAGTTGTGTCGACCGTAGCAATTTCCTTTTCGTAGTGATCTTCCCCCCCTTTTTTTTTCTTTTTGCAATGTCCTCGCACAGCAATGGAGTTGCATGGCACGTTACGCAATAGCACGAATTACAAATGTTCCCGATACTGCATTGGGCACACCACCGTAAACGTATTTGTGTAGTCGATTATTTTTAGCAACAATTAAATTGATGTGCCTGCGGCGACGAGCGAAATAGCTAAAGCGGCGAAATAATTAGAATTATAACAGCGCGCGGTTTATGGTTAATTCGAGATGCGACTATCTACGCCATATCGCGCCGATGCAGGATGTATAAACGTACATGATGCGTACATTTTCGCTCGTGTTACGCCAAAAAGAACGACCGAAGGTTTTATCGTGCGTGTTTTGAACTCTGTGACCTTTGGATCATGTCTGCATCGTATGCAGCGTCGCGTATTCGATTAACAATGCAGAAAATATTTTAATTAAGCTGCGCAAACCAGCGCAAATTTCATGTAAAAAAGTACCTTTTTAAAATGTAACAGTACCTTTTAAATGTAACAAAGGTCAGTTATCCTATTTATGCATAATTATTGTTATATTCATGCAAATATCTCCTTCCGAAGGATTTATGGGATGACGTAGAAAGTCACGAAATCGCGACGACCTTATCCCGCGGGAAAAGTTTTAACGAATGTAAACTAAACTGTCAAATTTCAAGCAGCTTAGGAAACTTATAATGGATTTATTAGCAAACTAATTAAAGATTTATGTGGCCAGATCCAGCTAAGTGCTTTGAAAAAAATATCGCGTGGAAAAATTTGCAAAATAATGTCATTTAGCCTTAAGACATTGTTTCCAAGTTAACAGCAAAATGTACTTAATGCATTTAGCAGCTGTGCATTATCCGAAGCAATAATTAAATTACCTGGATCAAGTTTTCTCGTGCCCAGGTGGACTGAGAAAATTATGCGATGTCATTTCAGATACGCGATCCAATGATGAAATTACACAACATTTTTTCCGCATTTGATACTACACCGGTCGCCGTACCGTGAAATCACAAAGTGTGTAGGAAATTTTACGGCAAGAAGAAAAACCGCAATTATGTGTGCCGCCACATGTAAACAAGTAATTATTTTACATTACGTATACTTCCGAAATGTTTTCGGAAGTATACGTGGAAAGAAACGATGTTATATTAACGTGACATTAAGCTAATAACAGTCTAATTGTCCATAATTTTGTTAATTAGTAATGCCTTAATGAGACAAATATCATTAGAAGCATGACGTATTCATTAATACTGTTATTGAATTAATAAGATTATTTGTAGTTAGAATTAGCTGTTAATTAATATTTTTAATACAACATTATTTTTTTCCGTGCAGATTATTATATAAAATACTTGCGTATAAAATATATGATTGTCGAAATTATGGCGTTGTTCGACGAGGGAAATTCTTATCTCGTACATAATTGAAGGATTCTATGTAAGTACCAGACCTAATTCGCAAGTTCGTAATTTGTTAAGTCGACTTTACGTATAAAGTCGTTTCTGAAATAGACTTACAAATTACGGACTTACCTCATTTTTCTATTGGATCTTTCAATTTCAATCGAGATACAATCCTACAACGAACTCTATAGATTTCCCTTTGATGTTTTACACTTCACGTTTTTTTCTTTAATAAATCTTTTCTCTCGAAGCTACCGTATCTAATTAACTTTTGCTATGTAATTTACTCTTTATAACGAATTCCTTTTAATTAATTTGACACACCCCGCTTCACGCTACACGCGACATTCCGCGAACATCGAGAAAGTCAAATGGTACTGGAATCAAAGGCGAATAAAATCATAAAAAATTATTTAATTAAACATGGACTCATAAATAGCTCGTCATTATGCATCGATATCTCACACCTCCCCTCCCCTTTAATTTGTTACTACGCTCGAATCTGATTTAGTTTCAATGCATATTTATATAGCTTAGCCAATATTTTAATGTCAAACATCAACATTTTCTACAAATTTTATTCATGTTAGGCGCCGCATGGCGTGTTCATAATCATTACTTACTATTATTGTTATTACACAAATCACATTTTTTTAATTTACGTAATTCGTATCCCTAGGCTACTTCTTTGTTCCTTATTTTTCTTGACGAAGGAAGTTGTTTTACTTCGTTACGCGCGGGATATGTTGGAGAATGGTCGTCGCATGGTTGTGGAGCAAATTCTTCTCCCATGCGTCGAATTAAACCATAAACCACAGCTGTAACAATACATTTAAACGTATTAATTAACGGAAGAAAATGTGTAAAAGACATTTCACCGATCAATATGGATTTAATCGCATAAAAATGTATTCTTTAATAAGCAATAATAATAATAATAATAATAATAATAATAATAATATTGAGTTAAAGAAATAAAGCTTTTAGCTACGATCTCATCAAGAGTTATTAAAATAAGTTTATTTACCTCTGGTACTGCTCCTTGGACGCATTTCGCCACTTCGAAGATCTTTTCGCACGGATCCGCGCCGTCTGAAACATCGATCGAATTAGAGAAGGAGAAGTTCGAATGAAATAATAATAGAGTAACAATACACAGAAAATTCGTGTAGAATGCATTTCGTTCACAATGTACCTTGGTTAGCGCATTTGTTCAAAATCTTGGTACCTATCTCCAGAAATTGCTCCGGGATAACGCTGAGCAGCATCTCAGCTTCCAAATTACCTTCTTCGTCGACCTAATCGGCGAAACGTTATCGTTACGGTATCAGTTTTGCTTTTGACTCGTCGCGCGTAATAAGCTAGGGTGATATTTCGAAGAACATTACCAAACTGAAGGAGTCGAGGAGGCAGTTCATGTAGCACGTTATACTCCGGTCATTCGAGAGCTTCCCATCGTTAACTTCGTCGATCAGTGCTGTATCGCGGAATTAAAATATACCCGTTATAATTGCGAAGAGAGACGAGAACTTTGATATCGAGGAATGGGGGGGGGGGGACTTTAAAGTTTAGCGCGGGACTTTTATTGGCCAAATGTTGATCGCGCTATATTACTTAATCGCGCGCGGAGCTCACCTTGAGACGTTCCGTGTTCGGCCATGCACCGTTTCTTGTCAGCTTGAACCATCTCCAACATTTCCGGGGGTATCCAGTCAGGTGGCTACGCAAAATCAGAATTTATTATACGAGCGCGTCGGACAGCGGGTATTCTCGCGTGTCTCGGACTTTAGCACTATTCTCGACAAGTCGCGCGCGCGCGCGCTCGTCGAATCGGCACATCACAATGCGTAATACAGCAGTGGGTCACTGCCGATTTATCGTCGCGTTGTTCCCTATCGAGCGGGGCATGATCTGTCCCGCGGTTTAAACGAAAGTAAGCTGAAGGACTTACCCCGGCGGACACGTAAATCGCCTGTAGCAACACTACGCCGAGGATCACCGACACGTGCATCGTCGTAACGTTATTGCTTGATCGCTCGCTTGGCACCTCGATATGTCACTTTTCTACGGCAAAATGTACCAACCGCGCCGGTCGCCGGCGGTTTTTATAACGCCGCGACAACGGGATGTGGGCGTGCTCGATAGAGGGCTAATGCCATATCCTTCGCTTACTGATTGAGGCTCTTCGCCGTTAAGTCGCCGATTAAACCCCCGGCTAATTTTCGACTCTTAACGGAAGCGGTGCAGCGCGCAATTACGTGCGTCCGCGACCTTGTGTGTATCCTGTGCATACGCGCATCTATACGAACACACGCTCGGCTTGATGCGTGGAACTTTTCGATTTTCATTCAGTACACAGTTAAACTGGGATCGGAAAAGATAGATAAGAATTTTTTTGTCTACCCTCGTTTTACGCAAACGCTTTCCCTCGATAACGCTGTCGAATGGGGACGTAGCAATTATTCTAATAAAATATTTTCAACTTCAAACGCGAGAGCTCTAATTTGATATATCAAACAACGTAATATTTCGTGGAATTTTTAAAAAGTCATAATTGAATTAAAAAATAACGTATATCTTGATCGAAATAATTCCGTCGACCTTTAGTTTTAATTTTTCATGGAAATTGTAAAACTACACTTGAAATATTTACTTTAGGCTAAATAACGGGAAGCACTTAATATACGTAATTAACTCCATTGAACCTAAGCCGGAGACGGGCGCTTATTCGGTTCAACGCACGACCCTATGGTGTTTTCAATTCCGACATATTTATTGTTGGAGTCACAATTATAGACTGTAAGCCGTGTGTGCATTCCATTTTTTCAACAATTTAAATCACACGCCCGCGCCATTGTGTTCGAATTTATCATAAGTCGAGTTTGTTTGCAGAATGTTTTTTTTTAGAATGTCGTAATACGGCCATTTTTAATTAATTCGTAGTACATAAAAAATGATTGACAGAATATTTTTCTTTTTTTTTACGTAATATTATCGATACCTATCAATATCTAAACGAAGTCCGCTGATAATGCGGAAGATACACTTGCACGAAACGATGTCGTAACCGCTAAAGGATACAATGTACGCAGGGATTATCAAATTACCTGAATTATAAGAATCAACATGGCGATACGAAATCACCAGGTATGATAATAACTGAAAATTGGCTAATTTCGTTTTACATTCGAGGTAAAAGGAAAAAATAGAAGGTAAAAAAGAGATCGTATTAACTATCGTACTTGCGATACGCTAATTTGATACTTCCGATCATATTATCGCCGTAATAACTCGGAATTATATAGATCAGACTTTGTATTGTACGATTGCTGCAATTTGTCAATGATTGTAATTGTTTGCTTATACGGAGGCTGCAATATGTAACGCTGCCGGAGGTAATAAACAAAGGGGAAATTCGCATTTCAGTTTACGGTACACGCGCATAGAGCACGTATCACTCCATATAACGAAGCAATTAAATCGCGAAACGAAAATGTAATATCGTAGCTTTGCTTCGCCGTCGCGTTATCATCGAACGTTCGCGCATATAAGTCTTTCGCGAGGCGAGAACAAAAGACGCAACATTCTCAAATTTAACCGCGTTAAATCGAATCGACGAACCCGCCTGATTGACCTTCCATTACGCGCTATTTTCCTCGTCCACTGGCAATCATTGAAAATTAATTAGATTACAGATACAACGTAATTCGATTGACGGCGCGCGTTTAGACGGTTGATACATCTGTCGGATCATGCGCGGCAAGTGCATGTTAAAATTACGTGTTATCGACGAAAAAAAAAGAAGCAGATTTGGAAATTGAAATATTTATTGCTAATACGATGCACGAGAAAGTAGTTCAACGCCGACGAATGTTTTTCATGGATATCAATAATGAGATCTGTAAGCATTTTTTTTCGAATCGACTTTTGTTTTAGCGTTTCAGCTGAAACTCAGAGGACATATCGCAAAATTGTATGTAATTCGAACGTGGTACGGTCGAACTTCTTTAGTATTTTAGCTGAAACTCATACGACGTGTCGCGAGATTGTATGTAATTCGAAATAACGTAAAGCCGTGTGTTTCTCTCCTCGTATACCGAGGACCGAAAGACCTTGCGAGGTTTCCTGAATAAGTGATACTTTGCGAGCTGTCTTATAGCTCCGCGAGAAATTGATCGATCAACGCAGGACAATGGGAAATCATTGTGTTTAGTCTACGAGTATCACAATGCCACGGAGAGAGACCTGTGCTTATTAATATACTCCGACCTTGATACAGCGCTTGGTTTGAGGGTAAAACGAGTCCTATGTACCGCTTATATCCCGCGCAAGTTTCTATTACCGGGTTAGCGCGACAAATTGCCCCGGCATACGTTTCTGATACCCGATTATCCCAAGTCCACGTGCGGATATCCGATTATCCCTATTCAAAAGGATCCAAATTCGTCGATCCCGATGGGATCGAGGCTCGAGTGCGTATAAAGGAAGTATAAAGATCCGGGAAGTTGCCAGCAAGATAGTCAAGGTCAAGTTTCGATCGCGCGAGAAAATGCACCGAGGCGGTCTTACCTCGGGCGGTCTTATCTCTCCTCGCGGATGTGCGATCGGGGTCAAGAGATTCCTCCCGGGTTCTTACCCCGCCGCTTCGATCATTCCGGTCGCGCCTCCCGAGGCCGGCGAGGCCGGCGAGGCCTGGCCGTCGTCGTCGTCGCGATTGCATTCGCGTCGTCTTCTCGCTCGTCCAACTTTCTCGCGCGCACAACGAATCGATCGAATTTCCGGCGGATTTCTGCTCCTGCGCACGTGCCGTGGCGCACCTATCCGCCGTTGATGTCGCCGCGCCGCGACGAGAGCCTCGGCGGCGGCACGGCTTAGCCTTGCGCTCCGATCTCTGTCGGCGCAATTTAATTGAATGGCAGCCCCGTGGGCGATAAGGCGTACCGTACGAGCCTTCATTCTCGGGATAATATAAATAGCAACCTCGGAATAATATCGTCGTAACTTCCACTTGCTTTCGGAGCTACGTCTAACATCCCTATTCAAACATCTATTCAAATACCTGGGCAACGCGTTAAAATTATCATGATTTTCAAGCACGTGGCGTGGAAAAGCTGGCTGGAGAAATATTACTATTGACTAGGAAGAATACAAAATAATTATTTTGCGATAAGACTTGAATTTAAAAGCGGATCGGGGAGTCGGCCGCTATCTAACTTTGCGCTTTTTCATCAAGAAGTCCCGCGGGAAGGAAGGATTTTCTCATTCGCTTTCCCGACACGGTGTTTCCGCAGCCTTTAGAGTTCCGCACGGCAGGATATTCCTCCAACGATGCGAATAACCACGCGCAAGCTCCGGGGGCACAGCAGAAAACAAACGCCACCGCATACACGTGCTTCGGGGCAAGTGTGCACTCGCATACGAAATATTGATCGCGTTACCTCGTGCGGAGGTATACTCGCCAGTTTCATTCGTTCCCGGCGTGCCGATTGTTACGGCCGTTGCTGCCGCGGCGGCCGGCGGCGCGGCGGCGGCCGCAGCTGCACCCAGCTTCGATCGTCGTCGCGGTCCTTACGCCCCCCGCGAAATTTTGCGGGAGAACGTCGACGCTCCGCTTCTCTGCGGAGATTATATACGCGATAACAACGCTTTATTGCCTTTCTGTTTGCAAAACAGAATCTGAGATCCCTTGATCCGCCCTTCATCCGTCGCAGCCCACGACACGGCGATCGATTTTCACGGATAACACGACGCTCGTTTCGCATCGAGATTCCCGGGGATTATGTCCGCGTGTGCTAACGAAGCGATCCCTTTAAGACCTCGCTATTGACTTGTTGTTTCTCGCTTGATCCGCGAGAGACGATGGTTTATGAAATTCGGAGAAGAGCACGTTATAGATCGATCCTTTGTGTACGGTTGGACGGAATTCCGTGCTTCAGCTACGGCAGGACGTGGAAATTCGGTCAGAGATGCCGCGTGCGTCCTGTTTCTTTCTTATCAATCGACAGGCCTTGAATGGCGATGGGTATCCTCGTCGAAGTGGGTCATCGCCGTCGGGAGCCGGCAGACGGCGGCGTAGCGTCGTGACGACGACCGACGACGATGACGACGACGTGTGTGTGGGTGGAGCGAAGTTGTCATTAGAAGGCAAGGGTAGGGACCTAGGTCGCTGGAGCAGGGAACTGCTTGCGGGAGTAGGAGGGGCCGGGTGGTCGTAAAGGGAAGCTTCTTCTTCCGCGACGATCGGCTCCCGACCTCTTCAACGCGTTCCGTATTTCTCGCCCCATTCATAATGTCTGGCACGTCCCCGTTCTGCAGGCTGCACAAAAATACTTGGTCTAACTCGGTCTGACCCGCCGCCGTTAAGATCTATCTTCCATTTACGAAGATTTCATCATCCGTCACCTTCCTTCTTATTTATAACCCGCATTAATCGATCATTAGCGATTAATATTTTGATTAATATTCCGCGTGACCGTTGCGTCGGTGCCGTTTACATTCAAGCTCAAGTCTCGTTTTGTGCATTTTTTATCTCCAGGAATATTTCCAAAAGTCGAAAGTTTCCAATTTCAGCCTAATTTCTGCCAAAAAGTTTCATCATCTCGCGTTACGTAATATTATCCAGTAATACCGAGGGTCTTTGAGATTTTCTCGTTGAGAAAATCCTTACACGGCGTGATTCGCGTGAGGGGCTGTTTCGCTCCATAATTTCTCATTCCACTGCACCGTTAGCGATCCGACATCGGACGGTCGACTTGCATAAGAGGTCAAATGAAGATAAAATTACAACCTGGAAAGTGTCATCGGCGTTCGATCGAACGGTGTGTCCTTGAATATCATCTGTGAAAGTCGAAGGACATAAGCCGGATGAATATTTAATAGCGGAGTATCGTGGCTCAAGTCCAAATTAAAGTTCATTCAAGTCGGGGAAAAAGTTGCAACTTTTTCGGCCGCGACATTTTTCTCAGCGTCAGGATAAAATCTGTCGTTTTGTAGCTATGCGGTTGCTTTATTATTTTCGCGCATAAAATCGATACTTCGTATTAGGATATTAATTTTTCGCTGAGAGTAATTATACCGTGAATCTGTTCGATCGTACAGGCCCAAGATTTCCCCTCGTATTTCCCTTTTTCTCTTCGTTCGGGCATAAACCACGCGTATCGACGCGTGCACGACCTTCGAAAACGGTTCTTTCGCGTTACTACTAAAAGAGAATTTAACAGATTATTGCATCCAAGAGCTTAAAAGATTGCCCTGAAAACACAATTTTCCAAATAAGATTGCATTCGCACGATTTCTTTTGCTTATTGCGAAAATGAAGCTGAAATATAGAGAATTAATTAATTATAAACCTTATTCGATTATTTGCAACATAAAATTTATTAATAATAGTAATTTTTTTATAATAGTCTGCATAAACTTAGATGAGATATATTAAAGCCACAACATATTTTTAAATATACATTTTTTTAAACATTTATTTATTTATTTATTTAATCACTGCCTTGCGGCTTCGGATGGATATCTTTTTAAACATTTATGTAGTATCTTTCGTCGAAAGAAAAGATAGCGAATAATACGGATACGAGTATAAACCGCAAATGGCTAATAGAAAGTCGCTGAAATAAAACTACTAAAGGATATAAATTATTAGTAGAAAGTCGCCAAGTTTTGCGTTGAAAACTTGTTTCTCTCTGTGAGTGAGAGATTCGAGATCAGGGCTGGATTTTCATGTGAAAAGAATAGAGGCGAGCTCTATCTTTTCGGAGATTTTGCAAAAATCTGAAAAAAAAATTTAACTTTTATTATTATTCGCTAGACGAATGCGATCTTTCTCCTGTCTGCATTCTCCCGTATCACAGGGTTAGGATCGGAATAAATTTAAATTCGGGGCAGAGTACCTACGCGACGTGCAACATAGCGCTCGAGCGCTCTGCACTCCGCGAGGCGATCGGGATGAATAACGATATATACGTTGCGGGCGCAACGTGTGTGCCGTGTGTGCCGTTTTACTTTGACAGGCCCTCCGCTCGTCGGTAATCTCATTCTTGAATATGTATAGCGGAGTAATTACATTCTGGCTTCCTCGTGGCGGGACGTGAAACACACGGGTGGGAAATCGGCTGGCGGCGACGCGACGTACGTATGTAACATCGATCGCGAGCCCTTGTAACCCTCAATGTGCCTCGCATCCGTCACACGATGCTCTCGCGAGACCAATATTGGCCTCGTGTCAGGAGCATGCAGGTAGCATAAGGAAAGCCCGGGAGTCGCTGTCGCGCGCGTTCATTTCAATCACCGGCACGTGCCGACACGCCGCAGACAGTAGCGACGACAAGCCGCGTATTCTCTAATCTATTGAAACTTATTGAGAGAGACAGAGAGAGAAAGAGAGAGAGAGAGAGAGAGAGAGAGAGAGAGAGAGAGAGAGAGAGAAAGAGAGAGAGAGAGAGAGAGAGAGGTGTATGAAGACACATATGAAAACCGCCACAGCGCTCTAAGTGATAAACGGCTTTAGTCGCCTCACGTTGTCTTCAAATAGGTCATTTGTTTCTACCCTAGGATGACAAGGTATTTTACAGTCGGGAAATACACGGTGTTCAACGGGAAGACTGTCTAAAAGAGCGCTAACGTAGCTCATACTGTTTCTCTCGTCGTTACTCTCTAAGCTCGAAGAGTGAAATATCACTTAAAACGAGTAAAATGCAAGTGTAACGAAAACTGAAAATTAAGCCTGTGCACTTCGAGTGATTCGCCACTCTAACTATAAGAAAGAGTAAAATTGTGCTATAAGTTGGAGTGAAAGGGCACTCTTTTCGAGTGCAGTAGATTAATGTTCACAGGAGTGAATTATGTAACTCTACAATTTTGAGTGGAAAATTTCACTCTGTTAGAGTCATTTCTCAGTCGATCTTTAGTGAATCGTCATTTACTGTATATAGCTTTAGAGTGAGATCGTATCATTCTGGTAGAGTAACCGGTCTAAAAATTTGAGTAAAAAATTCACTCCCACCTTATGAGTACTTGAATTTATTCAAATTAGAGTAACAACCCTCTCTTTTGGAGTGACTATCGCAATTACTCTAATTTCTAATATATTAGTGGTGAAATTACTAATGAGATTTAGAGAGTATAAAAGAGAAAGAGTTAAGTGGACGAGGAATCGACCTGCCGCACGGAGGCGGTTGATTGTCCTCGTTTGACTTTTCGGGCGAATATGGTAAATTTGCGAGACATGGACATGGCTTTTATTAACGTCGACACTAATTGAAGGTATGTTTCTTCAACGAGCGCGACGTTGGTCGATGCGCCGCGCCGCGCCGCTCCGCGTCGCGCCGTCTCGTGCAACGCCCACGACCCTGACATTGGGAAAGTTGTGAATGGAGACGTCGACCCGCGTGGAGTTCCTATTTCATTTCTAGATTTTCGATATAATTAATAAAGTTTCGGTTTCTTTTTCTCGGGGAGATCCGACGTGTCCGAGATCCGACGTGTTTAGCACTCGGTACTATCTCAGTGTCGTCCTAGAAAAACGCAAAATGTGGAGATTTCCTCGCGTTTCATGAGAGGAAAAAAAAAGAGAGACTTCCGATACATTTTTCCCTTTTTCGAAAGTTAAGAAAGAAAGCCTTTTGTTTTCGGTCTATTAAAATAGTAAGTTGCCCCTCTATCGATTCGCGTCGCGGCGCGATCGTCGTCATAAATCACACAAGTTAATAGCATTTTGTGGCTCCTTATAGCATTGTTATTTATAATTTTTGGACGGGGTTTTATCCTAACAAAGGTTTTATATAAAGCCCGGCGTGGCCGGTGCCGAGCGTCCACCACGAGATGCGCGGCGGAATATGTTAGCATCCACGCTATCATCATACGCGCGGGCGCGACGAATATCCCGGACACGTGCACGCGGCGGCCACTTCTGTGAGCGCGTGTACGTGTGCGTGTGTGTGTAGCGCCGCCTCGCTCGTGTATGCGACGTAAAAAAAGTCGCGGTGAAGCTATTCTTGCATCGTCACTATACCAGACGCCGATACGTTCTGCATATTACATTATGCAAATGGGGTAACGTAGCGTAGTGATGATCCGGTCGTTTAAAACTCGTATCGCGGCGCTGGCTTCCTCAAAATACGCTTCGATAAAACCTATATATCGCGGGAGTTATCACACGCGTGCTTACGCGCGTGGTTAAGCCGTTACGTCACCGGCGATTCCAACTACGTGGAATTGTTGCGTCGCATATAAATATCGCTATATCTACTCTCGCATCTACGGCGAGTAAGAATCAAAGGTTCCTTCACAATGAACGGGACGCGGTCGTAAGACGCTTTCTCAACGATCGATTTCGAAATACAGGGCCGAAATTCTTATACGGAACGAACGAGAGATTAGTTGGGCGAGAGATGTGTATGGTATTTTTGTTATATTCGATCTCCAACTTGACGTAAATAACGACAGTTTAGTTTTCGAGGAAAGTGTGTTGTGTCACGTCAATGTTTTGCTCGCTTGAAGTAATAGTGTCGAAACGTTTTTTACACAACTGATACCGCGATTAACGAGCGGATGACACGCGTGCTCGTTCAGCATACCGTCCACGAACGTCCACATAATCGTGGAAGAGACGTTCCGTGTTTATCGCATAAATTCAACAGATATTAGGTAATAGCCGTGCGACCCACGCTCAACCGACACATGGCGATCAACGCAGCGGGAGCGGATAGAGATTTCTTTATTGGATTCGCAGTCTCGCCGCAGACAGGAAGCTCAAAATCCCACGAAATCGTTTCATCCCTGTTAATCGGGCGCTTATTTTCTTCTATAGGAATTTAAAGAGGGAATTTTTGTTCGACAACACACGGTCTTTCCTCGTAGAAAAGCCCTCTCGAAATTTAATACGTTAATTAAGTTTGTTGTTTGCATTATACATCTGTAAGATCGTGAGATGATTACGATGGAGGGGAGTTTGGAATTGAAGAATAATTTAATCTTTAACAGAGATGATTATAAAACGTAGAGAATGTCGCAAACAATCTTCGCCTGGAGTTTCTTAAAAGGAAAACGCGATATTATCTGATCGCGTTAAGGACGTCCAATTTGCAGAATGCCTTCCTTTCTCGAGATGTAAAGCAGCGAGATATCGCTTCTCGGAAGTGGCCCTTGTTGTGCATCCCTCTCGCGTCTCAGGCGACGGGTAAGGGAAGGGTATTGTCGGTATTGAAGGGCTGAAAAACTTGATGATCAAATACGTGGGAAAAAATAGCCGCGATAGGAAAGCAGCGAGGTGACGACGACACATTCGGTAGATTGCGACATAAAATTTATGTCACGGTGAAAAATACGAGAGATATCGACGAAGGAAGCCTCATATAGTAGGTGCTTTGAGAATTTTCTCACTCGTGGAACGAGCGGGATGAATTTTGTCAGGTGCGACACTAAATGGGATCTCTATGGGTATCCGGGTCATTCGAACACCCACATTAAATTTCTTTATGCCGTTTTAATCGCCACTCATAACGCCGACAACGACGGCGGGTCGTAAAGCAGACGAGACGTTTTATGAGGCGCAGGATTCGCGGAGCAAGAAAATTCTTCACCACCCGCGCCGGTTGAATGGTTCGCCGGTGGTTGGAGGGTTCAGCGACCGGGTTTTGCCACTGTGGCACGTAGATAGAAGTGAATTATTTCGCCTCGACCTCGACTCCTTCCTCCCCTCCCCTTCCCTTCCCTTTTCTCCCCCACGTATAAAACACGCGAGTGCGCCTTCGTAAAGACGCCTCTCTGACGAAGGCACCCTGTATAAACTCGGAATAACGAGATTCGCCGGAATCCTATCTTATCAGGCGCAATGGCTTTCAGTCCTCGTTAATTATCGCAGTTCGCTCTTGTTTCCCGGAGCATCGATATCGCTGGCTGCCCTTCTCGCATTTTTATTATTTTTCACTGGAGAGAATCGGATCGAACCGAATATCACGAGCAGCGCTCGCGTATCTCGTAATCGTCTTTTTCTCGCGAGCAAGGATCTGAAATGATTTTGTCGGATTGGAATTTTGCGGAAGACATTTAGGGCCCCCTGGCACGTATAGAGAAACTTAAGCAATAAGACTTGAGCAGTAAGCAAATTGACCAATCACAGTCAAGAATTCTCGAAAACTTAAGGCAGCTATTGGTCAATTTGCTTACTGCTTCTCACACGGTATATATACTCATTAATTGCGATCTAAATATCATATGGAAACTACTCTTTAAAACTCGAAGAGTGAAATGCAAGTGTAACAAAACTGAAAATTGAGCCCGTGCACTTCGAGTGATTCACTCTAAGAAACTAAGTTGGAGTGAAATCGCACTCTATTTGAGTGAAAGAGCACTCTTTTCGAGTGCAGTAGATCAGTGTCCATAGGAGTGAACTATGTTACTCTACATACTCTACAATTTTGAGTGGAAAATTTCACTCCGTTAGAGTCATTTGTCAGTCGATCATTAATGAATTGTGATTCGCTATAACTTTAGAGTGTGATCGTATCACTCCTGTAGAGTAGCCGCTCTAAAAATTTGAGTGAAAAATTTACCCCTACCTTAGGAGTGCCCGCGTTTACTCAAATTAAGAGTGACAACCCTCTTTTTTGGAGTGACTATCGAAATCGCTCTAATATATTAGTGGCGAAACCACTCTATAATACGCGATTTAGAGAGTAGTTGCACAAAAAGTTGCGCCGCAATGAAGCAGCGAAGGAAGAAAGGCACCAGCACTGCTCGCTACCGCACGATTCGCAAACGTTTTTTTCCCCTTTCCGTTAATTTATGTTGTAATCCTTGCATGCTCCCGCCATCGCCGCAATGTCAATCCTCAAGAAGGGTTCGTGCGTATCTTTTACAGACGGCGCTCAGCAATCTGGAGGAGCACAATGTCATGTACCGTGGCGACAACAGGAGCCGGAGCATGGGGGTTGGACCTATGCGATCATCGCGCCCGATGGAGAAGAGGCACGACACGTCGCCGTACAGCGGCGTGCCTTACCTGTCGCCACCGCCGCCGGACACCTGGCGGAGAACGAACTCGGACTCCGCTTTGCATCAGAGCGCCAACGAGGCTTGCCAATCAACCTCCGCCATGTCTCATCGACGAGGTAGCGACGCATGTCGGTTTTTCTCCTTTTCTTTTCTTTTTCCCTTTATTTAAATATAAACATCGCAAACCTGTTCTGACCAGTACACTCCGGACGACTCTGACCCGCGACGCGCGCTTTCTCTCAATGACGCGGGATGCTGCGTGAAAGACCGCGAGAAAGACCCGCGTCGCCGAGATAGCATATGGGACTTTACGTAATACCACGCGTTTCGTCAAGGCACTCGCCACGTGTTCTTATCTACGAAATTAATGTCTTGGAACTAATGTCTTCGTGTCTTTTCAAGTGTCGCCATTATAAATAAAAACAGAATCATTCATCCTATCTCAATTCGTATATCGACCCGGCGCAACGCCGTTGAGAAACGCGTCCATTTAAACTCTATCATAAGCATTACTTTTTTTTCAGCGTTTTTCTCCTCTTGCAATTGATCGCGGTCCGTCGGTAAAGAGAAGGGCTATTAATCAAACATCTTGCATAAAACTCACCACTTTCACGCGCAAGCATTATTTCGTCAACCGTTAATAATTGATACGAGGCTGAAACTACACGTCCTGCAGTTTACGTGATTTATTTTGCGTGAAGACGAAATCGGCGTTTTTTTACTCCCTCGATGTTTACCAATTCGAGCGTGAGCGAGTATTCGCGGGTGAATAATATTATAGTTTTTCAAAGTCGCTCAGCCACTGTATTAACGAGTTCATTCTATGTAAAAGCGCTCCCGCCTTCGCGAGGCTGCTTCTTTGACTTTTGACGCAATTTTCATGAATCAGCTCAGCTCGGAAATTTCGTCATTACCATATTGCCTCGTTACCTCGTTACATCGCGACACCGCGCTCCGTTCTCTTAAGTGGTTACCTAGAGAATTTTACAAAGAGATTGATCTCCCATACCGCGCCTCACAAGTGCACGCGTCGTAATCTATGCGTTAAGGATGTATGTCCGTTCAGTCAAAATAAAGGGATGAAGCTGAAATTTACAGAGATTGTGTACTTATATATCCCAAAAACCTGTGTTAAATTTGCGATCGATTGTCCGACCCGTTTCTGAGATATTTGCTTTAAAAGTTACAGAAATTGTATATATATATATAGATATACTTCCCATGTAAATATCATAATATGTATCTCTGCTCATGTACGGTAAAAATGAATGAAATTTTTATGGTACACTTCTATGACATCGAGAATTGCAATTACGGTTTTTTAAGTTTTTCTGTTAATATTTTTTTTTTAATTTTTTAATGATTTATTTAAACAATATCAAGTACAAAAATGGGGAAAAATTGTGATTTTTACGCTTTTTCTGTCCCAATGATAACATGTTGTTTATGAATAATTTCTGAGACTAGCTTTACACTGTTTAATCAAGAAAACAAAATTATACTACATGTAGCTATAGGTAAAACATCCTTAAGGACGTTCTCCGGAAAATCGATTTTCTCTAGATTTTTTTGAAACTGTGAATATACGTTAATTTAGGTGTGCTTTATGCGATGGTATAAATTTCGATACCTCTTGCGGTATTAAAAATCGAGATACTGAGTTTCAAAAAAAGTTTCAACTTTTAACATATAATTCCTATTCCGAGCTATTGTAAAAGAGATATTATAATGAATTGTGAAAAAAGTTTTCTCTAAATGTTTTTGAAAAATTATTATATGATGCTCCATAAAAATAGAAATAATATGCAATTAAGTGTCAATACCCTTGCGGTACTCGTTTTCGAGAAATACTTGTGTAAAGTACGCGATTTGATGAATTTTTCGCTCGGTTCAAAGTGACAGAAGAGGAGAGGCGTCAGTTACTTGGCAACGCCGCATGAGTTCTCACGCGTGAAGTTAACTTCTTATTTTTTAGATGTTTATTATATGTAATATTTTGTATATAAACATCTTTTTAAGCACGAATACAAGTTGAGCACGACTGGAGCCGGAGAACGTCCTTAAGGGCTTTCGCAACTTCAAACTATGAACCCGGAATTCCCGCGGTTCCGTTTACGCGACTGTCTTGCACTCGCGAAACTAATTTAAACGCTCTTTTACTACTACACGCCGATTATAAAGTTTGTAAAAAATTTAATCAAAGAATCGATCCCTTTTTCAAGGCAAAGATTAGTTTTTCTTCTTTCGAAGCAGTAACGTTGTACAGTTTCGATATACATAAATTACTTTTAAATCGCGTCGAGTCACAAAACTTTGCGGAGCGATCTCGCGCCGGAGATCACTCTACAACGAAGCAGGTGAAACGTTATACGGTATAGTAACGTTAGTAAGCGATATTATGTTACTCCGGAGAAATTGGATAACTAGTTTGAGAAATCCCCCGTCCATCCCTCCCCCCCGTATGCATTCTGTACAATCGTAACCGAAGATGTTGTATCAAAATGGATCGTTTTATATTCAGTGTCGCGGAATAACGTAGCTTTTGAGCGAAGTAGATATTGTCTAAAATAGGAGAATCCAACGGCACGTTAACTTATCGACAGTGCGACTTCGCGTCCGTTGCTCGTAATTGCAAAACTTCTGATAAAGTTCGCATGTTCTGTAATTAACAGATCAGCACGCTATGACCGGAAGCGGAAGCGACAACAGAGATTCTCACCATGGCTTCATCGAACGACCAAGATCCTCGTGCGAAATGCCTAGAGTGCCTGGGATTAAGTACGTATTGTTGAATGATGAGACATCAATCGGCGTTTTTGAAAAAATTAGCGCTTTCGCGTGAAAGAGCAAAGCTCGAAAAAGAATGCTTTCTCTTCCAGTTCGATTCACAATCAATTTGATGACTCGCAACACTTTTGCCGCTGAACGCTCGATGGAATTATTATATACATCCGATAAAACTTTCGTTTAATTGCGTCGCGAGTTAATTGAGTTAGTTACGATTTTTGTGAAATCTGTTGTTTCAGCATATATCCGAGCTCGCAACCACCGGGACAGCAAATACCGATAGGCAACAACACGGGGTCGTTGCCCGACTTGAGCAACGTACACTTTCCGTCACCACTTCACACTCCTCTGGACCAGGAGGATCATTCGAGTAGTACGCCGTTCAGCAATGTAAGTTGTTCAACCGATTATCGTACGTCGACTACGATAACATTTTTCTATTTTTCTTTTCCTCTTGATCTTATACACGCACTTTTCGCGAGGCTGCACGTTTCTGAACGAGTCTTTATCGCTTTTACAGCGATGTTTTATTTCTCTCTTTTTTATATATATATATTTTTTATTCTCTCATCTGTCTTCGAGATCCTCGGAGAAAATGTCTGCGAAACGGCATCCAAAATTGTAGCGTGTTAAGGCGTGTTTGGGTATTATGTCATTATGGTAAATCTATTATTGTCACGCGTTAACAGATATGTTTCTCCGAGTGATTCTGCACGTATCAAATAACGAAAGACGAAATACAGTTTTGGTTAATGCTCTCTCGCGTACGTACAATCGCCAATAGGTTCTATAAATAAGCGGCGTTACTCATTGCTATTCAACGGATAATTTAATCCATCCGGTCTGTACGATAAAATCTCGATATTTTATCAGTTAGACTTTAGAATGTGCAGTATCCGTTCTTTTAATCTCTTTTAACTTACTGTTAGATTACTGTGACGAATAAAAGATTGATATTTATATAAAAGATTCCAGATCTGTTTAATTATCGATTTTTTAAAAAATGAATCAGGACTTTATCTTAGCAAAAATTTGTTGTTTTTAAATTATATTTCCAACTATTTAAATATGTAATAAATGCATTTATTTTTTGAAAAGAGCGGCTTTCATCGATATCAATATTAATCTGTTTCTGCATTTGAGCGAATTGAAATCGGTTAACTAGCTTAACGTTTTACAATTGATGCGGCCAACGGAAAGAATATCCGATTAAAGAAGTTAAAAGACAGATGTCGATATCGAAATTGTTCATTCGCGTTTTTTCTCGTCGGCCTTTTGTTTTTTTTTTCTCGACACAATCGCGTTGATCACTCTCATATTCTTTCCATATTTTTTTTACCGCTCGCTTTCGCGAGCGAAGTCGTCGTCGTCGAGTTACGTACAGACAAGCCGTAGACAAGTAGGATTTACCACTGGAAACGGGAGTCTCTTTTTGACATGGTCGAACCGCTGGTGTATTCCAGAGTCCTCAAACGAGCAGTCCCACAAACCTGTCCAGCCCGACCAGCTTGGCACAAGCTGGTAGGCTCTCCTTTTCACAGGATCCGTCAAGCGTCCAAGTAAATATCCTCGCGGCCCCGTATTACTGTAGATTGTGCCTATACTGTTATAGCGCAGCGGATTTTTAATTACGAGTGACACGAACCCGACAATTTTTTTTTTTTAAATTTTACTCACTTGTCCAGAGAGCTCGATGCCACGAGCTTCTGTTTTAGATACTCGAAACGATAACGTAGATCTCGGTTAAGAGCCGCTGCCGTAGAATGTTGCGAAGCGTGCGAAATATCCGCGACCGACCTGAAAATTATTTCAGGATTTTTTATTTAAAAACCAGTTTCTGAAAATTCCTCGAGGTCACGTCTCGGCAAATTTAATTTCACTTTACACCGCGAAATGATGTCGAGTGCTCGGATATTTCGCATCTTCACTAGGCGAATTACGGAATCGAAGGGAGCGCATTTTCACGGTTCTGAATATCTAAATCCACGATAGGCGGAATTTATTTTTTTTGTGACATATACGTGTATGGTGCATGCTCGAAATCAACGAAACATATATGTGAATAAATTTCAAAGTCAAATACGTATAGTTTGGAAAAAAAAAACAATTGCTAAGAACGTTACCTCGGTTCCGTGAAACGATTTTGTTTATTATAGAGACCATCAAGTAAGAGTCTGGCCAATTTGACAAATAATGGTTTAAAGCTGCTTTTAAAAATAATGCATTTTCTATAGAGTTTATATATTAGTTAGAGACACATGACGACATGTTCTGTATGACAAATCATAATAAATGTAGGCTGGGTCACGGTGGGCTGGGTTCGCTTTTGACGCTTTTGTTTTTATATTTTGGATTGGTTCTGCCATGGTTTGTCGATACCAATCAGCGCACAGTCGATCAGCGGCCAGACTCTTACCTGAGGGTCTCTAGTTTATTGGAGAATGTAAATTAGGATGCAATGGTTGCATGAGAAGGACACTCTTTGTGCTTTTCTGTGCTTTCTTAAATGTTAGATCGTTTTGATTAAGGTAGCGCTAGAATCTTGAAATATTGCAGCTGCTTTCAGGGGAAAAGATATAAAGTGGATCGTTTATTTCGTCGCGGAGCTAAACGATACAGATTCCGCAGGGGAAAAAAAGAAAATTTAAGAAATGTTATCTGTCGCGAGACGCTTGACGTATTTTACGTAACCGTGAAGATTATATTCTTTTAGCAATAATTTTTCGCATGTAGTTGGATTGCTTTCACGCTGATTGAATAATGTCTGGAAACGCCATTGCTTTAGTCGGAAAAGGATTGAAGTATCTTTCGCGAAAAGTCTCACATTTTCCTCGGCATGCTCTCTCTCGATGTTCGAGTATACAAATTCCATCGTAGCTGAGTTATCAACTCTTCTTCTTTTTTTTTCCGCGTCGTAGCTGTAATTTTCGATGGTTTAACGTAACAAGGATATAATGTTGCGCGCAATTATGCAGCGTTAAGTTCGAAATGAAACTTTTGCAGCACGCTATGGAAAGCACTTGTGACCTAAATGCGTCCTGACATTATTAATATAGAATTTAATAACATTTATCGAGGCGCCCCGCTCGATAATTCCGATCGTTAAACCGTACTGCAAACGCAAAATGAATTGCCCGCGAGAAAACTGCGTCGCTGGCGCGACACATATATATATATATATTTTTTTTTTTAATGAAAAAGAAAAACCCGGGGATTCAACACAGTTATTGCCGTTCGTTTCCATTCGTTATAATATCAGGACGTATGTATTTTAGCGAACAGCTAGAGAAATTCTGACCGAATTACCGCGCGCGCGTTTATACCGGCCGCCGCCGCCGCGCCGTCTCTCTCTCACTTTAATTTTCTATTTATTTTTTATTTTGCCTTTGTTGTAGTGGTTGTTTGTGTTTGTTATTTTGCAGACCCATTTATCAGTGCCTGTTAACTCTAGGTTTCTTCACACGTGTAAGGTTAGTAGACACACCAGTCTCTCTCACGACGTATGTAATAATACGGTATACGCTTTATGTTTGTTGCCTCTTACATTAGTCGCGCGACTTGGCCGTTAACACCGTGGCATTTTTATTGTTTCGCTTGTTACATAGCACCGTGCTTGCAGACAGACTCGAAATACAATCAATAATGAAGCGTGTGTATATGCTAAATGCGTAGTGTGGACGTACTGCGGGTCGTCGCAACATCGCATACGTCGGAGCTTGGAAACGAAAAAGTTAACGCCGCGATAATTGCGCTTGGCAAGAGGGAACGGACAAGTAAAAGTTGCGCAATGATAATTCTAAGGTGATCTCAACGCGAATCACTTATTTCCGCGTCGTAGCGTAATGAACGGTCTCGTGATCGCCGTGCGCGATTGAGAATCTGAAAATTTTAAATCTAAATAGAAAAATAGAAAAAAGATACCTACTTGAGTCTCCGATGGTTTTTTTTCCAAGTCGGCTCACTTTATCGGGCGAATATACTTCTTTCGGAATTTTATTTCCTTCGCGGCGATCAAGTCCCTGGGACGTTGTACAAAAAGCAACCTACGTGCCAAGATATTATCCCTCGACTGCCAAAAGCGTAATTCGTAAATATCTAGTACATGGCACACCTTCGTAGTCCAGCTCAAACGTTTGCTACAAATTCGGTGGAGCAACTCGGTTGTTGCGGCGAACCGCTTCCGCAAGTCCGATGCTGTAATCAATGATGTAGAGATCGATTACGCGAGCCTGCTGCGACTATGTAGCGTCTATTCAGTTGAGTTTGGTTACATGAAAGCGCGAAAAAGAAGAGAGAGAAAGAGAAAGAGAGTGTGTGTATGTTTGAGAAAGAGAGCGAGAGAGAAAGAGAGAGGGGGGAGAAAGAGAAAGAGTGTGTATGTGTTTGTGTATGTGTGTGTATGAGAAAGACAGAGAGCGAGAGAGGGAGAGAGCGCAAAACGAAAGAGGCGACAGAGCGACGATCGATCGTTAATAGCGATGGGTATGAAGCAGGGTGTGGCACTGGAAAACAGCACAAGTACTTCGCAACAGGATCTTCAGAGCTATCCGCAGCAACCGGCGCCGGCGGCGACGTCTCACAGCCCGACTGCTGGCCATTACATTTATCAACAACCGCACAGTCCTATGCCGCAGAGTCCAGTTAGTATGCCGGCCGACCCAAGTCGGACGTTTTCGAAAATTATTATCGTAATGCGCGAATACTATTTAGCATTACTATAAATACTTGGATGCGCACTCTATAAATCACATTTAAATGCAGCCTTGATCTATTTTCGCATATATATATATATATATATATATATATATATATATATATATATATATATATATATATATAAATGTTTGACATCTCTAATCAGTTATACTGAATAAACGAAATGGGCATTTCTCTACAAAATTATCGGTCCAAGGGATAGCAAATGTTAACCCTAGCTCGTCACATTCTGGTCCAGTGGACCGCTGAATGTTTTGCTAGTTTTCACATAATGACATAATTTTCTAGTTTCCTTGTAGTAAGTTTATTTTTAACTCAAATCATTTTCTTGATATCTTATTCAGACTCTGTATTTCCAATTCCTATATTACAAGCTTAAAAATATTAATTAGAATGAAAATGACAATGCAACAAAGTCGAGCGGTCTCACGGACCGGAGTGTGGCGAATTAAGGACTCGAAAATAAGTGTGGCTAGCTAGGGTTAATTGATATATAGCTCTAATATTATATAAGTTTCAGTGATTGTTGCTGATAGCTATTTACTATATCTTATTGATACTCGACATTCAGAAAACGTCACACCAGCACCAGCAGCACCACCAGCAGCAGCAGCACCACCACCAGCAGCAGCAGCAGCAGCAGCAGCAGCAACAACAACAACAACAACAACATCAACAATCACAGCTCAATTCGTTGGGATCGTATAGATCCACGCAGTCGGTGAACAGGCCGTCGCCGCAATCGTCACCTAGTCTAACCGTTCAAGTGAGATCATCTTTTATCATAAAATATCGAAAGATAACGAGCGTTTAATAACAAGTTTTTTATCTCCCTACAATATTAATTTTTAAAACAATTTGAATAGTAACGTTACGTATATAGAGTCACCCTATTACGATAATCTATAATAGTTTGTATTTAATCTAAAAGACTTGTATAATTTCATCCAACGTGAGAAAAGTTCCGCTCTCGTGTCTGCAATAATAGCCTCATGCGCGAGTAAACGAGTCTGAAAGTAGCGCGCATTCCTTTTTCAGGGAAGTCCCTTAAGTTATAGCAATAATCCATCGGCGCCGCCTAGTCCTACAGGACATCCGGGTCCACCCAGCTTGACGTCCGATGCTATCGATCAGAATACTTATTTCATCAGTCAGGCGCAAGCGGCGACCCTCCAGCAGGAATTCGAACAGTTCACAATGGTACGTGAGTCATTCGTTTTTTTTTTTTTTTTTAAGCAAAAGGCTGGAAAAGGGACTGACTCGTTCGTTTGAGTTCGCGAAGTGTGTCACGGGCGGGACATCTCCGAAAAATAGGTCTTAAATTTTGAGTCGGTTAGATCGGTTCAGCCCAAGTTCGAAAAAGTTTCGTAAAATTAAAATATCGGCTCGCTCTCGACTATCCACTTAGGTGAGGGGAAAGTAAAAGTTTTCCAAGCTATCGGAAATATTCGATCGACACGTTGGCAGTGGTCCAGTCGTACATTCGGCATTCTTATTTTTATCATTCAAGCTCTATCTCAGACAAGGGAATATTCGATATGTAATTTCCATCTTTTATGGAACGGGCAACCCCCCCCCCCCTCCCCGTCTTCACGATCGTTCCGAAATTGCGAATCTGCGCTGAATCGTGAAACCTTGTCAATCCTTTCCGGATCGTGTGGAGCTCGCGATTGGAATACGCACGTGCTGCATGTTTTTACGCGGTATTTCGACATATAATTGCATTCGGGTTTTCGCAGAGAAAAAAAAGAAAAAGAAAGAGTGTGCGTATGTGTGTGCGCGCATTTCGCATGGTATGACTTATTTAATAGGTATACACGCGTGACCGTAACGTCAGAAATACTCGCGCGCGCATTTTTATTTCACTATTCCCGATAAAGGCAACCGATATTTTCAAACGCGAGAGATCGTCGTAATTAAATTTTTTTTTCCATCGGGTTGAGCTTACTCACGCAACGATACGGGGCGCGAAAAATATAGTTCTCCAATTCCGAATCTGAATTCGATCGTCTGACAGTCAGTGATTATGTAAATTATGATGAATTTTCCAATTATAATTAATTAAGGGATACCCGATCCTAATTGGCGCTCAATCTTTTTTTATGCATGTCGAAGGGACTGGTAAGTATTTGCCGCTGAACTGCTCGTATATCTAACGGATAGTAAGAGTCGAAAGCGAAATAAAGGCAAACTTAAATATTAACGACATCCAAATTTCGATCAGACGCAAGTAGAATTACAAAATGGTTGTATTTTAATTAGCTTTGCAATTTTAATTTGGACTTGGAATTCCTCATTTAGATATTTTGCTCATTAATGTATATAATAGTTTTCGCGCATAGATATAAATACTCACATTTCGCCATGCAAGCTGATTGGTTTTTGCGAATTTTAATACATATAATATGCATTACTCTTCAGGCGATTTGACCTTCAAAGCTATAATTATAATGCTACGCGATGAATTATTCCAAGCGAATGATTCGTATGAATTATTCTGTCGGAGTCACTTGATATTCTACTCGGTTACATCGTCAAACGTTCCATTCTTCAAAGACTTTAAATTATGATTCTCGACGTTTTTTTTTATTTTTTATTTAATGCGATGCACTTATTATGAAATTGTAAATCGTAACTAGTTACGTCAATCGCGTCAAAAGTATTGAATTAGAAAAAAAACTAGTTTTTTTTTTAAATGAAAATTAGCCTTATTCGTAAAAGACGGCGGTACAATTATATTTGATTATATTGCCACTAGACTTACAGTCTTAAGTCTTGTTGTTTATCTGTTGCCTGCATTCGTCAGGAGTGGCCCAGATTTGCGCAGCAGCTGATGGAACTCGGTTGCACCTGGACCACGCAGATAGAGGTGAAATATCGCCATTAGTTGAAACATTTTTATTTGCAAATTTAATACTGAGAGCATGTCCAGCGTTGGTGTCGCGGTACACCTTTTGCAAGGCTTGCAAAAAGTATTTTCTCTCTCGAGAATTATAAAGTTAACAATTGTATGTCTGTTATTACACGTGCTGTATTGCAATTATTAAAGATCAAACGCAGAAACATCGTTACCCTCCGCGATACGGAGAGTAGATTCAATATCATTTAGATATTTGATGAGTACGTATATTAAATCAAGAGGGAGGTGGATAATTAATACAGTACCTAATAAGCTGCTTAATTAGCGCATTAAAAAAAGAACTGTGAATTTACACAAACGCCGTATCTTTCATGGTACTCGAACAGCGGAGGTGTTGCATATAAACGCGTGCCAAATGTATTCCCGTGCATGGAACTCACTTGCACGTGCGGCGAAGGAAAAATATCAGATCCCCGAGGGGATGAAATATTTGTAGATTAAGGTGAAATATTGCTTCGCGGTGAAATATCATGCCACTGCGCGCTAATGTTTAAAACATTAAAACCCCGGTCGAAGGGAAATTTTAAATGCGCCGTTAAAAACCATAAACGAGGAAAAATACGTAATAGGCGGGCTCTTATCGGCGGTATCAGGAGTGCAGGAGGCTAATAATAATCCGCGATTCGTAACGTGTACTCTCAATTGATATCCCGCGTTAACTCGGAAACGCGCTGTTACATATGCACATGCCAAAGTTGCCGTGGTGCGTGCTGCGCCGCTGCGGGACTGGTTTTGTCACGGAGGGCCTCCCTTTTTATTCCCTCGTTATCACGCACAAATAGCCATTACCATGGCATTTAATATTGCACGGATAGTTACGCGCCGAGCCGCCGGTTTAAGTGATAGAATGGAAAAGACGATGTTTTACGAAATGAAAAGCGTCGTTCAAACCCCAAACAGCCTCATTTGTGCAGATTACCGTTCGATATTGCCCCTCGATACCCAGACAGCACGCAAATGTCTAAAAGACATCTTTTAAAACATCTTTAAGACATGCGTGCTGCCTGGGTATTAGCATCGGTGAATCTAAGAACGATCTAATTATAATAACTCATTTTTTCGGGCGAAGAGTCTTGAATTTCGAGCTAAGTTAAATAAGCGGGAATAGACACACGGCTGGAAACTTGTACTTGCGAAATAATAGACGTGTAGGACGAAGCAATAAGTTTCTCGTGGATGCCGACTAAGCGAAAACGGATTTCATTTAACAATGGCTATTAGGGGAATCGGAGGATCCGGAAATCGAACGGTAACCAACGTCGTGATAGATTCCGAGGTCGAACGGGGACGATCCTCGGGCGAGCGGCCACGAGCTTACGAGCTTACAGTTCGATCGTATTTATTTCTCTCTTTATACTCTTCTTCCGCTGTTTTCCCTCGCGCGTGTACAGTGTCCCTCGCAGATCATTCTATAAAAAGCATTTGGGGGCTGGAAACGCGCGTTACACGCGAGAACGCATCAACGTTCGCGCATTCGCTTAAAGACGAATCGGATTAAATCGCGGCTGCGGTAAATCCTTCCCCGAGGCTTCTCTCAATGGATGCCAGGCTCATTTCTACGACTTTCTTTCTTTTTTCTCTACTTCAGATGGACACGCCGGTGCAGGCGAACACGATTGGGACGTTTATCGGGTCACCGAATCATACTACGAATTACACGCAGGTAAGAAGATCAGTGTCTAAGTTTTATAATTTGTTGCTGTAAAGAGACAGAGATTTATAACGAATTATAAAATTTCTGTAAAAATATCTTTACGAAAGAAACTCCAAATTAAAATACCTTCTTCTTGCGATGGGGTTTGTATCGCATTATCTTTTATCTTTGTTTAATTCTTTAATATTGTCTCTGTGCCTCAGAGCGACGTGATTAATGTCGGTGGCGAATTAGGCAGCGCAGACACGGGATACTTTAGCACGAGTCCACAAATGGGGACATGCTATCAACCTGCGACGACGACGACCACTGCTACTCAGCAGCTCACCCCGCAAACTCCAAATACACCTACGATCATTCTCACAGGTATTATCGCATGGACGTGTATCGGGATTTTTTAACACGTTGACTTATCACCGGTAGTTACGGTAGCTACGGTATTGTAATATTTTATCATTATAATATGCTTATGCTAATGTGAAAATTAATTATGGCATACATATACATGGTAAAACTTATCGGGCAGAAAATGTGTTAATTTTTTAATTTTACTCGTTTTCGAATAAGTTATACCATTTTTGATAACGTTTTATGATAAAAATCATTATCCATAAAGTCAAAGTAATTCTTAATTGTTTATCAATATTTCAAGAAATTAACTTAATCATGTACAGTAGGTGTAAAAAATATTCGTACACTAGGAATTTTCACAGAAAATAGTTTATTTCTGATGATAATAAATAATAAACAAATGATTATTTTTTTTTGTCAAATCATAAAGTCTCTTTCTTAATAATACCTCAATAACAAAACTTATAGATTATAACATTTTATACTTCAAAACAATAAGATAACAAAAAAATAGTAATTTCTGAAGGCACACAAAGTATATATTTGTAAACACTTATGATATCAGTGACAACAACTAATCTTAGATAAGGAACGTACTTCGTATGTTTGTTTACATTTGAGCTTTGTTTGGTTGAACCTTTTCTTTATATATTGACGCAAACTTCCATACCGTCGTTGTTCTCTATTTTACGAGAATGGGAACTTGAAAAAGATACGAGACTACACGAGGAAGAAAGAAAAATAATTATTATTAGGGTGCATAATCAATGCGGAAAGTCTCGCGCAAACAAAGATTGTTGATCGAGCCCGCTCAACGATTTAATCTCTTATTGACCGATTTTGTGTACAAAAAAATGGTAAAAAATACACCCAGAAGTCGACCGCACGTCCCTTTAAAGACCGATGAAGATTTATCGTGCATCTTATCAAAAAAGATTCCAAAATTTGTGCTCTGACGATTGCTGCAACAACAGAAAAAACGAGGTGTTTTAGTCAGCACTATTCGGAATGTGATGCTCAATAACGATTATCACGTCGAGTAGTAAGAAAGAAGTTTTGGGTCAACACATACACACAAGACTAACCGGGAAAAACGACTTTAATTCGCCAAAAATTACCCCCCCCCCCCCCCATTAAGGATAGTGACTTTTGGAATAAAGTCACATTCTCGGATAAGAATAAATTTAATCAATTAATAGACGGCGATACGAGTCAAGCGCGGTACGTGATGCGCAAGTAAAGAATTAATAGTTACAGAAGTAACGAATTAAAATGTATTAAATCGACGCGATTTAATTCCGGGGAGGGAAGGGTATTAATGTTCCAACGATAGCTGTGTTTCAAGTCCGACAAATAATCGGCGCGCAGTCTATTAAGTTGGAATATATGTATATGATATTATATACATTTTAATTCGTTACTTCTGTAACTATTAATTCTTTACTTGCGCATCACATACCGCGCTTGACTCGTATCGCCGTCCATTAATTTGTTGACATTTTCACGAGTCTAATGATATAAATAAATTTAATATTTTTGGATCGGATGGGAGACGCACAGTGTAGCGAAAAATAAATTGTGAACTGAATCCGGTTAATTCGATACCCACTGTGAAACACGGCGATGGTTCAGTGAGGGTGTGGGGCTGTATGAATGCTGGAAGGGTTGGAAAATTACATTTTAATGAAGGTATAATGAATCATCATAAGCCATAAGCTATATTGCCATTTAAGAAAATAATCTAGCCGTCAGCGCGAAAAGACTTTGACTCGCGCGCGCGGAGATCAATATATTTCCCAACTAAACAATGATCCAAAGCGCACAATTTATAATTAAATACTAAGAATTGGCTGTTGTATAATGTGCCTCGACAATTGCATACTCCTCCACAATCACCGGATTTGAATCCTAGGATATTTGTAAAATATTGTCGAAGATGTAGTGAGAAAGAGACAGGCATTGAATCGTGCAGACTTTATTAAAATTTTACTACAAGAATGGGACGAAATTTCCTACTAACGAAAAATCTCGTTGATTCGATGCCACGAAGACTACAGGCAGTGATCGACTTTAAGAGGGATACTCGACAAAATATTAATTTAATTTTTATTATTAAATAATTATGGTGTACGAGTACTTTTGTGCCTTCGAAAATCACTATTTTTTGTTATCTTATTATTTTGGAGTAGGTATAAAATGTCATAATTTATAAGTTTTGTTTTTGAGGTATTACTAAGAAAGAGAGACTTTATAATATGAAAAAAAATGATTATTTGTTTACTATTTATTATCGCACAGAAATAAACTATTTTCTGTGAAAATTCCTAGTGTACGAATAATTTTTACACCTATTGTATAATAAAGAAAATTTTAAACAAAATATTATATAATATTATAGATATGTTCGTTTTATATTTTCCGAATTATAATAAGTTAAAAATTATAAAGAAAATGCTTCAAGTGCTTCGATAAAACTGATAAAAAACCATACTGTATTGCAGATTTTTCTGGTGCGGATGATCTTACGAATCCGGAATTTGTGAAAGACCTCGGAACGGCGATGATGGGTGATTTTGACCCGGAAATGTTCCCATCGGACGATGCCCTCAGACAGGGCCTTGATCCGATCGATGTGGATGGGCTACAAATGCTCGCTGACCCTACGATGGTTATATCGGATTCCAGCGCCGAAGCCCACTTTAGATTAGATCGACTTTAAGGGAAGAAATTTTACTCATTTACCAACACTCGTGTCGACTATTGCGTAGGATAAAATAAAATTCTGTCCTGGTGTCGTGATTAATTCTTAAGACACTTTGACATATTTGGGGTACCACTTCTTGGGCACTGGCAGATTTGCAGGAAAACGCGCGTCAATATGTATAAATGTTTGTAAATTTTATTTACCGCGTATAAACTTAAGTAGATTTATACGCAGATATTTTTATCTCGTTAAAATGCTGTGCATTTTTTTTTATCTCATAACCACCCGTACATGATGTCAGATCTGTATTGTTTTTTTTATGGATAGCGTATTTGCGTCTGAAATCTTTCGAAATATTTTCTGGAAACAGGTCAGTGGTCAATGAAAGTTGTTTCCCGCTCGTGATAAACCGCTACTTGACGATTAAGTAATATATATAAAAATCTTTATTAACCCTTTTTTTATTTTACACTACTTTGTACATTGTATCATGTATGATCTCTAAGAAGCACAAAAGAAAAGGTTTACTGATTTATACATGCTTTTATCATAATGCAATTCTAGTGAAGTAATCTACCGTTTAGGCCAATTTAAAGTTAGAAAAGACGAACGATAATCCTCCTCAATGGGGGGGAGTAATTAAAAAACGCATAAAGATATAGAAGTGAGAGAGGAGGGAGATGCCTATCGGCGGTACACGCCAACAGCGATCTAGAGTCTTATGTTTCCTTTTCCTCATTACATCCTTGCGATTACAACTTACGATCATAAAACATTTGTGTTAGTAGTACCTAATCTATACGAATAATTCGTTATTTTTTCCTCACTCTTAATATCACGTTCACGTTACACTACGAATTAGTTTAGGCAATACAGGATTGTATTATTGAACAAATTTAGGACTCGATTAACATTTATCGCAAAAATTACGATTGGATCTGTGATACTGAACGATTAAATCTATAAGAAATTTAAAAGCAATCTCACCGAAGAGACTGCATAAGAGTTTTTCGGGAAACGGACTTCTCTACGTTTCAGACATGCAATCCTGCTACTGATAATCATTTTTAGATTTACCATTTTACTTAAAGAATGGTTAATTATATAATTTCCAATCTCCGTTAATTATTAATTGCTTTTCTCATCGCTGAACAAACGCAGTGATAATAACGAGGAGGAAGAAAATGTCATATGCGTGTACCCTCGGCGGTTGTCAATTGTTTTTTGAAAGTAATACATTATACTTTATGCGCATTCGATAGTTAATCGAATGTGAAATTTAAGATAATTGTTAATAACTGTGAAATCAAGAAGATGACTCTTATATCTAGACACATTGTAAGTAGCGTACCATATCTTTCTCGAATAACATTCAAATTCTTCGTTCTAGTTAATGACATAATGTAGGCGATTAGTGTTACGGAATCAGGCTACGGCATACCGGAAGAACGCGGTAGAATCGATGGTATAGCGTAGTCTGAGTCCCCAACGGTGCATAATTCAGCACATACACCTTTCACATTATATTAAATAGATTGAAATTTGAAACAGACGTAAATCGCAATGAAATCGCTATCGCTAATATCACGTTCATATCTTATAAATATAGATCATCCTATGTCTGCAAAGATAATTAAATATACGGAATGGTGCTAGGAAAGCTCTTGTGTGTACGAAGTGTAAAGTGGAGAATGTCTCTTTTTACATTATCGCTCGTTACACACCATCAATTGGCGCGCACACACCTCGTAATCACAGGAGCTTTTTTACACGATGAAAAAACCCGCGGAGAGTGCATCTCGACGGAAGAAATTTTAACAATAATCTTTACATATTTAAAATGTGATTAATGTGACCAAGAGTTGAATCATTGATATATCCAAAAAATTTATCGTAGTAGATGAAATTCTCTTCCCGTTTGCTCTCTCTCTCTCTCTTTTACTTGCAAAAAAAAATCTCGTCCGCGTATATGCAAATGCAAGAGGTGCCAAAAGCGCGTAGATATTCGTCATAGATTGTAAGATCGTGCTATCGACTCATAACCGTGCAATATAAACGTATGTATATGATCGTCGGTCGTTTAACGTAAGGTTTTAACCAAGTTAAATGTTAACCAGGATCGTAAACGTCAATTTGTCATTGTCATTTTAACCGTAAATACGAGAAAGGCTTGCAAAGGGAAAATGTAAAGAACATAGAATTTTAACCCTTAAATGCCACCCGGGGTCCAGCGGACCCCAGACCCTTTAGAATGATATATTTTCAAATGTTCCCGCCAAATATGGAGCTCATATTTATTTATTTATTATTTTTTATTTTTTTGATTTTGGAGCCAACATTTTAACTGTTGGCGATCTTAATTTTTTATACTATGTTGAAATTGAAATTTTAACAATATAAGCATTTTATTCTCTTTTCTAAGCCTTGAACAACATTGAAAATAATTTTCATAACTAAATATCAAAAAATCAATAAGTAAGGAGACATTTTTCATGCTGGGGTCTTTTAGACCCCATGTGTCATTTACGAGATTCTTGAGAGGTGTGGCATTTAAGGGTTAACCAGGATCTTTGGAGAAGAAAGACAGATTTATTCCTGTTATATCGTGTCTGACATAATGCGGAACGTACATTGCTGTCTTTCGATATTCAAAGCTACGATATATTCAAAATGCAAAAGATTACGGGTAATGTATGCAATATATGGCAAAAATCATAGAAAGGAAATCACGTTATTGTGTTAATTGTTGTGTTACTAATTAAGCGAATTTAATCAATCCGTATTGATCTTCAATTAAATTTCTATCGTTTTTATCGGAATAAAATGTAAAAATGGTTATTGAATAGGTGATATAATCTGACAGCGCTAATTTCATCTTGTATTAATCTTAACGAATGAGGGCGTAATTGTAATAGTATCGAGTTATCGGCCTCAAAAAGATCGTAACGAGAATTGTACACGTTTTTATATTACGATCTCTTTTATCTTTGCACAAACACTGTGTTTTCGTGCTTTTTCTCTTGCTTATAAATCCCCTGACATTTGTTTTTTTTCCTTGGCGAATATTCGGTGCATGTTCAATCTAGCTTGAGATAATATTTCATTTGTGAAAAATTTATTTCAAATTGTTTATAATTTAATAGCGAACGATGCCTCGATACTAAAACGAATGATATTTTTCTTAGTTTGAGATTCGACGATCGTGATTGAGAAGATGCGATGCCCGGGAGACACGTTACATGTGGAAAGAAAAATCAATTTTTCGCACAGACGTTTTTACAAAATTTGATCACTTCTGTAATATAGATCGTAATATCGGCATCTCTTTAACGATCTGTACAAGCTTGTGATGAAATTCGAAGACAGAATGTATAAATGTATAACATCGCAATGAACATTATATTTTGTTTAGCGTTACACATACATACAATTCGGATTACGTTACAAATCAATTTTCTAAAGACGAATCTCTTTTTAAGAGTAGGAAGCGAAATGACTCCAACGTAGCACGACCAAAGTATCCTCAGGAAGATTTTACATCTTGAAACATGTAATCGTGTAAATTCGTACGTGTTTTCTTACTTGCTGCTATACGAAACCACGTTGAAGCCTCAATCGAAACGAATTTTAATGTAATCTCTGTTTCTTTCTGTCTCCTATATGTTTCTAAGTTTTATGCCTAGCTTTTTTAATTTAATCTAACAGGAAATACCTTTCCTATTTTTCTTTCCTCTTATCACACGCATTCTAAAACATACACACATTCTCTCTCTCTCTCTCTCTCTTTCTCTCTCCCTCTCTCCCTCTCTCCCTTTCTTCCTCTCTCTTTCTCTCCTCTCTCTCTTTCTCCTCTTTCTCTTTCTTCTCTCTTTCTTTCTCTCTCTCTCTCACGCTCTCTCTCTCTCTCCCTATCTCTCTCTCCCTCTGTTTTATCGCATCGAGGAGAGGAGAGACTGGCTTAAGATTAATAAGATCGCAAGCCTGTTGTAACGTGCAATTAAAAGAAAATTAAGTAAGCAGCGAATGTGGAGAAAGCGTCGCTGCCTAGTCTCGCGTCAGATCGATCGGTCGCGTCGATCCGTGAGGGCTTAATGAAAGAAAAAATTTGTAATATTTGTATATAGCCATGTTATACTGTGGTAAAAGAAAAATTACCTATTATTATAAATAATATTATATATATAAATATATATTATATATATATTATCTATATGTAATACCGTTACGTTGTTGTACTACATTATTGTGAACACCATTTCTCAGACATCGATTTTTTTAAATAAAAAAGAAAAGAGCTCTCTTTCGACACACACTAAATACCAAGCCAAATATCCGTCACGTTATTCGCCACGCGTGTGGCTCTCGCTCGTGTCGGCTAAGCGTACACCATGTGCATTCTCGCAATCGTTGCATTCGCATATTATCTGTACCGATTGATTCACGCGCCGGTGAATTGTGTCCGTCAAAATGTTTGTTCGCTTTGTATATGATTACGTTACATATCATAACAGAGAGACGTTGCCATAGATATCAAAGAGATTATACAGCGATTAAAACGTTGCTCTAAGTATTCATTCTCATTCAACTTTCCGTTAATTTTTGACCCGTCGTTTTATCTTTAAGTAGCGGATAAGTTTGACGAACAATGCCGGGAGGGGAAGATAAACGCTATTTACGATTTTCCAAGAAATATCGGTGCCTGAGCGTTTCAATAACGAGCCTTTTCGTCAGATTGATACTCGTCCTAATCTAACTAATTAACAGTTAGTCAATCGCGGCGGATGTTTCGCAAATTGTACAACTTTTGTCATCTATAACCGGAACGACACGATCAATTCGCCTGCGTATTTTTGTAACGTGTTACGAATCAGTCTGCATTTAAAAGCGTAATTATTCAAAGCAACGCGATTTTAAATACGTCGCTTTATTCCATAATCGAGTAATATTCGATGACATTGATTTCATTCGCGAAAGATATATACACTGAATATAGAGTGATTTTATATATAGAAGAAAATCTTTTAGCACAATCTATTGTTCTATGATTTCTTCCCATATTTCTTCTCGCATTGATACACTTGCAGATGCAACTGCATTTAAAAAAAATGGAATCATACTTTTTTTTAGCGTAAATCGATTCTTCTCATTATTCTGCGTATAAAAGTATTAAAACAAGTTGTAGTTCGTTCTTTCAAATCATTTTTTCAAATAAATACTGCGAATACACATTATTCTTGCAAAATCCTCACAAGAAAGAATCTTTCACATTATCTTACTTTAATGCTTTTATGTGCAGAACAATGAGAAGAATTAATTCCATTTATAAAAAAGAAGTGCAGTTGCATCTTGTAAGTATATCTGTACCATAGAAGCAAAGTATTGTATCTCCAGTTTTTGTCAAAATGGAGTTAATATGTTTTTCAATATATCAGGAGCTTAAATTGTATAAAGGGTCTTATGTCTATTATTACTGGTTCCTAAGATAAAATATTTAGAAAAAGTCGTATTGAAAATTTTCATGGTGCCTTAATTTTGGTCAGGTACAGCGTGTTATTGACACAGTTGTACTATTAAAATTAAAGTACTGTAACAATTTATTAATATGTTAGTTAAATTACTTTATTAAAAACTCAACAATCAAGTTACTATTTTTATTTTATATCTAAAGAATACACCATTTCTCTGTTAAAAACTTTAAACTTTGTTTTCTCTGAATTTATAATAATGGAGATACGATTCTTTACTTCCAAGGTACAGATATGTATTATTGTATATTCGAAAAAATATAATCTTAGAATGGTTGATATTTATACTAAATAATGAAAGATTTTCTTCTACTACTTTTTTCTATTTTGTCTTCGAAAATAGCTATTAAAACCAGTCTAGTTGGAATCATCCTGTATAGTCTATTTCCAAGTGCAAAGATCCCATCTCGAGTCGCTTCGCGTTATTCGAATCATATACGATTTCTGTTCGGCATGCAACGATATATTTCGGAAGGAAAAAGAGAGAAGCTCGGGTACGAAAGAAAAAAACCAGAGGCAAATACGCTCATTCACACATAATACATGCGACACGCACACACTCACAGAGAAGAATATTGCCATTTAGCATCTAAGTTCCCTGGAACATTTTCATCGTTCTCGAATTCTCCTAGCCGTCGATGTAAATAATCGTTTCATATTGTTACAAAGTAGACCGATTACGGAACGACAGGGACAGATTGTACATACATTTTCGGGATATTATCGGACGTGCCGATTACACGGTGCATTATCTCTGTTTCCGACGTCCATAATGTATAAGCGCACAAAACCGATTGACGATTTATGTGTCTTCTTCATGTTTTAATCGTGACTTTATTAATTAAATCTTGAACGTCTACGAAGCGTCTGTGTTTTTGCCTAGGTACCTCTCTCTCTCTTTATCTCTTTTTATCTCGATTGGCGCTAAGAGTTCAGCCCGGAGAACACGGCGATTATCCGCGTAAGCTGAATCTATCATGTAAAATAATAATTTAATAAAAACCACAATAACAAAATACACATTTTTTGCTTTATGAAATAAATAAATGAATAAATATTTTAATTAATATTGTTTTGCTATTGCGCGCGCGCGCGCGCTCGTATGTTTTTTTTTATCAAAGAATTATGTGTCAATTTTGTGCGTAAAACATCCGACGATAAACAACGTTGGAGTATTGTTACGCAATTTAAATCATCGAGAAAAACGCGTCTCTTGACACCGACATGAAAAATAACGAATTTTGAGATATCTCTTTAACAATGTTCGGTGCGTCATAATTTTTCTCATTTTTTTGGCACAAGTTTCGACAACAAACAATGCAGAAACATTATTTAGATCAACGAAAACGCGAATCATTTTTTATCTATTACGAAAACGGGACGATACTCGAGATACCCGTTTCTTGTAACAATATTTTGAGATTGTTAATCTCAAAATCTCTTCCTTACACGTTTTAATGACTAATCTGACGATAAATGACATTGAAACATTATAATCAAGAAAAGAAGAGGAAATTGAACGTCCGCATATCGAGGTAAAACACTAGACGATATTCAAGAAATCTTTTGTTTGTAAAATTTGTCATGTTTCATTTGAGTCTGTTAATTTACTTAATAAATTAATTTATGACGTAGTTCGCTATTACGAAGGAAACAATACGAATGATCGCAATTTGTCATCTTTTTTAGCGTATGAACTGGTTAAATTCGCATAATTATAATAAATGTAATAATTATTAATTAATGAAACGTTTTAAAATCAGATTAACAATATGCGTTAAAAATTAAACGAATTTGATTACGCGTCTTTGGAGACGCTGAAAAAAATCGTAAAAATTATTAGAAAGAAATATTCCAATACGAGGCGAGAATTGATTTTGCATTGATATTTCAATAATATTTCTAATAGTCAATGTTTTAACTTCTGAAATTAATATGTAATATATTAGTTTTCAACATGCAAAATGGAAAGTAATAAAAATGTGACGAAATATTATTTTAATTATTCGTTATTATTATTATTCACATTATAACAATTCATAATGTGTTGACAGTGTGATAATATTTATAATAACGGTAGTATAATAGTATTACACTAATAATACACTTATTAATAACTATTCTAGCAACTATACTATATCCTTTCTCGCTCTGGTATGGCAGTAAGCGCCTAGCATATTTCAAATAGAAATCTTATATACGCTTGGAATAGCTTCATTTTGACGCTAATAATACGTTTGGACTAGCGTCATTTTGATGCTATGAATATATACATATGAAACGTCCAAACATATAGTATAACAAGTTAATCCTTCATAACGCTCATTGCATTTAGCAGAGGAGGATAAAATGAAGGACGTTTCTCTTCTCTTCACTATAAACATGATAATGTCAGAATTGGCCGATAAACACATCGTTTCGCCAAGACAAAATTATTTAACATTTTACTTCAATATTCTAATTATGTAACATTCAAATATGTCTACAGCTGCGAAACATCAAAGTTGAAGCAGCAACACTCTGTTAAAGTGAGTCCTTGCTAGGGTCGCAAAATGCACGAGAATACAAAATACAAAAAAGAAATTATAAAAACGTTGCGCAAGATCAGATTACTTGATCTCCAATTCGCGTGCGGGTTTGTGCGCAGCATGTGATAGTGGTTACGAATAACTATCAATTTTTTTTACATTTTCGTCAGGTATATTTGAAAGATGCTAGACAAACTGCTTTCTACTACTAGCCGAAAGCTATAGAAAATACACTACAACTTAACGTAATAAACAAAATGATATTATGTATGTGATGAACAATGATATCGTGTAATAATAATCGTAACTTAAAATTACTAAAACGTCACTTATATAATTTCACGACTTAAAATTCTAAAAGTGTAATTTTTAAAACTATACAGTCTTTTTTGGTAAAACTTTAATATTGTACAATAATCTAGGAATCTCTCAGAGTTTAGTCTCTGAAAAATTGTACGACTTGATAATATCTATTTTTATCTATCTTAGTTCTTAAACAGCCTTGCGATAGATTCTCGCTATAGTTTTACCATTACTTCTACACACTAATACGTTTACTAAATACATATTTCAATAACCATGACTAAGAATGTTTTATTTGATGTATTTAACATGTATAAATCTTGTGTAGATTATTTTTTGTAAGATACGCTCTAGCACACATATATCAAACATCAGGCATTGAATAATGCGACATATGTGTATGATTCACGTATTTCTGTCGTTCTCATCGAATTTTATTTGTCTCGATGTTCTATCTTCATGATCTTTTAACTACTTCTTTTACTGACCCTTATAACTATTTTTTAATATAGGTAACTAATCATTCTAAATCAATAACTCTAAAAATGCATTATATTTATTTACATTCAGGGAGAGAGAAAAAAAAGAAAGAGAGAGAGAGAGAGAGAGAGAGAGAGAGAGAGAGAGAGAGAGAGAGAGAGAGAGAGAGAGATTCACAATAAGTAAATATCTACTGGAGTATAAACAAAAAAGTTATATGTTTGTTATATTAATTTATAATAGGATTGATTTATAATATTACGAAATATAGATGCATAATTTATTTCGTAATTTTTATTAGATAATTATCAAGTATTATCTCTACTTTTGAAACTTCTCCGCGTCAAAGATGAAACAACAACGAATGTCCTTTAATATCTAAATTAAATTAAAAAAAATTGTGTTATCATCAAAACAACTAATTCGTCCTCTAACGTTCGTTTATCTAACGAAAGATTGCGGAATCAATGTCGAAAAATCATCTAACTATTCTAACTCATTATCATTTGTGATGCGGTCATCACACGTATGCTTTCGATTAAGATATCCTTTAGAGAATTCAATTTAGGAAACAAAGGATACTTTGCTTAAAAAATTTACATTTTATATAATAAAATCATGTAAGCTAGGTAATGCAAATAATACAAATACAAAAAAAAGAAATACATGTATTATTACATAACATTTTCTATGTCGATAATACCGTTCGTTTAACGAGAAAAATAGCTTATGAAATACACTTACTTAAAGAATATATTGTCTAAAAAAAGTTTGATTTTGATAACAGTGATCTTAAAATAAGAATAAAATGATCTAAATTATTACAAAAGAAATACATACATATATATACATAATATATTTTGTGAATCAATAGTTCCACATTCCTTTAATGAAGAGAAAGAACATGGCAGAGAGGTGGCACAAAAAATATTTCTGATCCTCGTATATCTACAAGTGCAAAATTTATCATGAAGCAGGCAGGAAAATGTTGCATTTAAAATCATTTAATTCGGATGCACCGAGAATTAAAAATGTTTATGCCATTTACCATTAGTTTGTTTCGATTTTAAGAAAAAATACAAATGTTGATACTGTTTAAAATAACGTGATAGAAAAAAATGTGTAGACGCATATGTATACAAAAGCAGAAAAATCATATTTACAACATTCGATATCTATCTAATGTATCCTAAAATAAGGTCTAACTCAGTTTCAACAATTATTATAATTGTTACTTAATTTGACAAACTTACGTAAAGCTGTGTCAAAATTTGCATCGATAGTTCTTTTCACGGTTCTCACTTAAAATGAACATATCGTATAATATGATATGTATTCATACTCCGTTTGCGCATACTCCAATGATAAAAATTTATAGTCAAAATATATTGGAAAGTACAATTGTATACATTAATGGTATTCAGTGGGTTTACATTAAGAATAATACTTCATGAAATGCAATTCCTTGATTTTTTATTTACGTGCATGAAGTAGTTGAACCATCATAGTAAGTAAATCAGTTGGAGCTCATTGATTGAACAAATTATCCATAAACGTATATTATTTAAATATTACAGTAATAATAAATTTAACTGTCGGATGCAAGCGCACGAAACACCATTAGTGCATATTGTACATAATAGTCACGAAATCTCTACACATTTACAAACATACATTCATCATAATTGTTACATTTAACATTCTGTATCTAATATCACATTACATCTAAATTATTTCAGTTTATAAACAAATCTCACTTTGGTAAAAAAGATCACTGATATTTCAATACCAATAAAAATATCTCAATTCTCCTAATGATTTATAAATTTTTATCTCTAATAAAAAGTGGAGTATAGCAACGGAGCGATACAATTATCCTTTTGTTTGTTAATTATATGCACCTAATTATATGGCGTATTTCTTCGTTTTTCTTTTCTTATCAGTTCTTATGTGAAAAAGTTGCTTAGCGATGTTATAATGGGGCATTCCATGCCAAATCGACCTGGGTTTAACCCTCGACCTCTCGGATTTGGTCGGCGATTTTTTATGTTATTGTTTCAACTCTAAAATGCACTCAGAATTTTTTTTAGATTTTTTTTTATAAAATTGATTTACTTATAATTTTTTAAACCGACATATTGATGGCCACAATTTAAAAATCTGGAAAAATTCTCAAAAATCCTGTGTCAGATATCAAAATTTTTAAGCCTTGACCCAAAGTGGGCCGGGGTTCGCTTCTAATTTTTTCGAGCTTTTTTCGAGTTTTTTTCGAAAAAAATATTAGAAGCAGACGTCAGTCTACTGTAGGCTGTTGCTTGAACATTTTTGTATATAACACAGGATTTTTGAGAATTTTTTTCAGATTTTTTCGACGCAATTTTTTTTATTTTGGAAAATTGCTTTAAAAAAATTTGAAAAAATTCTCAAAAATCCTGTGTTGTATATAAAAAGTTTAAGCAACAGCCTACAGTAGACTGACGTCTGCTTCTAATTTTTTTCAATATTTTTTTTGAAAAAAACTCGAAAAGATTAGAAGCGAACGCCGGCCCATTTCGGGTTAAGGCTTAAAAATTTTGATATTTGACACAAGATTTTTGAGAATTTTTTTTCAGATTTTTAAATTGTGGCCATCAATATGTCGGTTTAAAAAATTATAACGAAATCAATTTTATAAAAAAAAATCTAAAAAAATTCCGAGTGCATTTTAGAGTTAGAACAATAACATAAAAAATCGCCGACCAAATCCGAGAGGTCGAGGGTCAAACCCAGGTCGATTTGGCATGGAATGCCCCATATATATGCGGAACTATTCGGAACTATTAATTTCCGAGCGCAATAACTCTGCTCTTCAAACATATTTGAGATATTCGGATAGACAATATAGACAACTTTTATTCAAATTTAAGTATTTGGTAATACCCAAAGTAATAAGAAAGTTTGCAACATTACACTGCAAGCAAACGGAAAGTTGATTTCTTTAGTTTCCAATTAAAACGCAGTTGCGTTTTCATGTTTGAAAAGAATCGCTAATTCCTCTAATAAACCTTTCACAAAGAAACTTGTAAAGAAACATTAAAAAACAGGATTAAATGTTTTAATATATAAATGCTGGAAAGTTTTATCCTGCATTTAAAAGAAGGAAATAAAAGAAGGAAGTAACTTTTTATTTTTTAATTAAATATTCACAATGTCTGCTCGAATGTCTCGTTTGGAAAGCGAAATTATTGATTAGACTCTCCGAGGCTAATTCGTTTCGTATGAAATCACGTGTCTTCAAAGCGTTCACGATTCGTTATTTTGTGCCCGTTTATCATTATTATTAGGGCTTGACGGAGTACTACTGCTCTCATTATTACTCTCACTACGTTTAACTGACAGGACACCTTCATACAAAATACCATCAATATTTACACTAATTTCTAGTTCTCTTCGTCCACTTTCTAAAAAAGAAAGAAAAATTATTTTAATAAATAGTTTCTTCTTTTTACGAATAATGTAAATTTAATCTCCTCAACCTTCCTGAACTCACCCTACGGTCTCTCAGACCTACGAAACACAAAACCATGTTAGCTTCAAAGCACATTATCAGAAATAAAGATTGATTTTATTCACTATTTTTTTTCCATAGAAGACATCCCCAACTTTAACAAGAAATCAAAGTTTAACTAAAAACAAACTTAATGTATTATATTTTTATTATATAAGTCGGTGAGTCTATGTGTCATAGAAAATAGGGTGAGTTCAGAAAGGTTAAAAGAAAATTATAATTTCGATAAAGGAAATTTTATCTCATTGCCGTGTCTGTATCATAGTAAATTTAGAATTTATTAATTCTAAACCTAGACTCACCTCGTGTGCTAACCTGCTGTCTAATGCGCAGGGAGTGTATATTATTTCCCTCCTCATCAGATAACATCATTCTTTTAATAGACGGAGATAAGAGTTCAGCAGCCTCGTGACTTCTCTTCAGTTCTGGATTCGAAACTTCCGGTGGTGAACTCACGGATCTACTAGCGTTTGGAGAGGATACCGAATCCAATCTAATCGAAAGATTTTTATCATTAAACTATACACTTCCTTCCCGCCTGTCCATTAAAGCAGCCGGGAGCTCTTATTTACCTGTTTCCGGAGTTTGCGAGATCCAAGGCCTCTCTCTGTTCGGGGCTATTTGCCGGTACCAATGGCGAGTGGGACGACGTTGGAGAGAAGGCTGGCTGTCCCATCGCTGGATAGATATTACTATTGGCTTGACTGTATATATTCCAGAATTGCAGTCCGGATTTAATTCCCTCCGCCGTTGTCGGCGGTGGTGTCGATGTGCTACCTTGGATCATCGGATTATTGGGAATTGTGCTTCTGTCTCTCAGTAGCCTCATCATGTACTCTGAAACTGTGTACATGTTCGAAATTAGAGGTAAAATATGATAACTGAATTAGAAAGATAAAGAGCTGGAACGGCGTGCTTATTATAGTTACGTGTTTTCGATGGTTTACCATCTTGAATTATAATGGGATAATTATGAAGAATGATCGATAATCCCAAACATACGTAGGTATAAGATGAATAAAACTCATATAATTTGATGATCATTCTCTTCTCTTCACGAGTTCATAGTCTTATTTGTATAGAATAATATTAAAATAATTTGTAATATTATATCTACAAATTATGATAATTATTCTAAGATGAAAAATAACCAAACAGAAAAATTTTCATTTTGCTGCTGAGAGTTTTGAAAAACAGGAAATCGAAGTATTGTTTGAAAGGAACAAGGAAACTCAACAGAAACTCGTAAGAAATGCAATTAAACATATAAGATGAAACAAATAATAAAAATCTGAGTTCTAAAAACTTTCTAAATTTTGTGTCGAGACAATTGACACAATTGTTTCTATGCATTTTGAATTAAAAATCTTTTTGTTGCTTTATTTTTGGCGTTGTCAAATGAGTAATGCATCTTCATTCGCATAAAAGACTAAAAGATGAATGAGTCACTATGAAGCTTCATCAATTTCCGAACTCTACAAATTACTTTTGAAAATATATGAAATCAAAATTAGTTATCTTTTAGAGTTATAAAATTTAAAATAATAACATAAAAGCAACGATGCCAGATAGGGTTGCAAACATTATTGCAATAATTTATTGAACGTCTTACGTTGATAAACATTCTTGATTATCTGAAATGTCATGGATTGTCTGATTTGGATTTCGGTGTTATTCTGAAACATATATATATTATAAAACGAATTTTACAGGCGTCTTTAACTGACAGCTCAATCTCATCTTCTAAATTAAAGCAGCTCCACTTACTTCATTATTCTACCAAATAACTGTAAGCTATGAAAAACTTGTTTTTGTAAGTCAATGTTTCGTCAACGAGAAACTCAAGTTTCGGTATTCGTTAAAATCATATCAATGAACTTTCGAGTTTATCTACAAATTTATGTTATATTATATTAAAATGCAATGTCTGTGATAGATGGATCGTCGAATACCCAAAGATATCACGATATCTTGACCTCTGAATTTTTGTTGTTGCTATGATTTTTCGTGCCGCGGTAAAGCAGCAATATTGCCAAAGTATATCCGGTCACGTCGCACGAGGAAACGATCGAAGGAGAGCTACGAGTGCGATCGAAGCGCGCGACGTTACTCAGATCGCTGTCGGGCGCAGCGACGAGGTGGAAAGAGAGAAGGAAAGGGGGTAGGGAAATAGGAATGCTCGTTAGCGAGAGCCATCCGTTAACGCCTGTCTTCCGGAGGATCGTACAATCAATTATGCCTCCTTCGCTCTCGCATCATCATCTCCGGGGAGGCCCGAAGCACTACCTACCGATTTAAAATAAACCCGTGTGTGTGCTCTACCTCCTCTCGTTTCCTTCCTCCGTTTTTTCTATCCCGTCCACCCCCCCCCCCCCCCGATATCTTCCCTACCGTCGGGAAGTCTCTCATTTTTGCTCTTTTCTCCGCTCTTTTTCTATTTCTATTTCTGATTACGACGTTGCGAATTGCGTCTGTCACTTGGAAAAGTATCGTAGACAGTCGGAGCTATTAACTATACGCCAATAGAGCGGCAGCAATGCCAAACATACCCGATGTGTACCGATGACGGAAATCGAATTTTAATCCTTAAAGGCTACTAGGTCCATATATGGATCTAAAAATTTATATTTTTGGGTAATTTAATATTAATTATTGGCAATTTTTCTAATTGTGTTATATTCTTCAGTCTTTTCTCCCCCTATTTCATATATAATTTCTTTAAATTTGATTGATTAAACCCAGAGTTATACGCGATCAAGGTTGCGAGGTTCATATATAGACAGCGTGCTGAGATTTGAAGTGTAGCCTTTAAGGGTATAGCCTCAAGTGGTTGAGTTTTGAAGTGTAACCTTTAAGGGTTGATCCAACGAAATTCGCACGTGCGAACAAGTTCCATCTTCGAAAAAAGACAAAAGGGACTTACGTTGATTACTTGACAGGTTTGGTGGAAGATGCGGCGGAGCGTGCGGATGGTGTTGCGCAGCATGCGGATGTCCACCATTCACGACGTGATGCTGCGACGCTTCGTTCGCAGCTACCGCCATTTGGGCGATGGAGATCGGCAACGGCATCGGATTCTGCGGCAGCGAATTGTGCTGATTGCGTGTCACTAGATTGTCGTTGTTACCGTAATTGTAATTGTTCCTGCGGCTCTCACGACGATTCGTCTCGATCGCTGTCTGGAGCTGTTCTTGGGTCGACAGCGCTTCCTTATCTCTCTCGTATGGATACAGATACTTCATATACCTATCAGCGAATTATTCACGTTAAGTGTATGTCTTTTCACAGGGCAATGGAATCTAAGAACTACAATGCGTTTGAATGTTCATAAGCATCGTATAATAAGAATTTAAAAACGTTTTTCACAGATACAAGATGCGTTCTTCGGCCCAGACAGGGACATAAGACGTCTTATGTCCCGATTTTGGACATGCATGCTGTCTGGGAGAGTTTATTTTAAATGAAATTAATCTACAACTTTATAGACGTAAAAGTCGTAAAATAATTAATTCTAGATCATCCTATTAAGATAAATTTCATTCATATTTTTTCCCCAAAAAGGTATAATGGGTTTTCCCCAAACGATGAATGGATATAATTAGCTCGAGCTCCTAAAAAGAGACGGAGAGACAGTTGGACGTCGTGGCCTCAAGTTAATCAACACCGATTCTCGCCAGATGAATGCTGTCGCGAGCAGATTTCGTTCGGGCCGGGCCGTATTTTCGTATTTTCTCCTCTATCTCACATACATATCGCCGAGGAAAGATAGCCGGTTGCCGGAATGATGGATGCGCCGACCGCGGCGGGGCGAGGCGAGGCAGCGCGGCGCGACGCGACGCGACACGACGCCAACGTTCCGTCGTCCACACAAAGCGCGTTGCGCGCGCGGAGTTATTTTCACGAGCGCACACCCCTAGCATCGCGCTCGTGTAATTCATATTAGCCCGCACTTATAATGTGTCGGCGTTCATCCATCCCTCTTCTACCGGCCTGGCCGCGCGCGCGCATTTTCGCGTTCCTTCTCTCTTTTCCATTCCCCGCGCGACTTCCCACTTCTTCGTCGCGCGTTCGACCGCGCGGGATAAGCGGGATGCCTCGCGCCGCGGCCGTCGTCTCCACCGAATCCCGCCGACGAATCTCTATTTAGAAACTCCCCCTCGTCCTTTCCCGTCTCCCTCGCGCGGGGAGACGAGACATCGCGAACGGCAGATAAATCTTCGTCGCCGCGCTGGATATGCCCGGTATTATATAAACGAATATATATCGTGCCAACGGTTCCAGGTTGTCACAACTCGCCCCGCGAGGTGTCCCCGGCTCGTGAGGGATCGCACGGGGGATCCGAGACGTAGACGACACGTCGGCTAAGACGATGCACCTGTACGTCACGCCTCCGACTCGTCACCCTAACGTTCTTTTATCTCCTCGTTGTCGACAGGGAACGCGTAATAACACGCTTGCAGGCCCGCGCGACATCTCTGCTCTCTCCATCAGGAGGTTTTATTTGTCGGATTTTATCAGCTAATATACTAAAGACGGTAATCCGTCTTTAATTGGACTTTAACGCGGCTTTGATAGGCGGATCAATTACCCAGATAACACGCATGTCCCAAATCGGGACATAAGACGTCTTAAAGATGTCTTAATAATGTCTTTAAGACGTCTTATGTCTCGATCTGGGACATTGCGTTCTGGGTACAGAGATATTCATTAAGCGAAACGCAGAAAGGCGGAGAAACGTATGCAACACGACTGAACGATGTAAATATGCGCGAATAGTCGATTCGCTATCAAAAGCGGGTATCTCGCACGGCGCGGATAGCTCTATCGAGCACGATGATCTTGACGAGACGCGCGTAAAAGTCACGACGCTCTTAGTCATTGCCGCAGATTTCACGCTCGGATGACTCCACCGTCGGCTGAGACTTATTGTATGCGAATTACACGGCGGGCCCCGGGCATTATGTTCCTGTATAGGCAAAGATCGGGGTCCCGGATGAGAAACTTCACGATCTACTTACTGAGTTCGCAAAGTAAACGCGGCGGAAGTGATGCTCGCTGGCAGCTTGAGACCTTTGATGATTTCCTGCCACAGCTTCTTGTTGATTACCTCGACCAATCCACCTCGCTGTACCACCAACTTGTAAAGCTCGAACAGATCCAATACGGATTTTGCCATGATAGGAAGTCGGCTGATGGGCGTTCCTGTAAAACAAAAATAATTTTCAATTTACATATACATGTTTAATATCGAAACTTTGGAATAAAGACTTCAATTTGCGCAACACGTGAAATGCATTAAATACATAAAAATTGTACAATGTTTTATTTTTCTGCAATGTGATCCTCTCAACGATAAAATTGTCTTGGTATTATAATACATATTATATGGATATAGTTAGTCCATGAAATACGTTCTTTGTGAAACGTGTCCGAAGAAAAACGACGATATTAACGAATGGAAATGTACAGAGATTTCACGGGAGATTTAAATATATCAAGAGAATTCCCAAGACCACCTCGGGATTTCGCAAAATCAATGAACAGCTAACGTAGTCAGACTATAGGTGACGCAAACCATCCTTTACCCATTGCGTGATCAACCGAGGCAGATTTCGCGATCGTCTTAAAGTACGACTAGCGTAAAACCGCTCGGATTTTACGAGGTTTGTCCAGAGATATCCAGCGTGGGGCGTTAACAAGAGCAATAACGAATTCGCAACAATCACGCGAGTGCCGCAGTCTTTTACGATCTTCCTTAGGGTGCATCGCGTCGGATATAAGAAATAAAGAGCGCGGAGAGAAAGAGAGAAGAGAAGTATAGCGGATTAAGGGTAGAAAACGAATGCGCGGAGTCGAAAATTCGATAAGGTATCGAAACGGTTGTATTAAAAGTTATCGATTGGCTGCTTCGCGGGCAGTTCTTTTATGAGCTCCCGCGCGATAAAACGACGATGCAAATAACACTCGTATTCGCGAATTCTGACAGAAATTGGCAACAAGTTCTGCTTTTGTCCGTAATATTTGTCCGATATAATGGTACTCTTAGGGCCGGTTTCACCATCTCCGATTAGTTTAATCGGCCGATTAAGTGCCAACCATGATTGGTCAATCTGCTTAACGACATATGCGATTGGTCAGTTCTAAATAATCGGCCGATACTAACCGGAGATGGTGAAAAAAACCGGCCCTTACACTGTTAAATTTGTAGTGTCAAATTATAAATTATATTCAATTTGAGTTATTTTTAATCATTTCTATAGAGGTCGCCACTGATCCTACTCAATATGTCGTTAATTTAATTAAACCAACGGAGTTAAAATAACACTGTTTTGTGTTAAAATAACAAATTTCGACATACATGATGGTCAAAAATAACAAAATGCTATTTAACTGAAGGTATTGGCTTATAAATTTCATCCTTTAATATTTAACGGTGTATATCCAATGTTAAAAATTAATTGAGCCGTTTTAGAGAAAGACGCGCCTTTGTGGAATATAACGTAGCGGTGCTACGCGCTCGGAATTATACAACGCCACACGTGAAAGCCACACGTTGACACGTAATATCGCGAGTAATATTCCTCTCGTCTCGACGACATTCAGACAGATACGAAGAAATTCTTCGGCTAATTCGTGCGCGTATTACCGCGCCGCCTACTATGGTAGCCAGGCCATCGAATTTTACGAGGTTGCCCGAGCCACGACTTAACGGAGTGTTAACAAGAGCAGCAGTCGAGCCGCTCGCGACTATCGTGCGCTTAAACTACGTAAACGTAAACGCATACCTTTACGAGCTTTCGAGTTGGCGCAATCTGAGGTTTAGAGTCGCGCATAAGTGCGCGCCCGAGAGCGACGTGTCTGAAATGACCGAACGATTGAAAATCTTTCACGAAACAGCTAGAACCTGGGGAGTAATGCCCCGAAACGTTAAAAGCGCATTTTATCTGCCGCGGAGATAAAAATATAAATATATAATTTCCAACTTCGGTCGTTATTATATTTAATACGCCCTTGCGTCATCAAGCGCATCGGTAATTCAATCTTTTATACATCTTTTTTATATACGTTTGATTTTTATATCTCGTCGTAGGCGAGGCTCGACTCCGAGGCTCGAAATTCCCCGATGACTCCTTCGCCGCCGCGCGGTGGTCGCCACTTTCCACGGAGCCGACGAATTTTACGAGTTTGTCCAGAGGCTCGAGTTAACGGGGCGTTAACAAGGGCAATACTCGCGACTATCGCGCGTGCGAAGCCCGCTTTTGCGGCTCTTTACGAGCTCGCGAACGATTCTGTACGAGATGCCTCGGTACACGTTTACCACGAACGCGCGCGCAGACAAACACAGACGCAAGATACGGACAATGAGAAGGAGAAGCGCGGGTTCGCGGCTCTCGGCCTCGGCTCGGCGTAGCGCGGCTTGGCGCGGCGCGGCGCGGCGCGGCGCCGTATCGCAGGATCGTTTATCCGCCATCGAGGACGATGAAGGGGGCTGCCGCCATTTCTGACCGACGAGAGGAGGCAATAAAACCGCGCTCCTCCGGGTAGGGGAACCAGCAATTTCGGGCTATCGAGCGTGCTCCCTTCGGGTTTATTATTGGCCCTGCAATTATTGTTGATATACGCGCAACCCGGCAACCCGCGCTTAATGTTCCTATGTAGGGCGCGGCGATAAAAGCTGCGCAACATGGCGACCGATAGAGCCAGTCCCTCTCGTCCCTTGTGTATCGCGCGAGGCTCCTCCGGTGAAAATGCAATCGATGGCGGCGGCGATGCGTCGAGTAGCGATAACCTATGCGAGCTAGAATGCTTCGTGAAATTCTTCTTGATACAATATTCTGATGAAGAACGTGTCCTCGATGAAGGGAGCTTCCTCGAGATCCCAGACAGCATGCATGTTTAAAAGACATCGTAAAGACATCTTTAAGATAACTTTTAGACATATATGTGTCTAAAAGACATTTTAAAGACGTCTTTACGGCGTCTTTTAGACATACGTGCTGTCTGGGATGAACCATAAAGTTCAAGATTAAATAATTTCTCAATGAGCGATTAAACTAAAAGAATAAAGTAAAAAAAGAAACGTATCAAAATCATGTTGCTCCACCTTATATCGAATCTTCATAAAATCGTAAAGAGGCAGAAGAGGATTCGTGAAGTTGCGTTTATCCTTCTTACGCGATATAATATTCCTCGACACGAGATTGACGAGAAAGGGAAGGACGATACAAAACAGCGGGAGTGAATGCTCAGGAAGATAAAATAGCGAGGGAAAGAGAGAAAGAGTAAGAGAGGGGAATAAGAGAAAGGAAGAGGGACGGACAAAGAGAGAAAAGAAGAGAAAGAGCGAGAAAGAGAGAAAGAGAGACAGAGAGGAGGAAGGGAACGTTTCAGGATGCGATTACGACTTTTCTTGGTAGGGCGTCCAATCAGCAGTTATTTTTATAACGGCCGCCGTCGCGCCGTGCCGCGCCATACCGCGGACTCGTCCAAGTAGTGGTGGCGAAGTAGCACCGCGACGAGCAACAGTGGCCATCGCACGTTGGCTTTCAACGAGCCAAAGTAGCCATTCGCTTCGCGTACAGGCGTTACGCGGTATCGTCGGGCGTTCCTCGTGGAAAAAAAAGCGTGCGAGAGATTTTATGATAAAAATCACGCACACCCAGCGCGTAACATCCGATCAACCTTCGTTCCCCGCAGACGACAGCGACAAGATTATTGTATTTTCTGCGGTATCACGATAGAATCAAACGAAGGCGCATTGGACAAACGTCGCTCGGGACCAAGACCGCTTGTTTTAGCTTCAAACGACAAAGCGGTGAAATTACGAGCTATAAAACTAAGATAATTTTCTTAGGAAACTCAAGTGCCACCGTTCGGTTTCGATATAATGTTTCTTTTAGGAGAGAGAGGAGAGGAGACACGAGACCGAGCCGAGAAATCCCACGGGCGAATGCGCGCGTCTTGGTACCATATTTGTCGAGTATACCCTCGCGAAGGTGTAGTGGGGGTAATTGACATACGAAACAAAATGTTTCGTTTTATGGGTTATTGCGAGGGGCGAACAGGCGCGGCGGGGTCGAGGGAGTGTCCGATCTAATAACGATCGGCTACGTCGGAGGCCTTTATTAACACACGCATACACCTCGTCCCCTGCCAATGTGCCGGCCGCTTCCCTCCACCTCCTTCCCGTACTTAAAGGGGGTTTTAGACGCGCGAAATGGCTTTTCCCGGAATCTCGCGTAACGGCCCCGGAGAATCTATCGAATAATAAGCCGTCGACGGGATATACCCCTGTGAGATCGCGCGCGCCTCTTTTGCCAGTCACTTTCCCGTCGAGGTTAAGGGTTAATCTTAAGTTCCAACCCGTGCGACCCTTTCTTTTCCTAAGCGCATTAAAAAATATTTTTTGATGAAGATTAAGGAACCTATGTCGATGGATACGTATATCCTTCGATTATCCCCTGATCAAAGCTTTTCAAATTTTTCGAAATTTTCGAAGGTGGACGCGGTACCTTTGTACCGCGAGTGCTTTACCATCTAATTTGAGGTTTCGCTGTCATGCGTGTCGTCTTGCCGTCTACGGCTTGGCAATCAAATAATAATCCGTCCGATCCAGCAAGATATCTTTTTTGTAAAAGCTACCTGTGCCTATGAACATCCGCCGCATCCCGTTTCTGAAAAGAATAAGGATTCGACCTTCGACGACGTAGAGGTCGAGAAATGAAATGCAAAACCCGGCGCGAGAACAGGGGAGGTCAAGAAGGGGCGAAGGAGAAGGAGGGACAATTTCTGGAGACGGGAGAGCCTCGCGCGAGTTAACTTTGTTAGCGCTTGGCATTATCAGACCGGCAAAAGAGATTGGCATTGCGAGGAATAGCTGGGAGGGGGTGGAGTTTCATATGAAATACACGTGACATTTACTGCCTTCACCGGCTGGGCCCCTGCAAAGACGCAAACGCATTATAAATAGATCTCCTCCCTGTTTACCCCTCTCTCTCTCTCTCTCTCTCTCTCTCTCTCTCTCTCTCTCTCTCTCTCTCTCTCTCTCTTCACCCTTCTTTTTTCTCCGCATCACTCGAGTTCTCACTCCGGCTCTCCGGTCGAGAGGCTCGAAGATTAAGAAAGGTTCCCGGGAGGAAGAGAGGGAGCACGGTACGGCCGCAGCCGCCGCGCCGCATAGACCGCTACAATCTGGTTTATAATCTTGTTAGGATTTCGCGGAAATATTGGCGTAATTTACGATCCGTCTTAGTGAAGTTAACTGTCGGAGAGTGTGCCGCAATGAAACGATGAAGGCGTACGAAGGGTTGCGCTCAACGGCTGCGCTTTTGTAGCAATGCTTACGGATCTCGTCGTTGCGTTTCTCCGTGTCCCTTCCTTCCTCTCCCTCCCCACCCTACCTCCTTCCGTCTCCACCCTCCCCTTTCCTATTTCTTCTTCTCTTCAATCGTCTTTTAGCCGTATATTCTCTTCTTTCCGATTATTCATCCCTCAAAGTTCCCTCGCGAGAGTGTCGTGCCAGCCGGTTTTGCATTCGAGAGCTTCGAGACGCGTCGCAATTTGAATACGCGCGACAGTCGTCAACTCGACACAAACGCGTGAGAGACACGTAAACAAGTCGCAAATTATCAACGGCAAACTTTCATAGATGCGCCTTCTCCAGAGGATGCTGCGCGGAGCGACACGTTGTGTTTCTCCGCGCGTTAGAAACGCGATACATCATGCCGGCCACAAATGCAACACCGTCGGTGGCGGGTTCCGCTATCGAGGCATCGAAATCTCTACGAGGATCCACCGTTAACGATGAGCCCCCAAGAGCCACTTGTTGCTCGACGAATCAAATAATTGTATTTCCGTCAGCCGACGAGTTATCCACGGGGCGTCGACTGAGTTACGGGTGTGGAACAAAATAGAGAGGCGCTTCGTGGGTGGTATCGCTGGTGCCTCTCCCAGTGTCTCCTCCTCGTCGAGCGACATAATCCGAGAAAACAAGATGGATCGAATGTAGAATATTCGAGATCAGCGGCGGATTATCTATCCGCTAGCTACATCAGACGCATAAGAAAGTATGTATATGTATAAACATATGTAAGCTTAAACGCAGCGAAAAATCGACATTTTTGCTGCTTTTCACCTTCTTGCATTTGCAGAAAAAAAGAATCGACATTTTTGCTGGTTTTGATCTTCTTGCATTTGCAGGAAAAAAGAATCAACAGATTTGTGCCACGCCTCCCTTCAAAATTCTGAATAGCTAACAAAAGCCTCTAAAAGATGTCCCAAAAACATTTAAAAAACGTCTACAGAATTTCAGACGTTCTTTAGACGTCTTCCAAACGTCCCCAGGACGTCCCTTAGAAACTTTTGTTAGTTGAGGCGCCTTCTTATTAGTTTTTCCACGTTTATTTATTTTACATTACCGCTTTTTTCCTCCAAGAACCCGTGGACGATGACGATCGCGGTCTGGGTGGGCCTCGGAGTAACGATGAGATTCGCGGTACACGCATGTGTATCGGGGTTGCGTGACGACAATAAAATCTCCAAATAATATCGCGAGCGATAAAGTGCGCTCGCTTGCGGCGTCGGCTCTACGGCTTCTTTGATAGACTTTACGACAAGCTCCGATTTGCACGCTTGCCCCGCCGAGGTACCATGTGTACGATTCGGTTGCTCAAACGAAGCCGACTTTTTAAGTCGGCCGAGGGGGGATTTAAACGCGACATTCTCTCTCTCTCGAACACGTCGTTCGACACGATGCTCTTTGCGACGAGGTAATGTCAGGTGTTTCGCGTGCCAGATGTCTGTATCTTTCTTCCGTTTTTTCTCTTTTTCATTGTCATCTATTACGCCTGCAAATTCGGGTACGATTTTCGCGTATTAAGCTTGATAAACGTGCGTTTACGTTCGAAGTCGGTCACGCCGTAATTAGAATCCAAGTACAGGGACGCGCGACGTCAGACAGACATATTGTCTTTTACGAGAGATCCTGTCTCTTCGTGGAACACGTCGGTTGTGCTCTACGGTCGTGCTCTTCGTTCAGGCCGTTCCGCCGGGCGTTCTCATAGCGGAGACGACCACGAAGAAGACAGCAACGACGACGAGTCTGTCGTCGTTCCTTTGCTCGCGCATGGCTACTCCCACATATACACGCTCACGTGGGCTAGTCGAGATTACCGCCGAGGCACTTGCCAACAATGTGGCGAAGCTTTGATGTGACGTAAAATGGCGCGTTAACCGGCGCGCCGTATCTCTACGGCCGGTCGCGCACATACGGCTTTATTTCGCCACGAGGAGGGCGAGGAGGGCGGCAGCGATCGCCTTTCCGATCGGAAAGTCGCCGCCGCTATCGCGTCGCGACTTATAGAAGCCGCGGATGGCGGGACGCGCCTGAGAAGCGCCAAGTTGGCAAATTATCTCGTCGAGACGTCAACCTCTCGTCGAGGGGTCGCGTATAAAGCGATAAATCACCACATAAAACGTCTCTCACCTAACGACGATCGCGCATCGGGGCAAAGGAATGCCGGTCGTAAATTAAGACCCCGAGAGTATTCGAGGAGCCGTGTAGTGAAAAATCGATATGAAAGACAAACTTGATTCCGTCGTGACGAGGAAAAGATCGGACGCTCGGGATGACAGTTGGACGCGTCTCTGAAAACTCGAGCACTTTCGCGCGTTCCTAGGGTATGGAGATAGGTATCGTAATAACGCGAAATCACGCTGGAATGAGCTGTCGCGAATGGCCGTAAAAGAATTTAACGACCGACGATGCACGGCGCGCGTTATTATTCCCGTAACATTTAACGCGGAATAATTATCGAATCTTCCGCGAACGCGTACCGTCTCGCCGCTATTCTCGGGGTTATAAAACGGCCATCCAAAGTGCGAAATCTACGCTACGTTATTGTCCGATGCCAGATATAAATCAACCTATATCGAGCCGGCGAAAATAACTTTCGATTCGTACTTGTCATTCTGCCAGAATAAGAGTTTACGTCCGTCGTGCACCACGTCCGTCACGACCCAAATCCCCTCGGCTTCCACGGCGCGGGGACTTTAGCCGCGCGGCCATTGCGACTATTGCGAGATGCGAATTCGTCAGGGGTCGTAAACTCGCTGATACGCCTTTGGGCTTTAACGACGTTAATCGCATCGGGATAAATCGTCATAAGTGGTAATGAAGTTTGTTCGTTAAAACGTCTTGGATTACGCTCGCGGTGGACGCGGCTCCGAATCGTTAAACTGCGTTCTGATGAGCTTACGATTTGAATGGTTAGACGGAAATTAACGTAGAAAGAACAATTTATATAAGTCAGTCTTCAGGTTTCTACGTAATATGCCGGATCGATAGCGAAATATCTATATCGCATCCTAGTTAGCAAAAGTTTCGTCTCGGGGACGTTTGGGAGATGTCTGAAGGACGTCTAAAGTCTTTTAGATGTTTTTGGGAGGCTCTTGCCTAGCTGGGATATTTCGCACTTTCGTTTCGTCGAGTCGGAGGTATTTCGTCGACGACAAGTCACTTTACGCGGACGTACGTTGTCGAAGAAGTCGTCCGCGTGAATTTTCACTTCTGCCTCGGTCATGACTCAGAATGACTGACAATGCAATTTTGCGGAAAATTATTCGCCGACCGGTGATCTCCGTCGCGCATTTTACACATTCGTCGGCCGTCATCGTTCACTCGGTGACGGCCTTTTCGTCGCGTGGCTCGGCGCGTCGGTCTCGACGCGAGGTCTCATATAAATCCGTAATAAAGATCGGCGCGTGTTCGGGATCGCTGAAAACTTAACCACGGCCACCTGGCCGCAGACACGTGTAGGCGTGTAGAAGCCCGCGTAGGACGCGGCCAGGCTTTCTTTCACGAGGGAAACGAAGGGCCCCGATCGTGCGCGCGTGGTGCACAAAGCCGAAGAGGTTTCGCGGCTCCTTTCAGAGTCGCGCGAGCAAGAGGGACGAGGCGAGGAAAGGTCGTCCGATGGCACACACACACACACACACACACAAAGAGAGAAAGAGAGAGAGGGAGAGAGGGGAGGAGACTAGGGAGGAAGCTGTGTGAGCGAGCGAGAGATGGTGGAAAGGGAGAGTGGCGATGCATCACGAACCCCCAGAGCGATTGGCGCTGTTGTGAAATATTAATAAGCAAATTAGTTCAGACTTAGTGGCCCGCCAATACCGAGGCGGCAGGATGGAAATGGCCGTCGGCCGTCTATAACAGTCGTATTTTACTTCCCACGCTACAGCATCGCGCGCCGCGCGCCGCCCGCAGAATGCGATATCCGTTCCTCGGCTCGTCCTTCTTCCGCTCGGATCATCTTATCCTTCTCCCGCTTTCGCTGTTCCACCACCCCACTCTCCATTTCCCCCTTTTCATGCGTTACACGCTCTTACGTTATGTCGCATGTGATCGGAGATATCGTTCAACGAATAACGTTTATGATGCGACTCGGTGCTCGATGCGTCTAATAATGCATATACCCGCATGACTATGCTGTTCCCATAAAAAATCGTTACCTTCATCGGAGCGTGAAAATAAACGTACCCAGACCCGTCGAGGGACTCTCGCGCTAAATGCCGACAAGCGACAACGTCGGTTATCCTTTCTTCAATTTAATCGGTAGACCCCGAGCAAATCTGCTGAAAACTTGGATCCGCGAAATAAAGCGACTTTTCAGTTTCTCCCGATAATTAATGATTTTGCAAAAACAGCGCTCTGATTCGATCTAATCGGAGGGGCGAGGGGTTCGAAGCTACGTGAGCCAAGAGTCGGAGCGAGCGCGAAAGATATAGTGGAATCTCCATAAATCAATCTTTACGTTCTGGGGTAGACAATAATTTCAACTGCGAGCGATGCCGACAGATACCCACGGACCGGGAAGTCGAAGCTCGTGCCTCTCCGTCCGTTGGTAAACGAAGGCTGACTCTTGGGACAAGAATTCGACAATTACGTCACGAGAACGTAACGGATGATCGCCCGGGGAACGCCCGGCGTCGGGACGTCTAGAATGTGCGAACGTCATCCTGCTAAATGCTTTTCGTTCGACCGTTCGTTCGCTCGCTCGCTCGCTCGCTCGTTCATTCGGGGCCGTCCGCGTATGGCTCGCGTGCGCACTATCTATAGCACTGAAACGTGCCGGAGAGCAGCCGGCGGCTCCCTCTCGGCTCTCGGATGCTGGAAGCCATCCGGTCACCTGTCTGCTACTGGAAAATGTAGGTCGAACTCTCGCGCGCGCTCGCGCGAGTGAATAACTAATTGGACAGGTGTAACGTTCCCGTGTTACTAACCATAACTGTCACGTAGACACGCGCGGTAGAAATTCAATTATCCACGACGGTCAAAGGTCAAGCGGATTCGAATTCCTGCGTCCGTGATGCCGATTTTTCCGCGTGCGGGCGAAGCGTCACGAGCGCTCAATTTCAATTTTTCGACACCTACCTCATCTCGGACGGCGTATAAATAACAACTTATTAAAGTGTAATTTGATTTTCTTACACGAGCGATTGGAAGGCATTTTTTAAAACGAGAAATCTCCCTCGAAATCAATTAGAGAGAAATGCGAAAATTCGTGGAATCTCTCTCATGATCCATAGAGTCTTAGGCTACCGGTTTCGGGATGCACGCTCTCTGTCGAGGTCCGCTTCGAATACCATCGAATCCACATTATAATAATTAATGTCTGAAGAGTTTCGGGTTTCTGCTGCACGAAAGCGTCATTTTTGCGTAGCCTAGCTGCAACGGGCCGCAGGGCATCAATCAGCGCGGGGGTACATCATTATTCTGGGATTCCAAATAATTAGTGATGATTGCTCGCCTCTTTAGAGAGCTACGATTAAATTTATCACGAAACTTCTGCGAAGAGCAAGGCTGGCCCACGTCGCACTAGCGACGTCTTGATAATACATACACAAATGTATAACTATACACTGAAAAAAAATCTGGTTGAATTAATTGAACGTCTGGTGGAAAATGAACAAACCAGATTCTAGTAGATTCAACCAGTACCTATTTTCTGGTGAAAAATGAACGAACTAGATTTTCTTTTCAGTGTACGTATTTTATTTACACACACACACACACACACGAACACACGCGCAAACGCGCGCACACACACACACACACACACACACACACACACACACATTATATATATATATTCATTTACTGTATATGTGAGGATTAAAATGCAATTTGTATATGTATTTGTACACATATTTGTACAGATACATATTTGCATGGGTTATTTGCACAAAGCAATACATTTTTACTTTTTATTATTAAGAATTCTACTTTTCTACCTCTATTTTCTCTATTATTTCCAAGATGATACATTAGCGGACCCAATTAGCGCTAAAATGCGATAAACTATCCTTCAAATTCGATAAGAAAACTTAATCACGTTACTTCCACGAACGGCGGATACGACGGTCACGAAAGGTTTATCGAGAGAACAGGTGAACGGTTAATCGGAAGGGCGGTTGAACTACACTTAACGCAACTGCTATTAAAAAATAATACTGATGGGACGGCCCTTAGTAGCGGTGCCTTCTACTATTCGCGATTCGATTTACGCGAACGTACGTATAAAAATTGCAACCGTTTTCGATCGCTTGGATCGGATATAAAGTCTGTTCATCGGTGCTACTATGTTTCCTTCTTGTCGAGTGCGAGTGGTGCCTGTAGAGATGCAGAGAAAAGTGGCCTCTAATCCGAATAATCCCCCTCCCCCCCCCGGGTATTAGACCTTCCGAAAGCGGCGGGCGGGCGATTTTCGACGACCAAGAAAGGACTTCATCGAAGGAGGTCTATTGAAAAAAAGCCTCAAATCTATCTGTACTGGCTCCATGGTGGCGCTTCGAAGAAAAGCAGGGTCTGGGGTTTACGGGTCGAGGGTATCCGTCAGAGATGAAATCCATCACCCGTGCACGAACAATACCCGTCCTCCGGTATTCGATACACGGGCACGGGCTATAGGGACTTTATTTCGTTTTATAGAGGTATCCGAGACCGACTGTTTATGGACAGGGTGCATGGATTGACTCTCTCTTTCTCTCTCTCTCTCTCTCTCTCTCTTTCTCCCCCTCTCTCTCTTTCTCTCTCTCTCTCTCTCTCTCTCTTTCTCCCCCTCCCTCCCTTTCTTTCTCCTTCTCCATGTCTTTCTCTCTTTCTCCGGTCATCGTCGTTGCTCGGATGTCGACACCGGCTCGTCGATTTGCTCGACAAGGTCGTAAAGACGATAAAACGACATTGGAGCGGGTGCGAGATACAAATAGAGGTATAAACGGAGGTGTTAAAGAGGTAAGGAGAGGGACCGCGGTAATCTCGCGTATAACGCCCGTCTGAGCTGCGCGCGTCTAGATTCCGTCGATTTAATCGACCGAACCTCGCGCCCTCACGCGATTCCACAGTTTCCCAAGTGAACATATCCGCTTTGCCTTTTCGACCCGGGACGCGCCTTGCTCCGACGATTTTATAGGCGTCCCTTTGGACCGGCTGAAGATCGATTCTCGGTAAAGGTTGTAACACGTATGAATTTTGATATTTATTACATAATAAAGGCCCGCCGTGAATAACGCGCCGAGTTCCTTGAAATCTGTAGGATGTTAGCGGTAACATTTTCCCCCCGCGACATCGTTCGTCGCGCTATGTAAATCCTTTGAGTTTTCGTTGCGCCAGCCGACCATCCGGAGTGAGTTTTACCATTTAAAATCACTCACTTTTAAAGTCAGATTGCAAGTAGTCTCGTTCGTCGTATTATTTTTTATTCGTAAGTTAATATCAGTGCTGCTTTGCCGCAGAATTGAAAACGTAAATGTATTAGGCTGTCCCAAAAGTTCTTTTCCTGATTCACGCGCATGACTTTGCTATAAGCAACGATGGAAAGCGAACGTATAGGTCGGTCTGCTCTTCGATATTTTGGTGTTCGTTCACCTTTTAATTTCCCGACAATATGTTTGTGCATTAAAAAATGTGTCCTTCCTAGTCTCCTGCGGTGCTTTCCGAAAGATGAAGAATCAGAAGAGAAATTTGGCGTATTTCTTTGAACGGTCGGAAGTCGGAACAAGTCGCTGCCGTTTGATTGTGATGTTCTATCCCATCCTCCTTACTCTCCGAATTTCGCCCATTCTGACTACTACTTGCTCCTTTCTTTAAAAAAATTCTTTTGTCATAAAAAATTCGGCTCCTTGAATGACATTAAAATTTATCTCGATCAGTATTTTTTTAAAATCATTTAAAAACATTAAAAAAACATTTAAAAAATAACATTATGAGGCTTTTATGTATACTTCAACAAATTAAAAATTTTGCATTAATTTTTAGTGAAAGAACGAAAAGAACTTTTGGGACCACCTAATATGTTCGTTCTGCTCGAAGGATTAACGAGTTACAGCAATCGTTCGATAAGAAGCGCATCATCGCCTTTCGAGAAGCTGATTCGCACGTAAACTGATTTAACAAATTTCCAATAGCGTCGGTCGTTATCTAATTTGCATTGGGAATAACCAAGGCCATCGGTGCCAAGCGCACGGTACCGCAGGCGAGGGGGGAGGGGTGGGGGTGGCGGGAGCCGCGCGCAAAAGAGAGGAGAAACAACTATTTTCGCGAAGGAACGTTGCTTTCGCTGTTGCAAGGCAAAGTCAAACATTCAAACTAGTTGCAATATGCCGTGACGGCGTGCAGTTACCGAGTAACGGCATACGAACGTGCTCCCGGCACAAAATATCGAATAATAAGAAAATGGGAGGGAAACGGGGGACGGCGAATCGTGCGTTCGTGTGTCAGCTCGCCGGCGAATCACCGTCGTCTCTCTCCTTTAGTTGCACAATGGAAAAATATGTTCGGTGCGCGCGCGCGGGGGACGCGGGACTCGAGAGAGACTTATTCGCATGTAAGACGTGCGATGCACTAAGTATGCGCGAATCCGCGTGGACGAGGCGCATGCCAAATGAACGGAAGGTACTAAAAGGTAGTAAAAGTAACGGCTGCGCGGCACGATAACTATTAAGCGTGGATTTCGCTCGGCGGGCTGCTCAATTTCATGGTGGTTCCTATTTACCCTTTCCGACTCCCTCCCTAATCTACGGTCCGCACGAAACTGCGAAACGCGTCGGAGCGTTTAGCCTGGAGTTCAAGCCCGGCGAAGCGACGAGCGACGAGCGACGAGACGCCGCGACGTGTACTGTACCCCTTCCCGGGAGGGAATAAAGGAAGAAAAAAATCGGAGGACGAGAGCGCACCTATGAAAACCTATGTAATATCTTGTGTATGCAGACGTCACGTACGCGGTGCGTGTTCACAAGTGTGTAGCGAAAAGTGTTCGTGCCGAACACGTGTTCTCCACGTTAATGCGTTACCCGCGCTGCCGCCGAGTAAAAAGGCATTTTTCTTGAACCGGCCCGGCCGGGCCGTAACGCGATGCAGCATTGCAGCATTGCAGCTCCGCAGTCCGCACTTGCAAACGCACTTTTAGACTCGGCGACGTGCTTGCGAACGACGTGCGATCAACTCACTCGAATGCATCCTTTCGATTGAGCACTTTTTGCATGCGTCGACGAAACAAAAAGAAATAGTCACTGCTTTATTTTAACGTTCATATTTTCTCGTATTATATCGTTACCTTTTCTCCCTCTCGTACATACGCGCATAAAATGCTGGATTTCTCTTATTGTATACTAAAGATGTATCTTAATTTTAAGAAAATTATCTGTGTCGTCATCTCGTACATTGAAATACATATGGCGTTAGCAAATTAATTCCTGTGAATATTTAATGCGAAAAAGACGATATCGCCTTTGATTTGTAGAATCTTTTTACATTCTTTTATCTCTGTACATATTTTGCGTACAGTGCAAATATACATGAATATAATATGTGAACGGCAAGTCGAGAAGAAGCGACAGAGAGGGAAGTAAAGATAATAACGTATTCGACGAAGAGAATGGCACCACTCGCGCAGTCGTCCGCCACGAGTATGAATTACATCGGCGATTGAAACTCGTTCGTGGTGGAAAAGAAAAAAAAAAAAAGAAAGCAAATGTGCGGACCTCGGGCTGTCGGAGGTGTCGGAGATTTGCATATTAAATGGGTTGGGATTTATAACGGTCGGTCTTTCGGAGCGGAGTTAGCAATATGTGCGATAAATAAAGAATGTTCCTCGCGCGAATCGTAGCGCGCGAAGTCCAGTTTTCGCGCACGCCAGCTGCGAAAGAAAAAGTGACAGAAGAGTGGAGAAAAGGAAAGCCTCATGGATTTCGATGTGACCTGACGTGTCAAAATCCCTTATTTTGGCTTTAATGTGCCGTAGCACGCATAAAGCGAGGTCTACAATGAGAATTTAAGGCGTAAGATTTAAGCCTTAAGCCGTAAAAAATTGACCAATCACAGTCGAATGTGAAAAGAATACTCGACTGTGATGGGTCAATTTCTTACGGTTTAAGGCTTAAAGCTCTTAAATTTTATGCCTTAATTCTCATTGTACACGGAAAGAACGGTTTTGCTGAAATATCTAAAAATTTAACTAGATACAGATCTGAAAATAATTTTGTTGCACCATCAAAATAATTATAGTAGGTCGCTGAAGTATAATGATAATGCTGTAAAAAATGTTAACATTTTAGCAATCAGTTTGAGTGTTCTACATAATTATTTTTATGGTGCAACAAAATTACTTTCAGATCTGTATCTAGCTAAAGTTTTAGATACTTCAGTAAAACCGTTTCTTTCAGTACAGACACTGCTTTACAGAGGAAAACGAAACTTTTTGAACATTATTAATTCACTGTAACTTCATTTACTATATCACGAAAAATAAAGCCTAAACCGACCTACGTTTGTATAATACTTCTTTTCTTATTTCTAAATTTATCTCTTAAAATATTAACCCTCCGTCTATATATGTGGGTCTACGGCGTCCGAGCCAAAATGATAACTGTAAAACTTGCAAGCCTGCCAAAAAATATTAAATAAACGATATTTATCAAAATGACATAAAATCATTAATTACAATATAGACAGACGTTTTGTGAATTTTTTCAGATTTTTTAAAATACTTTAAAGTAAGGAAAAATAGCACCAAATGTAAAAGACCCATGTATACACTCCAAGGGTAAAAAAAACGTATACAGACGGAGGGTTAAGAATTATCCTGCAAACGCGGGAAGTATAATTTCAAAGTATAATTAATATTAATACAATTAATTAATCTATTTCAATCACAATTAATTTGCACGTATGTCATCGCCCTTGTCTCTTATTTATCTCATTCAATGTTGCTCGTAAGATTGATCGAATAATCCGCGGTGTCCCCCGTCAGAAAATTTTCTGGATCGTTCAAGGGTTACGCAGTCCTCTCTTGAACCGGTTCTCGCCGCTATTCGGCGGCAATATCGAAGTAAATTATGTTCCGCTTGCGCGAATTTGTGCGTTCCGCGTGCCTCGTCGGCGCTTTTGATATACGAATACCTCGTCGCGGCGGCGGGTTCGAAACGGGTGGGACATTTTGTTGTGAAACGACCTTAGTAATATCTATTACCACGTCGGATTTAAAGGGCATTAAAAGATATAAGTTCCCCGAAAAGAAGTTCCCGCGTGTGTTATATACAAAGTATAAAATAAATACGATGCTAATATAAAATTCCGCGGCATTGGCTTTATACTCTTTTTTTATACGGCCTCCTTTATTCCTCATATATCATTTTTGTCACACACACATACGTATACAAACAAGAAATATAATTATCTTATCAATTAGAATGCAATCTAAATTATTCTCGTTAAGTTGATAATTTCTACAGCCTTATGTTTATTATTCCGATAGATATCGTACGTATTATCGATAAATGATCCTATTATCGTGAGCGTTATCTATATAATAGATAGAAAATATACTAGCATAGAAAAGATACAACGACATAGAGTATCGCATTTGTTCTGTTGAAAAGCACTACAATGTATCGACTTATTTATCAATCTTTTTAAACTAAGCAATGACATTTTGCAGTGTTCAAATTGTGAAGAAGCCCATTTGTCTTCGTCGTTCCGCCGAATGATTTTTTTCATCTAAATAAGCATCTCGATTAGTTGGCCAAAACGTACGTGCAATGGTACTTGCCTTAAACGCATATAGAATAACAAGCTTTTATACGTAAGTATATATAAATAATTATTTTGTTATAACTGATAAAATTTTCCTAAAAAAAAAAAAAATCCCGGAGCAAATAACACATGATAGAAAAAGTCACTTTTTTAGGAATGCGCACGAAGTTGTCGCACGTGGAAAGAAGAAACGGACTACCGCCGTCAGAAGCGATAATCGGCTAATTTGTCCACGCGTTTGTATATCTAAAAAGCCGAGCGCCTAGCCGTAGCGCGCGATGATAGCAAACACAAATTGGTGGTGGCTGGACTAATATACCCGAATATGATGAATGGTCTTTTATATCTACGGACGTAGTAAGGTGTTATGCGTTACGTTAGTGTTGAATTATTGCGTGAGTGGGGCAGCGGCGCGTCGGGCACAATAACGCAGCCCGCGGGAGGGCCCGGTCCCGGGACCCGACCCGGGTCCTTGCCCACGTTCTTCGTGGGCCCGAGCTTTTACCCGCGAGACATCGAGATACGCGGCCCGCTCGATACCTCTCTTCCCCCCTTTCTCTTCTTCTTTTTTTTCCCTCTTTCTTCGCCGCGATTTTAATCGAACCGCGTTACGAGCGAATCGAAAGATCAATCGGCATTGATCTCCTCGAGGATTTATGATCGTCGACTCGTTATTATCATTCATGAAGTATAATAACCCGCAAAATAAACGACGCTATTCGTTGCTTCACGGTCGCGATCATCGTGATATCTCATCATCCCCGCTCGATCGATCCTATCGTTCATACATTCCCAATTTTGTTACCTCTTAAAACTTTTGCATTAAAAATCCTATCGATATTTTTCGAATCCGATGACGCAACTAAAGTTGATCAGGTTTCACGTGTTACATAAGACTGGCACGTGTCAATGCCAGGCGTTATCACTTTCCGAACGATCATTTAGCATCTTAGCAGCTCTTTATCGTACCAAATTACCGTTCGTAAAATACCGACGCTCGACGGAGGGACGACTGGAAAGAGACAGACGGATATGTTGATCCAATCTACTCTAATTATCGCTAGGGAGGTAGAGGCATAATAATAGCATCGTCTCGGACTCAAAGTTGCGCCACAAAGTTCGTAGAGAAACGATGGATGGAGAAAGAGAGACAGAGAAAAAGAAGGAAAAGAACAGAAGGCACTGACGCATCACTGGCGGGCTTGATTGATGGACGAGTCGCCATGTTTATAATTAGAGCCCGACGTTTCCGGTTCATCGTCTAACGCTCGGCCGCCGCGATTCGCCGCGGATCAATCTCCCTTCTGTAACCGTTAAAAAAAGTTTCACCGGCGGCGTAGAATAGCGCTAAAGCGCGAGGAGTCGCGACTGCGCTAATTACGATATTCTCGAGTAGTTCGAACTCCCGTCTCTGTCGTGCGGGTGAAAGACGCGCGTACACATATACGCTAATCGCGCGGAAGCGCGCGCGTGAGAAAATGTGCGATTTCACGGGCGTTGTTCCGCTGTACGCTCGTCGATTCTAATTTCGGTGCTTTCGGTGGCCGAGCAGATGCAACGTGTTATCGAACCTTTTAACCACGTGGACGTTTACGACGCGCGGTCGGACGTACCGGCTACGAAAATCCACGTGTGCAGGAAACGAGATGCGGGTCGCGCCAGTCACGCATGTGTGTATCTTTCTCAACGGTCGACAAATTCAAACGGCGGCGGATCTAAACAAATTTGCGGAATATTACGTCTTCTTTGAAGAATACGTCTTCCCCGCCTACTCTTTCAAGCTCCTTTTAATCGAGTTCCAAGTGTCTCAGGCGTATTTTTCTAAAAGATGCGACACGGTAGGAGTAGCGCGTGATCATGACAAAACGTATGACGGAGTATGAGTTAAATATAAATTATGGATGTACGAATGTGTGTGTGAATAGAGCGCGCATCTTCTTACTTTTGAACCTGCAAAACATTCGCGGTGTATTCTCGTCTCCGCAAAGTTGGCAAGTAACGAAAGAATCTCGTAGAGAGGCTCGTTGAGAAAATTTTTATCAGTGGAAGAGTCGTCCTCTCTTGTAAACGCGCCACGGAACAATCAATGTTTGTAATATAAACTCCATTATGTTATTTTGTTCATTTTTTTACAGGCATCGCACCAAGCATCATGCATTATTTTCACGTTAGATCGCTTCATCGAATACATCGGGGTAATTATTATTCCGTTGATAGACTCACCTCTATTCTGCATGAAACTGAAGAGGTTGTCGAGGAATGCCTTCCGTTCGGCGGAATCGTCCAGCTCGTACAACTGAAACAGAAAGAAATAAAAATAAATAAATCTCGTCGTAATGCACAAAACAAATAATACATTTCGATGTATGTACGAGTCCTGCCACTAACGCCTCTTTCCAGCGCGATATTTACGGAAATTAGACATCGATGTAACGACGGGACATCTTGCGCACGATGATGAATACATCTCCATTCCACGCGGTATAGCATTATCAAATTACACCTATAATTGAAGAGCATACGCGACAGGAACTTTTTGTCGGTTGTACGGCTAGTACAATTCGATGTAATTAACCGACAATCAACATTTTTGTGTCGCGTGCGCATTTGTAATCGCGCAAATACTTTCCTCCCCCTCTCGCAATGCTCCCCTCGTCCCGATCGGGAGAATAAAACGTTACCTCGCGGCGTGGTAATAAAAACAGGAGTGAAACAAGTGTGCTCATAGCGACAGGCAGATTAGTTAGCTCCGATTATTAATGATTCCGTTTAACCTGCCTCATAACCCGAAACCCTCGCCGAGACCGTACGAAAGCCAAACCCCCTTCGGGCTGGCGCGGCCCGTATTATCATATTTGTTATGTACGATGTGCTATATCTAATCTGAGACCTCCTAATTGCTTTTATAATATGAGCCCCGTACACCCTCGCTTTCTCTTCTCCTAGTGTCTCTCCTTATATCCTCTTTTTCTCTGGCGTTTTCTACATCCCTTAAACGCTCCATTCGACAAGCAACTACGGGCTCGTTCCTTTTCCTCTTCCGACTCTTTCCGCTCTTCGCAATTCAACTCGACTCGACTCGACTCCGCACGTTTGCCGCGACGATAAATTTCATTCAACTAATCGCGCGGTGTTTCGCAACACTATCTCGCCCCAAGGGCGAATAATAATTAATACGCCGCCTTACGCTCACCGTCTATCCCATCTAGTTTTCCCCGCCTAGACTGCCCGCGGATTATGAAAGTAACAATAAAACAAAAGTAATTGTAAAAGCGCGATATATTATTCTCGCTCTCGAACTTCAATCGATACTCAATACCCGTTCATTTAATTAACCCGTTTAAATAACCCGTTAATTGTACAAAGTTCTTTCACATTTTTTTCTTTATATTAAATCTTTTTTATATCTAAATCAATCAAGTATTTATTTTAATGTGAAAAGGCTAATTAACTGTCTATAGTCAAACTAACCAAATTCTATCTCACGGTTTTCGCATTTTATTAGCGACGATATAATTAATGAGAGATTACCACACGATGCTTGCTCGATGCGATGCAGAAATGTTAAGTAATACGTCAAACCGCAACGCCCATGTGAAGACGTAAATGTCGACGCTTGTCACGGGAAAAAATGCCGCGCGTACGAGATGTATGGCGACAAAACGAAATATGTGCAGTATGCACGCACGATGCGACGCGACGCGACGCGACGCGCTTGTACAGCTGTGTAGAACCCGGGCGGTTTCTCGCGCGTACAGTGGCAGGTGCCTGGCAATCGCTACCACGTGCAGTAGATCGTTAATCCAAGTTAATCGATGAAAGAGAGAGAAAGAGAGAGGGACATTTATTCTCGCTCCTCACTCAATTTTCGCGACAACCCCTTCGCCCTCCCTCCAGTCGATCTCGTCCGCCACCCTTGATGAGACGAAGCGACGTAGGAGCGTATCGTAGGTACGAAGGAACGAAGAAACGAACGGATGGACGGACAGCATTTCTCAAGGGCCATTTTGTACTACTTTCTCGTGTTTTTTCTTTGGCTACACGAGCGATGAGCTCGTTAGGGGCAGCCGGAGGGAGAGGACGAAGTAAAAGGCAAGGGAGGAGGGGACGGTGCATAGAGGCTGAGGGTTCAAGCGAGGTATATTGATTGATCTACAGTTAAGCGGACTGACGGCGGCCACGTGAGGATCAGGGGAGAAGAGCAGCTCTCTCTCTCTCTCTTTTTCGCTCGCTCGTATCCTTACATGCCGCCCGTGTGTATACCGTGTGTATACCTCACTACCGTGGTAAAATAAAGACGGGGCAACGGAATTTGCTCTCGATGATGCATGCGCCGGCAGCCCCGCCCTCTCCTTCTCTCATCCACTGACGGCCGGGTGAATAATAATTCCTGATACGACCGCCGGTTGATCGGACGACTTTCGTCCCGGGCAACCACGGGGAAGAGCCAACTTTGCCGATGATCGATGTACGCGCGCTTAGTAACGTTAACGGACTCGAAGATGCCGTGATTATATGCGACCGAGGTGTATGCACACAGAGTGCGTCCCGCAAGAATGTCCGGTAATGATCGCGTTCGATGAACAGAGCGATTCCTTGAAAATTTTAATCAACGAATTTTAATCATCTTCTCTTAACGTCGAGACTCGTGGATTCGTTCATAAATTAGAGCCCTAAGACGTTTGCGATTTTATTTTACTGATTGCGAGCTACAATAAATAGATGGTCAATTCGCAAATTTGACTTTCAGCTCACTGAAGAATATTAATATTCTCGTTGAATATTAATACAGTTGAAAGGAAGTGGGACACTTACAGCAAATGTGTCACGAATTGCGCTCTTCCCGACGTTAAAGATCTCGTCGAACCGATTTCTAACTCTTCTTCGTTCTGGCCTCTTGACTATCGCGCGATGAATTTTACGACCTCGAGACGCGAAACGCGATAGACGAGACGAATGTGGAGAGCAAGAAGAGCTCTCTCTTTCTCTCTCTCTCTCTCTCACAAGCACTTAGCGCGGCACACGTCGCTAGCTTTACGAGCAACGATTATCGATGCGCGACTTTTTCCACCGCGTCAGAGATTGAGATAGTTCGCTTTCTTCCGGTTGAAGGATAAAGAGCGTCGATTACTTTGTTCTCATAACGTGAAATATTATAGTAATAAATATAGAAATAGGTATTCATGTCGTTATTGCAAACAAAAATCTCTTGTACGTTATACAGGGTGTTTTATATATATATATTTCGTGTACTAATTATCTCTACCAATTATCTCTGAAAGTATTGGTTTATTGGAGAAAACGTTTCAGATAAAAGTTGAACGGTTCAGAGAAGGCCAATAAGCAATCTTATTTTAAATCCGGGGCCCGTGTTGGGCCTAGTAGGGCCCAAGTTAAATTTTTAAAATAAAAACCCCATTTTTTATTGTATCATCTTTTTCTACTAATTAATTTGAACAACTTTTGTCTGAAAAATTTTTTATTTGCCTTATACTTTTTGAGATATTCAAGGAAAACTTGGCAACTTTTTCTTTAAATATCTCAAAAAGGCAAATAAAAAAATGTTTCAGACAAAAGATGTTTAAATTAATTAGTGGAAAAAGAGGATACAATAAAAAATGGGGGTTTTTATTTAAAAAGTTTGACTTGAGCCCTACTAGGCTCAACACGGGCCCCGGACCCAAAATCTAATAAGATCGTCTATTGGCCCCCTTCGAACTCTCCAACTTTTATCTGAAACATTTTTCCAATAAACCAATACTTTCTGAGATAATTGACGAAGATAATTGGCACATGAAATAAAACTCACTCTGTATATACAACATACAATATTGCGATATTTTTAACAATATATCTCACAATCCCCTGAAACGGATAATAATAATTTCTGAAATTTCCATACCCGCCAAGCCTCGAAGGAGGGAGAGAGGGGAAAGAGAACGTCAAGCCTGGACCTACACCTCGCCGACTTATTATCTTAATTACGTAATTGGCCGTGGGTCCGTGTACTTTGAAAAGCTTCGTGCGGGCGATACGCCGTCGCGTCGCATCCGCCCCCGCGAACGCAAGGGATCAACTTCCGGCCGTAAACCCTTTTTAAGGGTGCGTCTCGAGGCGAACGGAAGCGGGCGCAGCCTTACGTAATGCGCTCCGACTTTTCCTTTCGAGTTTCGAGATCGAGATACCGGATAATAGCGTAGGGACGGCCATGAAAAAAATGACATCGCGCGAGGACACACCGGCACTCTCGTTACGCTAATGATAATGCTAAATTATTGATTTAACAACCGACTCCTGCATTAGGATTGCGATAGAATTAATATATTAATATATTCGCGAGTCTTAATTTAAAATTCAGTATTAATTATCGCTCTTATTATGATATAATTAAAAGATAAATTAAGAGATTGAAATCTCGCGAGATATATACTTGAAAATATCCAAAATCTATATCCTTGGGGGGGGGGGGGAGGGATTCCTTTAAGTGATCGGATTATTATTAAATAATTCCTCGGCACGCCAGCTCGTTCGACCGTGCAAATTCCGCGGCAGGTTCGCTCGAACGACGAACGTAAGAGAGATAAAAATTTTATCGCTTGTTTCCTCCGATGGTCGTATTTGCTCTTTCAAAGGATTTGAGAGATCGTTAAAGCGCGAATGTGGTGTGATGCAATTATGACGACAAGAAATTTTATTATGTAGAAGTTTTTTCGGACGTAAAGTGTTTTAGGCGCATATACGCGTACGTATAATCAAAGAAGGTTAATATTAATATAAAAGTATATAAGACGCTCGTAAGTTGGCGATGAATAGCTTTAACGGACAGCGAAAAACGCGCTTGATGAGAACGAAAATCGGGGCAGAGGCTCGATTCGCCGGCGATAAGCATAGGAAGATATCCGGTGGACGTTGGAAATGGCGAACTTTAAGTAGGGATATCAAGATCGGCGGCGGGTTATACGAGCGGCCATAATAGTCGCTACCATTACCCGCTTCCAGGACATTAAAGATAGCAAAGGCAATTATAATCATTATGACGTCGAGCGGCGCGTACAATGCCGCCTGGTGCGTTACGCTCCTATAAAATCTCCGTAACGTCCAGAACAACGAGAGTGGCCCGAGAGAAGCCCGGCCTTCTCTCTCTCTCTCTCTCTCTCTCTCTCTCTCTCTCTCTCTCTCTCTCTCTCTTCTCGCTACGCCCAGTAAACTCCACCCGCGAGCCGGTTATCACGTCGCATCTCAAATCGCTCCATGCTCCGAGACGCGACGCGACATATGTCGACGGACTGTCTCCTTGGAAAAGAATTCTTTAAGGATTCTCTAAACAAACACGACGATAAAGGCGTTAAGAAGTTGCGTAAAAAACGATAGGTGGGAGCTGTGCATGGAGAACTGATAAAGAAGAAGATCTCTGTCAGTCCAAAAGTAAAACTGTATATTTGACAAATGAAATGGGTTTTAATCAGTGCAAGAGCACTTAAGATAGCCTAAAAAGGTGGAAAGAAACGTAAGAAAATGCGCTTTTCTAAACTGTCGAGAGAAATGTGAGATATGTCTGTTACATCGTGCAGATTGGCGGAAGACTGTCTTTTATCCGTTTTTACTCGTGTTTTGGTTGGCGTCGCATTCAGACATTTATATGTAATGGAACAATCAAGAGAGAGAAAGAGAAACCGAGAGAGACAGAGAGACGCCCGATAATTGCAACCTCCGGCAAGTGCTATGGTTCCGAGAAAATAAAGTACACTCCATGAAATTGCAAAGATATTGATTCTGGGTTACAAACAGTAGTTGTATCCGTAAATGATAGTCGAATAAAAATAAGATAAAACTGATAAATGGAGCAAAAATACCACGCGGATATAACCGCTAGCTTTGCGGGAAACGAGAAAATACGGGGCGAAAACCGATTGACACTATCCGGAGTCGCTTTCTCGAAATAACGTGGATGAGGATCCACTTCGCGAATTCCCATTATAGGGGCGAAATCAATCGGCTTTATCCCACCGATATCGCCTCGCGGGAAGAGAAAGACCCATCCGTTGTCCTTGGACAGCTCTAATCCGAATGAGGTTCCGTTCGTATCCATTCGCGTTTCTTTGAACGGATCTAGCCTCGAACGAAGCTTCCGAGAGAGATCATTGACGTTTTTCCAACGATTCGTCCTTACCATCTCGTAGCTCTTTCTCGCCGTTTGTCTTTTGTTTATTTCATTAAATTGGAAAACGTTAGAATTACATTTCCGAGAAATATCGTATTCGTGTACATATGTGCATGAAGTAATGACAAATTATTAAAGTCCGAGCCGAACGAGGTCATCGACCAGATCTTACCATACAATATTTCCATTACAAAATGAAATCGACCTATTAAAAGCTAGTGAATGGATTTCCACGAGCCTCCTACGCGAACGCCGCACCGAAATGAAATTGTGAAAACAATCTCTAAGAATAATCAAGACTCGTTACGACGAAAGAAGTAAGAGTTTACACGAGAGAAGGAGGCGGTAGACTCTCCATGATGTCGGCGTCAACAAAGAAATGTAAGAAACGAAATACTCCGTGGTCCCTTTGCGTCCTCCCGTTCTCTCTCTCTCTCTCTCTCTCTCTCTCTCTCTCTCTCTCTCTCTCTCTCTCTTTCTCTCCCCAGAGCGAGACTCGATAGAGTCGGATTTTATGCTCGTAGCTGGAAATATTAAATCGCACCTAAGCACGTTTTATGTCGGCCGCCTAATAATCTCCGACAACTGACTTTGACTTCTCCCTTCCACCTCCCATCCTTCGCCTCCCTCCCTCTCCTTCTCCTGCCCACGGTCTTCGCTCTATCGTTGTTTCGTTTTCGTCTCTCTGCCTCAACATCTTTCTGCCTCTCAAGCCGGAGACCGCTCGAAAGCCCTCTGTGGGCGGCCAACGCATCCATCCGTGGCCCATAAACCCTTTAAATGTTCCGAAAGGGCCTCTGGTTTACTCTGTAACCCTGTCACGTTGATCCCTTCTTTCGCGGTTGCCAATTCAAAAAATACATAAAATCGAATAATCTATGTCGCGGTCACGCGGATTGCTCGTGAACGTGGGAATCGATCGCGAAATGGTCGATCGTGACGCATTTATAACGATGCGACGCCGCGACGTATAGATGTTGTTCATCGAGAAACGCGGAAGCGTCTCTTCTATACCGGAGAAGAAACGGACTTTTTCAGACGTAATTTAGTAAATGGAATTATATTATCTTAATTGAATGAATTAAGAAAATATAAGTAACCACTGCTAAATTATTATTATTAATTATTTTTTGGCAAAAGATGGATACACCAAACAAATTATATGAATTTTTCTGAATGCATTGATGATGACGATATTTTTTTAACAAAACATTCTGATCATTTCTGACATTCGAGCGTAAATATTGTCGCCTATCTTCGATTCTCCGAGACGAGCGGCGAGACGGGAACCGGAAATGCAGCGCGCCTCGCGCCCGTCGCACCCCTTCGTTACTCGCGGTTAATTCGCTCGTAAACGTCGACGGGAGAGAAACCGATTGGCGAAACGTCGGGCGCACAATTTCACGGGCTGACTGTGGCCGACCACGGCCCGTGATCGGCCTCTGCACAAAGTAACGTTTGCACGACGACAAATTGTCCGAATCTAGAACGTATATGATGCAAATATGCCGGCGGTCGATGACGAAACTATCGATCGGGGCACGTCGATCCGCCGAGTGTGTATAGCTTTTTAAAGAGCCTGGCTTCTCCAAGGCACATATTTTTTTGCCGCATCTCGTGATGCAAAAATCCACGCGGCGCGTTAGCGCGCGCTAATTCAATTTAGATAATAAACCTCCGACCTGTGGTGGCTAATATAAATTCGCGTTAACCAACGCGTTAGTCATCTTATCGCTCCGCTCTTGTTTTATTATCGCGTCCGGACGATTCGCCGAATGACGTATCGCCGGCAGCTAATATATCCCCAGTGTCGTTGCTCCTAATGCCCGTTTTTTTCTCACACCTGCGCGTCGACGCGCAACAGGATCGTAACGAGACGCTTCCGTTCGAAGATTTACGCCCCGACCCGCGTTTTGCAATTTAATTCGGTAGCCGGTTCAATTTGATTGCGAGATATCGCGATAAAGGCCGCGCGCGCGCGATCGTATCCTTTCGGCGCGAAGCCACACCTTGATATTGGCTATCTGTCGTCGCGATGAATCCTTCTGTCTACATGTTCGGAGGTGTGGCAGTCATAAAAAAAATCTTACAGATATAATGGCAATGATTTGATTCGGTACAGTAGCGTAGTTAGCGTGGTCGTCTCCTCGGAGTGGCGGAATCGTTCAGAGACACGGAAAAAAACAGGTTCAATCAAATAACGATACTGTGGACGAAAGTCTTGGAATTGCGTGTCGAAGTTTCATACCACCCGAACTAAAAGCTGCAAGTTACGTCGAGGGTGGCAATGTCGCAGAGCTTACGAGCTACGTCACTGAGGGACAAGGTTAATACAAGTCAAGAAATTCCACGGTCGTTTTCGCCTGTCCCGACACGAACGAGAGATAAAATTACGCGGTGCGAAAGGATGCGCCAGGATCGATTAACCTGGCGACGTTTGACGTAAAATACGGCTTCTAAGTGGCATTCGTTTGTTCGTGGTCCACTCTTTCAGTCCTCCCTTCTCTCTCTCGTGCCGAGCGATATGCGCGAAAGAGAAATGCACAGGCAAGAAGGACTGTCTCCAAACGAGCAGAGAGAAAGAGAGAGAGAGAAAGAGAGAGAGGAGAGGAGGAGAATGAGAGAGCGAGGGAGGAGAGAGAGAGAGTTGAAGGAGCGGAGAAGCAAGGAAAGGGAGAAAGAAAGGGCGAGAAAAAGAGAAACGGGAGTCTTACCTCGGTATGGATCAAACGGAGCTACGTGAGCGCGCTTCGATTATAATAAATCAAGACGTAAATAATGAAGGGACGGATGGCTCCGAAAGCGGACAGCGGAATGGTGGGGCGCGCGCGAAGAAACACGGCTGCACGATCGAATCGCGCTTCGTTGCATCGTACCGTATCGCGTCGCGTCGTGCATACGGCTGTGTATGCCCTGGCGAGAGAGCCGGCCATGAGAGAGGATCGTAACGGGTATTAATGCCTTTCGCCCGAGGGATCGAGATCTCTTATACCCATCCCCTCGGCCTCACCGAGTTTGATTTCATATTGTATGCGGATAGGCCGTTTAATGAGATTAATGCCGTGCGCGAAGTCAATTAACTTTCACGAATGATATCCGACCTGTGAGCTGTGGCACGACACCGCGTCGTCGCCGTGATTGATATCCGTGATTGCCGGACGAAGCCGCGAGGGGAATTCTCGCGTTCATGCGTATGTACACACACGTATAATGTATAATACAGAGCTGCGCCTCGACATTTCGCGCGCGTCCAGGAACGAGAGAATATACTCCCACGCAGAAACAGCGGAGGCATTGTCTACCGTGTCCGCGGAGTTATTCGAGTTCAGCCATGAGAAGATTATGCGTGCGGCTCGAATCGCGCGTATTAGTCGATGGTGAAAAAAGATGGGAAGGGGGACAAGAAAGCGCGAACGAGTAGGAGGAAGGGAAACGCGAAGCTACAAGCTCTCTTATTAACGAGGAAGCGAAACAACTCGCACCGCAACGCTAATCGACCGGGCACACAAAACGCACCGTTTCTCGCGTATGGCCGTATCAACGGCCATCTTTGTTTCTCACGAGAGCGAGCCGTAAGACGCGGTATGTCCGATGAGAATTTATCGAGGTATATGTTTGCTAACGTAGGAAATTCGACCTCCTTCGTTAGAGGCAGAAAGAGAGAGAAAGAGAGAGAGGGGGAGAAAGGAATCGTCATGTAATCACCTTACTGTCGGAAAGATGAAAAGTTTCAGCACGTTGTAGCAACGATTGAAAAGTTATAAGGTTTAACACGTATCGTTAACATTAGTGGATACTTGGAAGGTGCTAAGATGCTTTTATAGATATACGTTTAAAATACAGAAAGAGTAAAGTACCTCGTTCATTACCGTTCGCACGATTAGCGCGAGTCGTCGATAGCGATCGCTAGAGCTCGCACGAGGAATGTTCGCCAGCGCTGAGCGCCAGTAAACGTTCCATCGCATCGCGAGAGATCACGATGGAGGATCAGGACAATCGTACTACGGGGAACGGGGGAATGCTTCAGGTGTCGCGGTAGCGTACGATCGCCTGAGGAGCATCCAGGGACGAGAGACTCAGAGCGAATGGCTGAGCGGCGCGCGGTCGCGTTACGGTCTCCTCGTCCAGGCGATCGCCAAAGTGAGTCGTTTACGAGTTCGACGAGACGGTCGACCGGTCGTGATGGAGGTGCAGAGACGGGCGGCGTGGCGCGGCGGCACGACCGAGATCGGCACCGACGATGGTGGCAGTGGCGGCGGAGACGGCGGTGGAGACGGCGGCGGCCGCGGTGGTCGCGCGATAGGTAGGAACTTGGAACGCGCGACGGAGGTGGCTGAGATGGAGACGACGGCCGGCGTCGGCGAGAGGAGGCAGTTAGCGCGTGTTTTCACGACAGCGCTATGTAGCCGGCGACCTCACAGGGCAGTCTCGAGCCGGGCGAGGAGAACGTTTCTATTTGTTCGGACACCTCGCTCGCTCTCCGTCTCTCTCTCTCTCTCTCTCTTTCTCCTCTTCCGTCTTCCCTTCTCTCACTTCTGCCCTGTTCTGGCAAAGACACCTCCCACCATCGTGCTTTCTTTCTCTCCTCTCGCATTCCCTCTTTTCCTTTCTTTCCTCTGTACCTCTCGGGTCGCGGCAGCTACGGCGGTGCCGGTAGTTTGGTAGAGCGTGTTAACATCGTTTGAGATTTGATTTTTTTTCACCCGCTTGGAGATTGATATTCGAATATATCTCGATATTTGGGAATCTTCATTTTCCGTAGCTTAATGTCCCTTCTTTTGCTTGCGTTGATGTCTCCAAGCGCGACGATCAAAAGTCGTCGGCTCGCACATATCATTTTCCTTAATGAGTTTCTGCGCCGCATTGTCGTGATTGTTGTTTGTTTATAACAGGTGTAAAATTGAGACGCGGAAGAACGTAGAGCAATCAGGATATGGTACTTCATAAAGCTTCCAGTGCATAAAAATAGATTGGTTTCGCTTGAAAGACGTAAATTCTGAAAACGCCTGTCTTTTACGATTCAAACACACGATTCTAAAAAGCCCTGTTTATAGATGTATCATTGGAAACGTTTTTATTAATAAATTTAATACGTCGTATATATACATGTATCATGCCGTGGTCTTCTGATATACCTTTTCATTGTACTCGTAAAAACTACTGCGTCGTAAGAGCCATAGTTGTCACTTTTGTTAGTCATTCGAGCAACAGAGGATCGTTTTGGAAAATATACATTTGCCTGATCCACAGACTTTTATACAATAGAATAGAGTCCGACGGAGCAATCTTTTTTAATTTCGGCCGAATTCGAAAACGAATATTTGATTATATGTCAATTTCGGCCAAAACCAAAAACTAAAACTTTCATGAGAATCCTAGAAAGACTACATGTGTCAGATAGCTTCTAACAGCTTATTTACTTAATATAATGCACATTTCATGTATATAGATATTTAGAATTTATAGATATTTTTATTTAAATAGAATGAATATTTATACTTCAATCAAAGAAAATAATTTTAAGTACTTAAATGTATTTACTTCGTTAAAAAAATTTTGTCTCATTGTACACATGCACATATACAATCATATTATTTCAATAATAACAAAATTTCTAAACATAAAATAAAAATATTTTTTAAAGATTTGGAAAATCTGTGGAAAATAAATCAAGGCTATGTCAGCCGAAACCAAAACCCAACCGGCCAAAAGAAAAAAACCGAAACAGAAATTTCAGGACTCAATAGAAATCCATATATCCGGAGTACTTCATACAATAGAAGCGTGGCCTTTAGTATAGGTATTCGGATCTTTAGCAGGTATATATTCCGTAGGAATTAGGAGGCTGGCAATGGACCTTTATGTGACTTTATACCGATTTTATAGCAGAGATGCGGAGTGCTACCACGAGCACGATTATGATCCTACGACGTTGATTAAACGATTACCGGAACGAAGAACATTTAATGGATCGTTCGATTTTTATCGCGTCTTTTTACGAGACATCATGGGATGCGGTATATTTTACATATTTTAACGCGTTCCTGCGCGCGAGTATAAAACAGCTCTTCTAAAAAGGAACCGAAAATTTTCGGAAAGTAAGACGTAAATCGGAAAATTTTCTCATCACGATCGTGAGAAAAAAATATGATATTATTGCGTTTGCTTTTAAATTGAATTAGTTTAAAAAAGCGATTCTGCGGAAGGATAATATTGAAAATATTAAAAATTTCTATGATTTTTTGGTCAATATACATCTTTCGAAAAACAGCTCGACGAAATATTGAATATTGAATTTATTATCTCTTGATGGCTCAGACATAACGCATAAATTTTCTAGTTTCTCAAGAGAAAGATTTAGTATAACTCGCGATTTGAATTCCGGTGACCAACGGCTTCCTCCACTTTCCTTTATCCGGCACGTTCAGTCTTCCCATTTATACTACCGTCCTCTTATTAGTCTATATTTTTTAAAAATAAACGGCGCGTAATGTATTCCAGTTCCTTCATTTGTCACGTGCTTTCGCAGGAGACAAGGCGACTAACTTGGTCGCCGGATTCAAAGGGGTTTTACATTGTAGGAGGTGTTACATTGTCGTACAGTCTGAAAAGGTGAGCGCCCAGAAATCCAGGGTCGCTCTTTTCTCCAGCTCCAACAAGTAAAAAAAGGAATACATATGATAAAAATAAAAGATTAAGTGCCGCGCGCACGCGTATGTATGTATGTGTGGAAGAGAAATGAAAATGACGAGTGTTACGCCATCGGCACTGGTCGAAAAATCGGCGCGGATAAAAGCGTTGCTTTCGTTGCTAAAATGCTAAAAAGGTGAGTAAAAGGGAATGCAGGCAAAACTAACGAAATGGAAAGAACTGCGCAATTTTCGTTTCACAGCGGGCATCGAGCCCGCCAAAGGTTCATTCTCGATGTCTTGAGACTTCGATCTAACAGTAAGCAAATCATTGCCGAAGGAAGCGGAGATCCTAAAAATATTGAAACCGAGGCAACGGTACCATTGAAACCTTGAAACCGATGCAGCGCGTTCCGCTTCTTGCTCTCGTATGCGTCAGCGGGAGCATCACCATTGAGAGCAGGCCTTACGTACAGGTGTGCGTGTCGGTGGTGATATTTTACCAGTCATAAAAAAACGATTAGTCAAGACGAGAGAGCCGCGACTCTCTCTCTCTCTCTCTCTCTCTCTCTCTCTCTCTCTCTCTCTCTCTCTCTCTCTCTCTCTCTCTCTCTCTCTCTCTCTCTCTCTCTCTTCTCTCTCTCTCTCTCTCTCTCTCTCTCTCTCTCTCTCTCTCGCCGAGAGAAGTCGGGGTGTATGTCCTGATCTTTTTATATTATAACATCGTGCCTGCCGCTCATTTGTTAGAAATAAAACTCTCCCCCGCTCCTCTCCGGCCGGTCGCGAGGCCCCCTCCCCCTCTTATACCAGCCACCTGAGACCAAGCATACCGCCGGGAACAAAACTTACACACACGCAACACACACGCGTCCACCACCTTCTCTCTAACTCCCGAGTTATGACGCGTTTAACATATAAATGAAAATCAGGCCTATAAAAGTTTAACGCCCGCGATTATCTGACCGGCCGAAGTTCTTTTCGCCTAACCCCCCCGTCACCCCGCCGCGGTCGGCCGCGGGTGCCTCTTCCTCTTCTGCTCATTTACGGACTGCTCCCCTGGACGGTGGATTCTATTTCGGCTTCTTTCTCTCGCGCGTTTATATGATAAAAGGGCGCGCGCGCAGTAAGCTACTATATCCCAGTACTATTTATTAACAGTGATAGTAAGATTAATAGCACAAGTAATAATAATGTCAGTTCTTGCAAGATATCGAGATGCAAGATTTATTAAAATAAATTAAAGTTTAAAAAATATAATATAAGATTAAGACTAAGACTGAATAACGGAGTTTTACATACAAAATAATTTACAGAATTATCGTGTGAAATTATGTAACTTATTATATTACAATAGCTGCACGATTGTATGGGTTGAATATCATGCAAATTTCTCGAGAGAGTCGCTAGTTGCGAAAGAGCGTGTCTTCGTTATATTGAAGTATGATATATTTTGTATTGCAAATATTGAAAAACTATAGAAACTAGAGATAAGATTACTTAATCATCACATTGTGTAATTGTGTATAAGTCGTACGAGTATGCCGCGTAAATTTTTTCGCAAGTGCCACGAAAGTTGTAGACATCACTCGATCTGCATGAATTGTGCGATAGTTGAATTGCATATAAGTCGATGGCATAATAAATTGTACGACTTATGTATAAACGTACATAACAAAAGTTATATACGTTAATAAAAATTATATATCGTGGAAATTTCTTTAAAAACAGCAGGTGAGAATATCTTAAAAGTTGCTAACGGAAATCAATTTTTAAAAGATAGTAAAGCCTTCGTACTTGATTATATATATAGGCACTTTTCTTTGTTTAATTTTATTATTAATGTTCTAATAAAGTTTTATGTTCTGTTTAAAGTGTAGATGTTTAATTTGTGTACCGATTTGTAGCTGCTTAATGTTTCCAAAAAAATTCCGGGAACTTTTGTGTCACCTCGTATAGATATACAATAGTAAAGCTTTCGTACCTGATTTGCACTCCTGCTGCTTTTACATAATAATATCTATAGGCATTATTTAAGGGTACCTAGACCACATGGGGTCAGAATTGTTGAATTTTGAATCTCCTAATACGAGAGTAAGAGAGATACCACATAAAAGCAGCAGGAAAGCTGTTTAGATACAAAAGCTTTATATATAATCAGGTAAAAAGGTCCCAGATACAAGGTGTCTCAGAATATTCCAAAACCAAAAAGCACGTAGGGACTTCTTAAGACTGAATAGGTAATATTTTATTCAAATATATGATAGCTCAAATAATCCTTGAATGATAAATTGTATAAATCATGTATGAACTATTATATATATAAACAATATAACAAAAGTTAAATTTAAAAAACAACAGAAAAGAAAATGTCTTTCTGTATAACACACTTGAGTAGTGTGTTCTATGAACAAGAAATAAGAAAAAATGTTACATAAACGTAGGTCCTAAAATGCTTTATTAGAAAGTTATTGCAAAAATACGAAATGATGTGTAAGAAACAATTTCACTTAAGTTTGTATTTTAAAGTGTCGCCCGCCTATGTCAATACATCGATATAATATCGAATTTATCACCCTAGGAATTTGAATCCGTCAAGCGTAATTGCAAATAAACATTGATAAAGACTGTACGACGCGGCACTCTTCTGTTAGGAAATCTTCGTTGATATTCTTTAACAGAAGCCTTTGCATTTTCTGCACAAACCGCATGTAACATGAATATCCGTGTATTTTTCGTTTGTGAAAACTCGTGGCATTTTGGGATAATGTTCTACAAGGTACTGCTCATTATTAGTATTCATACAAGTTTTTATGATCACCTTCAATCATTTCAAATGGTTAACACGACTAAAAAAAAAGCGGATAAGATAAACATCGAATGGCGTATCTACGGCAAGACCATTATTATTTCTTCAATACAAAATTCTTTTGCTATAATTTTCTAATAAAGCATTTTGAGACCTATATTATTTAACATTTTTTTCTTATTTCTGCTCATAGAACATACTACTAAAGTTTGTACGGAAAAACCTGGAACACCCTGTATATGTAAAAATGTAGAGAATACTTAGGCCGGTATTCATAGTCGGTTCTTATATTTAAGACCATCCTAAGTACAATCTTAAGATGTCATTAACCAATCACATCACGTATTAGCATCTTAAGATATTACTTAAGACGGTCTTGAAATAAGATCTGATTATGAATACCGGCCTTAGAAATATGCGCATTGTAGCTTGTTTTTTTTTCTTCAAATCTTACATTTTTCTAGAATCTGCCTGAGGAATATCAAATCAGGATAGGCACTGAAAAAGGATTGTAGTTTGAAAACTTAATCGGGAATACATTTTAGAGTAAAAAAAGTGGAACTCTTTTTACCTATAAATTGCGGTCTAAAAATCTTGATTAGGACCCGAGTTAGAAGGATTTAAAATAGAAAAGCACGTAGGGGCTTCTTGAGACTGATTAGGGTTAATATTTTATTCAAATATGATAAAACTCAAATCATTTTTGAACGATAAATTGTATGAATCATGTATAAACTATTATATATAAATAATATAACATAATTCTTGTATCATGCAAGTTTCTCAAGAAAACATGCAGAAAAGAATGTCTTTGTTACTAAATCGCTAATGAAAAATCTGGCAATTCAAAAGAAACCAGTAAGGCCGATTCTACAATCAGTCGGATGTCGGAGTCAGATGTCGGAATGCAGCCGATGATCCAATAAGAAAAATGTGTTTTCGAAAAAGAAATTCTCTTATTGGACCATCGGCTGCGTTCCGACATCTGACTCCGCAATAAAAAGGATGTACAATAGGCCGATTTCTGTCTAAAAAGAGCAACAAAAGTTATGCACGTAATCTTATGTTCTTTGGATTGCTGAATACGATGGTATTGTTTGGTTTGGTTTTATCCGTCCAAACCCGTGGGAAACTGAACAAAATCGTCACTAACCGAATTATTATACTACTAACTTGAGCTGTCCAACGTTGCCCGTCAAGGAATCCATGAAAACACATTTTACTCCTTTTTATTCTGTTAGGGGTTGAATTTCTAAAAATCCCTTCTTGGAGGTGCTTACGTTGGAAGGAATATACTCCCCGAATTTCATGTTTCTAGGTTTAGGGGTTTGGGCTGGGCGTTGATGAGTCAGTCAGTCAGTCAAAACATTTGTTTTTATATATATAGATTAAAAGTGACTTATTTCGACGTCTTTAATCCTTAAACACCTCACTTCCTGGGCCACCTTTTAAAACCGCACATGGATTAGCGTAACCGAGCTTTTTTAAGTCTTTTTTTTAAAACAATACACCAAACAATAAGAAAAAAGAATATATAGATGAAAATGACATAAAACTTCTGGTATTCGAAAATTCTGGCGCGTGTTTCGAACTACTGGGTTACCATAACCCACATGTGTGTTTGAGGGTTAAGGTGAACTTTCCAATGGGCTTAGACGGATAAAAATGCATCATATTCACCCAAAAAACATAAAATTACATGCATAACTTTTGTTGCACTTTCTCATCAGAATTTTTTACCACCATGGTAGAAATCTCCCCATGGGCAGTTAGTAAAAGTCTCAATTTTAAGTGGGTATACCTATTTCATATGTGTATCTTTCTATATTACATGGACATCTTCCCATGTTTCGAGATCTGCCCTTTCAATTGGTCATTTTAAGTATTTTTCTATGTTAAATAAGCATTTCCCTATGAGTCGTGCGTATCTCCTTGTTTTCTCCCACACGTTGGGCATTATCCAGTGGATTTAAAAAACCATATAAACAATATTAATAAAATATTGTCGTCAAAAATAAAAACTGTACGTAAAACATTCGATTAAACTGTGTATTGATGCTAAATGTTGTACTAAATCATAAATATACGAAATTTATAAAAATTTTGGTGATATTTAAATTTCGTTTATCTGTTTTCTTCTCCTACAATATTTTCTGTGCTCTAGGTATATTCATAAGAAGAAGTCCCAATTCTCCCCAGGGATATTTCCCCTTTTTGCCTATCTGAGACTTCCACCAGGGCATTCTGATTCTATTTACACAATAACACAACAATGTGAATAGTTTCAGAGAATCTGCGCTATACAATAAAAGGTTGAAAGCTCTAAATAAAAAAGAAACGTCTAAAAAAAAAAACCAACAATGCAGGGAGGAATGCAGAATTTGTGGTCTGCTTTTTCCTTTCAAAATTTGACATTTTTCATAATTACTTGACAGTCTGAAAGATATTAAGGGGATCCTGGACAGGGGACAATTACCGACAAAAACAGTCAGGGCTCGTTCTTTGAAACGGCTTTATAGATCGCAAAATCTTTTTACAGGAGTAAAGTATAGGTACTAATGAAGAGTGGGAATGTAAAAAATTAGTGATAATTGAAAAAAAATGTAAAAATGCTGTCATCTCATAACCATATTTTCTAATATAAACAGTTGTATAGGTTATATGTACGAAATGAAATGTTCCCACTCTTCAGAATACGTGCACAAACAATAACGTACCGTTGAAATTGAGATTGAAAGCCTGGAAAAAAAATTGGGCTTTGAAGAAATCGTGTATATTTTCTACAAAAATATACACGCAGGCTAGTAAGCAGAGATGGCGCAGCAATCGAACAAGGACAGATGTCATTTCGTTAGACAAAGACAGATATAGGAAAAACAAAATTAGAAATCATAATCACAGTTTTTTCTATGTTCATATCGGAAAGACGTTATATATTGCCAGTTACAGTCGATTTAAGTTACTTTAAAATTAGAAATGTTGACATTATCGACATCGAGGAAGTTCGGCCGTCACTCCAGCATCCCCTTAAGTCGGATTAGACGATCGGGACTACATTGTGCGAAAAAACCTATAACCTATAACCATGAAATTCATTAAAAGAGAATGAAAAGAAGAAAGATTGCCATCCTTTCAAGTATACAGTTGTATATCCCGACTCAAATTAAAAAAAAAATCAGGTAAAATTCTAAAATTCTTCTAATATGGAGGAACCTGAGGCATAACGGTTGGTCCCGTTATTGGAGCATAATAGGATATGGTGGATAGCTTTTTATAGAGATGCTACTATGTGAAGAAATGTTTCGAAATTATTACTCTTAGATGTCTCTAACCGCGTGTTGTTATTAGTTTTAATATTATTTTTAGCTGAAAGATACTACAAATTGTTTAATGCGTTCGCCATGCTCTCCGCGACTGACAATGAGTTGCAGTTTCTTTAATACATTTACATAAGATAAATAATAATAAAATTCAACTTTTTATTACTGTAAGTATATTTACGTTATTAAACGATCTTGTTTTTATCAATTTACTAAAGTATCCGTGTAAATATCAATTATCTGTGATGATTTATATTACCTAAAGTAAACTTTTATACATTTCTTGGCATAACGGAGCATACGTCCACTCGGCACAGTGCTTTGTGTTCTTAAAGTGTTTTATTTTTTTTATGCGCTATCAGCATATACCTATGTTGCGCAATATTGATGCCAAAGATTATTATATCAAATTTTGATATTTATTTATATTTTAATAAGAAAAATATATACTGTTATAAGAGAAAAGTGTTATTAATAAACAAATTATTAATTAAAAGTATAATAATACATTCCTACATATATTGTATGTTCGAATAAATCACTTTTAAGAAGTTTTGAACATTGATAAACAAGTTTTGTGAGATATCTCATTATACGCCGCATAAAATGCATAATAAGGAAAGCTTTCGATAAAAAACAATAATTTCGTCCTTTTAAACTATTCTTTCGCAGTAAAACTTGTGTTTTTCTTATAGTGGATATTACAAAGAATATTTTGGTGCAAGATTAAGTTTATTTATTTATTTTTAATATGTTTTAAACTTGTTTAAACTCCATAGCGCTTCCATTATTACCCGGGTTCCTCCAAAATTTTATGTTGATCGAAATATATTGGAATAGCATTATTTACTTAATTTTTTATACTATGTTGAAATTGAAATTTTAACAATATAAGCATTTTATTCTCTTTTCTAAGCCTTGAACAACATTGAAAATAATTTTCATAACTAAATATCAAAAAATCAATGAGTAAGGAAACATTTTTCATGCTGGGGTCTTTTAGACCCCATGTGTCATTTACGAGATTCTTGAGAGGTGTGGCATTCAAGGGTTATAAGTATTAGGTATAAAGTATAAATAAATCTTTCATTCAAGTATAATAACTCGAATCATCGCGTTATAATCTCTCATCAAACTGCTTTTTCCCACAGTGTGTGACATCTAAGAAGGCTAATAGCATTGCCAATTGTGGCAAATACGATAGCGATGCTGCGCGCGGCATCGGCATCGCTCTTCGCATAAAGTTTCCACGAACTTCACGCGGCGAGAAGCGAATGGTTCTCGCGGATCCCCGTGGGTTATTTTGAATATTGCATGCAAGGAATATTTCGATTCCGGGAATCGAACTTCGCCTGCAGAGCGCGATTATCCAACCCGCCGCCGAGTGCAATAACAGATCTTCGTCTGTCTGTCGGTGCAGCTATCCCCGTGTATCGGTATGCGTGCTACGAGAAAGATCGTTTATAACCAACACGATCGAGGGATACGTGAGACGTCCGTTTATATTCTCTTCTGCGCGATCGTGTGCAATTGTATAGCATTTCGTGTCACGAAGGAATGATCGGCGAGACGCGAATAAACACTCGCCTGGGATAGCATTGAATCGCGGTGGCACGGTTCGGAGTTTTTAAAAAGTGCGACCGGTTCCTGGTAGTGCGCCACGATACCATAATTGGAGTAACGTCGGCAAATCATTTTTGTCGCCTCGAAGTCGCTTCAGGTCGGATATTCGTAAGAAATGTAAACGGATAGCGGCCACATATAAAAAATAATTACACGCGTCTTATATGAAGCGAGCGAGGATGCTCTCCCGCGTCGCGACTTTAGTCCGCGATTGACACGTCCTGAAATTTTTTAACATAAAAATGTATAAAAATGCAAAATAATTTGGCTATTAGTCGTCACCAGACTATTTTGACAATTTTACCAGAAGCGAATGTAAAGAACGTAAAAAGAGAAACGTAAGAAAATTACCCTAAACATAATTTATATTATAAATGAGAATTTTTTACTGTTTGCACCTCAACGGATCTTACTATTTTAGCACGAAAACGACACTTTCCAATTTATACTAATTTTATAACATCGGAATTTCTTGAGAATAATCAATGCATTTTTATAAGAGCTTCTCGTTTTCTACGATCGGCGGAGATTCTCTGCGGTTTCTTTTAGAGAAAAATTTTATAAGATTGATCGTCGTTGATTGTCATCCAGAGAAATTCTTATATTATTCTAAAATCAACGCCACGATGAAAGAGGCCCGAATTCAGGTGCATCTTAGTCTTTAAGATCGCCGAAGAGGGCATCAGACCCTTCCGAAACCTAATTAATCAAGCTCAAATTCCAGTTAATGAGCCCTCGCACAAAAGAAAAAAAAGGCAGATGTTCCACGAATCAAGTATCTAATAGAGAGCCGCAAGAACATTTTAGATGCAAATTTGATTGTTAGTATTGTTGCTGTAATCGTTAAAATTCGATAAGGCATTCAAATCTAGAGCCCTTCACAGATCGTCAACATATATTCAATACGAATAAATAAACTATCATAATTAAACATTTCTCAAAGAGAAACGACGGAACTTTAATTCAAACTTGAACGTGTCTCCGTAACAAAAGGAAGAGGAGCCGGTTGACGGTTTCGAGTGATTCTCGGTAGCTGCGTGTCGATCGCGTGCGCGCTTAATTTTAGATGTCCCGTTGCTCCTGCCTTACTCAGAAGGCGCTTAAGTGCGCAATGAGTGCGTAAGTAAGTGCAGGTTAAGTAGGTGAGTACGAAAAGTTGGGATCTGTGTCTGCACGTGCGCGCGGCGCACCGTCCGCGTCCGTCGTTACGCTCGCCGAGCGAGGATGAAAGTGCAAGTGCGCGCACTTATACAGCACGAGATAAAAACGTCTGGCCACAATGAGAGACAGTGTGTGAAACTCAACGCGCGCGCGACGAGTACGTGAAATCGTCCGATTCCACGTGAAAACGTAGGACGCGAACGGGGACGTTTTTCCTTTTTAGCGCGCTCCTCCGGTGCGATTTCGCCAAATTGGAATATTTCGCGACGCGCCGAACAATTTTTCCTTATCTCGTTCGGCGGAGATTTATTGGCTAGCTTGACGAGCGTATTTTGATAGCGCGGTCTCGCCGTGATTTATCATTCGCCGTGCTTGCGTTTCGACGTGACGTTATTACAGCGCTCGAGAGCGGCCGATGGCGCTTACCTACCAGCGCTGACGATAACGCACGCACACCGATCGTGGTTCGCGTTCGTGTGCAGAGAGGCATCCCGAGACGCTTACGTGGGCGAAGCTGGCAGGCTTCCGTCACTCGTACCCACGCCTCTCGTCGTGCGCTCCCTTATTGGATTATCCGGCGCAAGTCATAAATCTCGCGCTGGAGCCGCCAATCCGCGAGCCGTAAACATCCCCGTGTACCATCCCCCCCGAATCGACTCGGTCGCTCGTAAATTCGTGGGTACCGGTGCGGGGCGACGGCGATTCCAAGCTACGTCGTGTCGGCCCGATCGATTCGAGGGCCGACCTCTCGTCAAGACGCGAAATTGCGAAAACTCGATAATTACTCGGCGATACAAATGCCGCGTTGCGCCTGGGCGCAGAGGGAGGACTTGTTGGGAGAGGACCCTGCGAGAACAGAGGAGAGAAACACGGGGAAGAGGAACGAAGGGAAAGGGAGAAGGGAGGACGAGGAGGAGAAGCGATGGCGTGATAAATGATCGAGTATTTAACACTCTTTACGGATTAGCATATAAACTACGGGCAGTCCATAGATCTTCGTGGCAACGCATTAACGGACGAGGAGCAGAGCACGAGGCTGATTATCTCTCTCTCTCTCTCTCTCTCTCTCTCTCTCTCTCTCTCTCTCTCTCTCTCTCTCTCTCTCTCTCTCTCTCTCTCTCTCTCTCTCTCTCTTTCTCTCTCTCTTTCTCTTTCTCTTTCCCTCTTTACTTCTTTCGTCCGTACCTCCCCTTCGTAACCAATCCCTCTCTTATTCTTTCTTTCTCTCTCTCTCCCTCTACATCGACTTGTTCGAGCGGGTTATTGTTTCGCGGTTCCCTTCCATCGCTCCCGTTTATCCATCCTTTTTCCCATATGTCTCTCACAGACACGTCGTACGAGAATGCGAACAAGTCGTTAATTCAACGATAACGAACAGCACCGAACGTCGTGCCGACGCATCGTTTCCTTCGCGAATCATTAGACGTCTCTTTGACACGACTTATCAATGATATTTATGCGGATGTTGTACGCGCGGTTAAAGTAGATTCGGCATCAGTGGATAATCGCGTTAATCTACTCATTACAACGAGACGTAACGCTTCTTCGATGTATATTGCGAGTAACGTTTCGCGCCGCGAGGAAGGAGATCGCCGCGAACAGATAGATACGCCAACTGAAATCGATAAAGCGATACACGAAGCCCGTCTTACGAACGAGCCACTTCCGTTCCGAGACGTTTCCCTTTGGGGATGTTATATCGCTCGCAATTAAGCCCCTTGTCGAGATGGCTCAGCGATCCGCAACCGATCCCCCTCTCGGATGAAGGGAGACCTTAATCGGTCCCCTTAATAAAGTGAGAAGGAGAAAATGACGTGGTTACACGGCGTAGATAAAAGTGAGATTTGCTGATTAATTGATTAGGGAGGCGCCAAAGTCCGCCCTGCGCATTATACCCGGCCCGTACCCCGTCATTAAGGGCGCCCCGCGCACACTCCCGTCGCGAGGCGCGCGCACGGTGTATACGTGTATCACGTTGCCACGTAGCCACGTATAACACGAATCCCTTCGTGCTTCGTGAGAACGCGGTCCCCTTAATGGCTGGACGAGCGAGCTCCGAGCGACAACCCTTGCGGTAAACATTTATGAAATCACGCGCCTCTTCGACTCGACGACGGGATCACATCGTGTAGAATCGAACGTCAAACATATTTATAGATCCACTGCAACTCTTGTCTCTTCAAATATAATTGAAGGGGAAACCGATCAATGTCCATCCGCAATTTTAAGTTTCAGGACATCAGATATCTTACAATTAAAAAGCTATTGAAAAAATTAGTACTTAGTATACGCAGCCTTAGTGTTTACATTGTATGTTGGACTCTGATGATTCTTCCCCACAAGCACGTGTGGACTATGATCGTTTTTTCCCCAGCAACATCTTTCGGCTTTATTTCCAGTGAATTGTAACTATTCTTGATCAAAGCAGATAAAAATTATGAAAGTTTTTTGAAAATGCCAAGAGAGTATGATCAGATCAATTTCGACAAAAAAGTGAACTTTGATCTCATGGGCTTTTTCCCCTGTACTCTTCAAATAGTGAATTTATTTCGAGATAAGATTTTGCGAAAGATTGTAACGATGATCGGAGTTAATTGCGCGTTCTAAATAAGTCACAACTAGGCGCCAGTTGCCCCGCAAATCGGCCACGTCAAACGAATTTCGCGCGCGGAACGTTTGTTTCCATCCTAACACCAGATCGGTCCGATCAAAACAGGAACAAGCGAAAGACGAGCTTCTCGAGGACCCTACTAAATCGTTGAGCGCCACCAAAGACCGAATGTTTACGTCGTCAGCGAAAGGAGCGAATTCTGGGTAAGCATAAAACTCGACTGATGTACGCCAACCGGGCTCAGATCAAAGTCGCCTGCTTTCAAACAATGTTAACGCGTTGTGCCGCATCGCTGATGCTCTCCTCTAGCGCCGCGTCTCTCCCTCTTTTTAGAATCTACCGATTGTCTGCTCCCCTCTCTCTTTCACGAAATAATATTACAATCTTCGACTCGTGGTCTAATGTGTGTAACGTATTCATATATTATATCGTATTAATAATTATATAATATATATAATAATAAATAAAAATATAAAGGCTCTCTTGAATAAAATCATATAACTTTAATAAATTTGGCAATAAGAGCCAAATTTAGCAATAAAAATATATATCTATACATAATAAATCATATAGCGCACGATTTATCGCGCCTGGCTCTTATTGCCAAATTTATTAAAGTTATTTGATATTTGATAATATACAGGGTGTTTCCTAAATAAGTACAAAAAATTGAAGGAAATATTCCTTGGCTTATTTTAGGGAAAAAAAGGTCCTATGAACATATGTCCTAAATTGCTTTTATAGCAGTTTAGGACATAAGTATGTTTATAGGATCTTTTTTTCCAAATTCAATTTCCTATAAGACTCTGAAGTTTCTGCTTTTTTCGTTGTTTTGAGTTTATTTTCTTTTGAACGTCTTATCAGAATTAAATAAAATTGATGTAAATTATAGTTTGTTATTTACTTATCCATCAGATTTATTTTGTTAGTTTTTTCAAATCAAGGGTATATTGAAGTTAATTGAAGTTATTGTTAAAAATTATAAAAGAACGTGATTTTTCGAAGTTTATTAGCTATAACTTTTTAACGAAGCGTTTCTGGACTTATGTTTATGGGAACTTTTTTGTTTCAAATTCAATTTCCTATAAGACCCTGAAGTTTTATTGACTTGACCTGGAACACCCTGTATATTATATAATTATATAATAATTATATAATATTAATAATTACAGCGTGAGATCATACAACCAAATATGTTCACTAAGTTGTTGTCAATCGATTATTTTTCATTACGACGTACTCTGTAGAAAGCGCGGTACAAGTTTGCATGAACGGAAATTGGCGATAACCGACGACGGTGACTGCAGCACAGCGATGGCGGTGGCGGTGGCGGTGGCGGTGGCGGTGACGGTGACGGTGGCCGATCATTCGGCTGGCGCGTACACCGCCATAGAGAGCTATAGCGTCTCTCTGGAATCGAGCGTACCGGCACGGTGAAGCGAAAAGGGCACGTACGCGAGACCGAAGATTCGTGCTGAAAACAATGCTCGCGGTGTAATATTAAAGAGTCGGGGCTCGCGCGTGGCGGTGCACAGCCCGACAATATTGTTTTGTCCCGTACGAGCGCGGTGGTCACGAACCGGCGTATTTTCTCGGTGTGCGCGCGTTTATCGCGTCTCTTTCCTCTTTCTCCGCTGTCTCGCTGTTTCCATTTTTCTGTGCCTTAGGATACGCGAAGAAGAAAAAAAAAGAAGTTGTCGCACAGCGGTCGTTAATCACGTGCCCTAAGCGTGTCAATTCCTATATTACAGATGTACAATTTTGCTGCGAAGAGGAAGGATATTGTCCTTCTGGTGATATAAGAACAGAAAGTAACAACGATGTGCGAATCGGGAGTCCGTGCCAAACGCTTGGATTCGAAGCTTGGAAATCTGTTGAGATGCGCGACACATAAATAAAAGATTATGTAAAGCATTATATAATCAGTTGATATTGTTATCAACGTTATCTCTTTGTAGATTACGCGTGTAGATTACGTGAAAGCCCACAATGTACAATAATTTATCTTATCAATTTCAATGTCGTAACGGTATATTTACATCGTAGAACTTGGCCGTCAAGAAACTACAGTCGAATCTGGGCGATATACAAAGTAACAGCGCGATATTCGTAAAGGTCTAAATGTGACAACATATAGTGTTTGTCGCGCGCAACGTGCCGTGTTGTAACCCGAGACCGCATTAAAAACTCGGCCTCCCTTTCCACTTGCTAACTATTTTTTCTTTAACTTTTATTTGTCCTTCTACGCCGCGGTACCACTGGCCGCGGCCGACAGCATTTTCTTTCTAAGAGAGACGTTAAACGGGCCATGCCTCGACGAACGAAGGCTCAGAGGGTCGATACTTTATAACGGTTGAAGTCGCACGCGTTATGACAAAATACTTTCTACCTTTGGAAATTCTTCGTTTCTTTTTCGCAAAGAAATTATTATCGCGGAGAGGAGGAGGGAAAGAAGAAAAAGGAAGAGGGAGAAACATGAAGAGGATGAACTCGTCAAGGATGCTTTGCGTGACAAAGATAAGTGATGCAATTAAGGCAAATAGTTTAAGTGATTAATACATTCCAAACGAATGGATTGTAAAATTGTATCCGCTCCGCAAGCACCTTTAAGCTCTACTTCGGTATAAATTGGACAATTAAAGAGAAGATTAATGTCCCAAGTCGTGGCGACATTCGCAGGCCTTCCAAACAGAAGAAAGAATCCCATCGAGGTCGATTAAAGAGAACGAAGGAGGGTTCTCGATCGGGAGGAGATCGGACATTTTGGTGAGAAAATTGCCCGATGTCGCGTCACGGTAAACATCCCAGATACACGAGTTAATGGCAGGCTAAATGTTCGCGACCTCGATCTGCAAACACACGCGCACGGAAGAGGGAGCGCCTTCATCGAGGGAGGCGTCAGCTAATTATGGTGGACCTTGCGGTCAAAAATTCCAAGTAACTTATTTGCGATCGTGCGCACGATTTCACGGTCTTGGCGCCGTACGAGGCTCAGGAACGAAACACGCCAAGAATAAGGGCGGCGGACAGACGGGAGAAAGAGAGAGAGACACGGGTGCTGAAGAAAGAGACAGGGGCGATGTCTTTGTGCGATAACCATCTCGAGGCGGCGGCGGAAAATGAGTGGAGAAAAGGCCTGCCCTCGCAGGCATTGGACGATCGGAAGGATAGACTTCCAAATATGCCTGAAGACCCGATCGAAATCGTTGCCTACTCGTGTTCTCGTTTCCCTCAAATTACTGCCTTATGCGCCTCATGCGCACTCATTCTCGATAGCATTTTGCAATGTTCGCGCGAGAACCTAATGATATGATAATAATACATTTTTGATGCTGAATAATACAAAAGGTAGGGCATGCACCGCGATAGGGCGGTGTATATGTTTTTACGATAATATGGTATAATAGGGGTAATTAAGAAAGAAACGAGATAATGAGATAAATAAAACAAGAAACTAATGATATACCGTATAAATCGCTGCGTGCATAAGAAAAAATATTTAAGAAAAGCGTTATTTTTTTTAATAATATTATAGCGATCGAATTCTTTTCCTCTATCAACTATGGAATTCTATTCGTTATTTACAATCCATGGCTGGTACGTTATAGTTTGGTGCACGAACAGAATCGTTAATGTAAAAATATTTTTTTTACTAACGTGTTCCTTCAAAGTGGCCTTTAAAGGCGTAATGCGCATAGCAGTCATTAACCTTGTTCGAGTCGTTGGCCGTCGTTATGACCTCGTGGATTTGCAAACGGAATTTAATTTAATTTAATTAAGCTAATTAAGTAGATGTATTTTTATATCAAATTCAAGAGAACGGTATATTCAACGATAGTAATCTTCTTCCCTTCGCGAGTCGGCCGATAGTTACGGTTTTCCAAAGCAAAGTACGCTTCACGTTGGATGTTCTCGCACAGGGTCTTGATAAAAATAACAACGTGATAATTATACTACATAATGCCGGAACCAGACAAGGCGCGTATCTGTTTCGGCTTGATCCTTAATGAGGACGAAATTAAAAGACGATCCGCGTGTAATCAAAAGAAAAAGAGAAAGGCATAATCGCAATCATAATTGGAAAAATAATACAATCTACATACAGTGAGCCATTATACTCGGTGCACAAGGAGATCACGATATCATAAGTTTTACCTTACCTTTAAGTACATGCTTTTCCAACTGTTTAATTAGCTGTTTAATTAGGAATAATTTTCTCGGCGAAAAAAATGCATTACCGCGGAAGTTATTTTATTCAGACTTCAGAGGAGGTTATAACTGGCATTTATAACTGGCGAGGAAACGTCAGGTTGGTATAGGCGACAATTTTACATTCTCGAGAAGCGCGACGAAAAACACGGGGCTGACATCTCGCTCGAATGGGTCGTCATCGGTGGTCGTAGTGTTGAGAATGCTTGAAAACCGCGAATGATATTCCTCGGGATTCCACGCGCGAACGGAACGAATTGACGCGGAACGTAAGAAGCGTTTTTCTTCGTGCGGTCGCGCAGCGTCCGGGATAAAAGGCGTCCGGATGCCACGCACCGTATTACAGATTCACCTCGGCGATCTCGGACTTCGTCCCATTATCGGCTCACTAATAATATGCGGGAGACTCTAAATCACGTCACAAAAGGCTGGAGATGGCGCGTAGCCGTGAATGGCGCGGCCCGAGGACTGGATTTCAATTTGTCTTGATCGCCGCGACGTGAATATTAAAAGCCTCTCCACCCGCGCGGGAGCAGGTATGTGTGTGTGTGTGCATGTGTAGCGCCGCTGTTGCCGAGTGTGTACCACTCACTGTACCCTGAATAGTCGAGCCGCGCAATACCTCTTCGCGTCGTGTGACGCGTAATGCCGGTAAACGTCTGCCGCTCAAGCTAATTATTCTATCCATCGCGTCGTCCTCGAAACGGACCTCGGATCTCTCTCTCTCTCTCGCTGGGAGAGTGTCGTATGAGCGTCGTATAAGCGACCGAGGTTCGCTTGTACACAGCCAGTCTTACAAGTAAACCCCTTAAATCCATATCAGACTACGGATTGGGATTGAGATTGGATTGAAATTTGACCAATCAGAACAAAGTAAACTTGAGATCAATTTTCTTTATTCTGATTGATTAAATTTCAATTTTTATCCTCGCGATTGAAATGAGAGTTTGGGAAATGATTTAGGCACGCCTCGGGATCATTTATTAGTTTGGGCGGTAGACCCCACCAATAAGCGCCCCAACAATTATTCCGAATTCTGGTGCTCCTGGAAATTTTGCAGCAAATCTGACTAGCTTTAAATAATCCTTGGGCTTAAATCATTTCCCAAAGTCTCATTTCAATCGCGAGGGTAGAAGGGGTTTACTTGTCAGATAAAGTTTACGATATTGATATTGAATCGTTAAGGGAGATAAGATCGCGTGAAATCGGTCCGAATCTACCTTTCTAGGCCGGTACAATAAGCGCGGAGATAAAAGCCGTGGATCGATGCCCGATACTCGGATGGGCGTGCAAACGGCTCGATCATTTTTCATCGCTTGTTCCTATTAATTACCGGCGAGAGATAGTTCGATCGCTCGGGTTCGATCATTAAGCGATCGATTAAAGGGGGAGAGGTCACAACTCTTCGCTTGTTAATAGCGTTACAGCTCGTATATGCGTGTGGTGTCGATTAAAAGATACCTTAATGATTCGCTCGTAATATCATATCGCCATCGCTGCCTCGTGATCCCCGTGACTTATCGTTAATCATATTTCCTTTCGTCCAGGCGTACATAAATTATGGAAACAGTATGATATCGCCATCGCCCGTCGACAGAATCCCGAGATTTTATTCGATACGAATATTAGATCGAGATAAGATATGGCGTTCCTCGGTTGAGGGACGCACGATTGAAATTTCATACAAATTATGAGATTCGAGAGATTAGCTCGAGGGTACGAACAATCAAATCAATTTCATCGTCAAGTGCCATCTTTTGATGTTCGACGCTTACACGGAATTTAGTGGCGTGTAATGCGCGCGCGTGATGGGGAGAGATAGGACCTCCGTGCGAAGCGATACGCACCCCATGTAGGAGGAATCCTAATTCAGACGATCTTGTTGCGAGTTCGATATCACGGGTGTATCTTAATGCCATTTTAATAATTGGACTCACGAACTTCGAGATCCAGATCGATTCCCTCACGAGACGAGGGAGGCACGCAGATGAATACGTAATGCCCTCTCTTGTTCAAACGTGTCCGAGGCTTTTTTGTGGCTATTATCGCTCGCCCGCGGCGATATTGGACGGAAGGAAAGGGGAAGGAATTTACATTGAGAAGCTGATTTGAGAATGATGAACACGCCAGAGCGAGCACAAGTGATTTAAAAAACAAAATCAAAATCCTGCTGCACGAGGCGGGCACTGCGCAGCATACTTGATGACACACTTGTTATACTTGACACTCTCTCTATTTTGTTTTCTTCCCCGCTCTTATTGTAAAATATAAACAGATAAAATAAAGAGAGTAGGACAAATTCTTCTCGATCGGGACAGCTGAAAGTATCGAGCACAATTTCCTATCTACTGACTGTATTATTGTTGTTTGCTCTGAACAAACGACACTTGTATGTCGAAGAATTTTCGGAAAGAATGTAGGTGATAAAGCGCAGGATAATATTAAAGAGTAAAGAAAGAGCGATCTACGGTGCTCATTGTGGCCCGACCACACGACGGTCGTATAAATCTACGAGGAAGTTATTGCTTCTGCATCCGTTTCCGTCCCACGGTCCCGCATTTCCCCTTTTCGTCAGCTTCGTTTTCTACTCGCCGTCTGATACTTAACAGTTTACGACTCACGGCATCATCCCCCACTCGTCACACTTTTCCGACAATTTCCTCGGGAGTTTTCCATCGTTTCTCCTTAAACGCGAACACTCGTGCTTCTTCGCAGGCTTCGGCGCATTGTTCATGCAAACTAATTATCACAAAAAATTTTGTTTAATCATTTTAAACGATTTAAGGATACTTTGATTGCATGCAGGCTGCATGCAGCCGTTGAATAGGTTCGGGACGGTGTAGTGCGGGGGGATGTATTACTTATCCTAGCTGTTCCCAATTACCCGCCGTTCTCAATTACCCCACTCTCCCCTATATTATTATAATGTAATTAACACTTTCAAGTATCGTTGTCGGCGAAAGTGCGTCATCCTATAAAGAATGCGAGCCATCCCAAAGCTAATTGCGAGAGCTGACGCATCTCTGTGCGGGATTCCACAACGTACAGTGAAAGAAGATGTTCTCCAAGGATAAGAGACCCAGCGCATCGTGCGTTCGTTTTCAAGTGCACGCGACGTTACACGCAACTGTACGCGCGCGATGTATGTAAAGGCAAACCGGAGCACGACGCGGCATAATACGCGGCGCATAAGTTACAATCGTCACCGCGGGTTTATTTTACTAGCGGTCAGCGTTTGCCGAGATACGACGAGAGGATCGCAACGACGAAGGTGTGTGAACGGACGGACGAACGGAGTGGTAAAATCGAACGAGAAACTATAACGGGATTAACGGGAGATGCGCACGATTTCTTTGTCTAATTATTTTCACACTAGTAACTTCCTCGTTCCTGTATACGCGAGAAAGCCGAGCGGATCCGGCATGTGTTCGAGTAAAATTGCTTCGACGGGTAAAACGGCTTGGCACACTCGTGAGAGGCCGTTTATGATGTAAGCGTCGTACAAAGTGTGGCACGTGCTTTTTTAGAGATACGCGGGAGTGGCGTGCCGCGCGAGCAAGAAAGAAATTAACACGAATGGAAAGGGTTTCGCTCGATCGCAGTTGACACGAAATTGTGTCTGTGAAAGTTACCCAGCTATCCGCGCGCGTCTATGGAATTTAATTATCATTAGGTATCAATCGATGATTCAAGAAAGCAATGTCAATTGTGGTTTCTTCATTCGAATAATGTTTCAATATGTCAATATAAGAAATAGGATATAATATATGATATAATATATAAAAGGTACAGAAGAAAAAGTCCACTTTTTGCCAAAATTGATCGGATCATGCTATTTTGTGGCATTTTTAAAGAACTTTTATAATTCTTATCTGTTTTGATCAAGAACAGTTACGATTCACTGGAAATAAGGCCGAAAGACGTGTACTGAGGAAAAAACGATCATAACCCACGCGCTTGGGAGAAAGAACCATCAAAGTCAAACATACAATGTAAACACTTGTAAGTAAACATTAAGGCTGCGTTCAGATATTCACTAAATTTTGTACTAATTTTTTCAATACCTTCCTGAGATATCTGATGTCTTGAAATTTAAAATTGTGTTTTTCTCGAAATTACTCCGGATGGACATTGATAATTTTTCCCCTATACCCTTCGTATGTGTATATGATATATAATTGTATGTATGAATAAAATTCATATAGCATTCATTCGTTATTAACATAACATGAAACTCATGACCTGTAAAAGACCTTGTATAATAATCCATATCTCTCTCTCATGATCAGATGGCAGCCTGCGGCCGTAATAACGCAAAGAGCGGACTAAAAGGAGTGTTTTATCCTCATCGCTCCTCCAGTTTTTACGCTAAAAATAGTGACACCGTACCGCGCAACAATACAGCGCGCGTTGCGCGGATGCATCTGGACCGCAGCAGTCCTTCGTCACCGACTTCTCCTAAAATTATCTCAAACGCGGCATCGGCCTCCTATTTTACTAGTCGTTTCGACGCCTCGAGTGGGAGTCGCGTGCCATTAGTCGGTCTCTCTTTCTCTCTATTCATCTTACACGTAATACCCCGACTTTCCTATCGCGCCTTTCCGTTTGACTAACGTTTCCGAAACCGAGTTATATGCCCCTTCGCAGCTGCGAGCAGTCGGCTCGTAACTCTTCGTTACGAAAGGACAAGGGTTTAAAACGTAATTTTACGCCTACGGGATGTCACACAACCTCAACAGTAGTGTTAACGACGGTGACTTGGGAATAAAATTGTATTGTTTACTTGATCGCGAGCGCGAAAACCCCGCTTAAGGCTGGAAGTGATTTTTAGAATTAGCGAGAAGATGAGCGCCGGCGTTCCTCGGTCCGTTTGACGAACGAGTGCGCTATACGCACCTCCCCCAGGAACGTCGGCAGTTTCACTTGGAGTCTAGACATCTCTCCCCGGGGTCGGCTTCCCGGTATCTCTGATATTTATAATCGCGAAACCTCGTCCCCGCATTAAAAGGCCCGATTCTCGGATTAGCGGAAGCTAGGCGCAAGTCTTAGATCTCGCACGGGAGACGACCGACACGTGTCGTGTCAAAAGCCAGTCCTCCCTGCCTCTCCTCCCCCCCCCCGTTCCTTCCCCTATCGTCGTATCCTTCCATCAGTGTACCACTCTCTCTCGATGTCCGCGCTTCCCATTTTCCATTCTCCGTTTTCAAACGTTCCTTAAATATACACGTCGCTCCGATCCCCGGAGCCGTCTTAATTTCCCACATCATTCGATGCACCGCGACATTTGCGACACGCCTACCATATGGAAAGATAAGTTACTTTGAGCACGATAATTCTGTGATGTTAGGCGACTTCCATTGAATCAGCGCCGATTGCCACGTAATTACTCACTTCACGATTTATTTATATACCTTTCTGTATATAATTGAAAGTAATTTTATAAACCAATAATCGATTGTACGTGAATATTAGCGCGTCTTTTCCAATCTCTCCACGATTGGAAAGTTCGATGCGTAATAAATTGACGGTGAAATTTTAGCTAACGTGGGAAATAATTTACGATCCCTTAATTGCCGTAGCGCGCCGTCACACGATTCGCTAGATACGCTTGCTGTCTGTTCTCCGTCTAATTAAATCATAGCGTCGGAGATCGCATCGCGTCGCGCTACATAGTGTGTGTTGCGCGGTCTCTGGCCGAGGAGGTTTCTCTCTCTCTCTCTCTCTCTCTCTCTCTCTCTCTCTCTCTCTCTCTCTCTCTCTCTCTCTCTCTCTCTCTCTCTCTCTCTCTCTCTCTCTCTCTCTCTCTCTCTCTCTCCTTCGCGCGTGCGAATCTTTCAGATTGGCGAGACGTACGGCGGACGTGTGCATCGTCGTGCGGTTGCACGCGTGGTCGAATAATGCGACCGGGCGTCTCTGAAATAGCGCAATTAAGCAAATGACGCGTCCCACACGTGCCTGCGCTCTTTACCTCCCTGTCCCGCCACCGCTCCTTCGTATACTTTATCGTTTCGCCAAGATACGTTGCGTTGTTAAGAAAAAAAAAGAAAAAACGAAAAAAAGGAAAAAAAAACAAATTTTCTACGTCGCTACAAAAAATTCACCCATCAAATAATTTGTATTTATTTTTATATCAGGCAGTGACGAAATTTTCTGATAATCTGATATTTCACAAACGCCTCTGTACATATTCTCGCCAGCACCTGCGTTCCCATACGCGAAATAACTGCATAACGATAAATAGTTTCGACAATACCGGAAATATCGGGACCACTGTCCCTATGTAATTAAGAAAGTTATCTCGTGACCTCGATCGGCTTTTCCGTTTACCGTATAGCGAACGTCGCATCGTTTTCGCGCGGCAATCTTTTTCGATAATTCTAATAATTTCCCATCGTTTCGCGTGCACGAGATCGGCGAAGAAGGGCCACGGCGTTTCCGCGTCCGTATATACGCACTGATAAATGAATCCACACAAAGCGGCAGATGCCCGGTTTCACCGGGCAATCCGTGCGCGACACAAAAGTCGAACGCACGAGTTCCGCGCGCGAATGTGCGCTGAAGCGAGACAGCTATATACGAGACGCGCAACGTGCAGCACATGCAGGCAGGTAATGTCGCCGATATACACAAACGGTACTACCGCGAATGTTCGGTACGCGGTACCGATGCAATGAGGGCAAGTGCGTGCGAGTGCCGGGCCACACCGTTATTGCGCTCGGTGCAACCGTCACTTTTCGGCAGCTGCCCAAACTTTCGCACGCGCGCCTCTTAACCATTATATATAATTTTCGCGGAGATAGGCGCGAAAAGGACAAGGGTCGCTCGCGCTTTCGTTTGGGCCGTACGGCATTATCGCTACGCGTCGGGCCGTTTAACGAAGACGCGTCCCATCCGTCACAATGTCTTTCCACAAGTAAAAACCTCGCACCATGTATTTATGTGCGGAATAATCGCGGAAGCATCGGTGTGCCGCGCGCATCGACGACGACGACGTACGCCTTCCTTTCCGGGTCAGTACTTATTCGAGTCTTTGTCGTCGCAAGATTTCGACGGATAATGCGCGAAACAAACCCGATCACTCTTCTTTCCCTTTCTCTCTCTCTCTCTCTCTCTCTCTCTCTCTCTCTCTCTCTCTCTCTCTCTCTCTTTCTCTCTCTCCCTCCCTCCCTCCCTCCCTCCCTCTCTTCCCTCTTCTCTTTTTTTCACTTTTTCTACGTGAAAAGTTAATATAAATATATATATATATATATATATATATATATATATATATATGTAATATAAAATACATAATAAATACCTAAAGTGTATCATATAAAAAATGGTAAATGCGAATTATTATATATTGCGTATTTACGTTATTTTTCAACTTAAATGTAAAAAGTTTTTAAAAACAGTTGAAATAAATAAATTGACATCTCTCAAATTAATCCTATTTAAACTAAACGTTCGTCCAATCATCTATCCCAGTTGTAATAAGGTAGAAAATCGAAGCCTCAATGAACACCCACGACGTCGCCAACTTCAGGTAAAAATTTTAGAATAAAAAAAAATCGTTCCACGTCGACAGCATCGCGCGACGAAATACGCCTAACAATCTCGAAGAAACAAATCGCCTACGGTCATTCGTAACTGGCGTAAAGAAAAATCGTGGCTAATTTGATACGGCTACTACGAGTGGCATTAGAATGGATGAGGAAAGGGGGTCATATAGCGAGACTCGCGCATCGTGGCTTTGATACCCGATGCGTGCGAAGCGGAAAAGCCGTCTCTCTGTAAAAACGATCGGAGATAATCTCCTTTTGTGGACGCTGGTACAATTGTGGGACACTTTTGTGTCGCTCGCCGACAAATACACGCGCGTGAATATGCTCGGATAAAGAAAGGGAAGAAGGGGAGAGAAAGGGGGGGAGAGGGGAGAAGATTCCGACATTTGTCTCCTCTCTCGCTACACGGGGGATAAACGAGGTGGAGAGACGATGAGGACTAAAAGAAGACAATATTTTACACGGAGACGTACACGAGAGAAGAAGGGCGCGTGTTCACGTCGCGTCGTTACGCGGTTCTCGCGTGCGCGCACACGTATACACATGTGTTCTCTGTCGGTGTGTATAGACGCACGAATGTGGACCGAATGAATACGAACGACACTTGCACCCACATGATTCATTGAAATTCAAATGATATCTCCCTGACTCGTCCTTCTCTCTCGCCCTCTCTCTCTTTCTCCGTGCGGACTGCGGAGCCGCGATGTTGCAGGCGCGTCGGTGTGCGTGGCCACCGTGCACGTATATCGGCGCTTATACTAACGCGACGTATACGCGCGCGATCGTCTGTGACAGCGTGACACCCCATGAAAACGCGCGTGCTTTACATATATGCTTATACGTCGGTTGGAGATATTCATTATAATAGCGAGCGCGAGCCGTATAATATGATGCATCTTTGGTATGCTAACCGGGGTCAAAATATAACTCTCCGTCGCGCCGATGAGATTCAAGTCTGCCCGGACGAGATGGAGACATCCCCGAATTCCAACACGCATCCCTCCCACACGCTGACACTCGTTCGCGTTTGCCTTATCGTAGTTATCGTACAAACCTAACGCGTATTATATCGTAAAGATTATTCAACATTAAAGAATAGGCATTTGCATTTAATATACTACGTACTACCTATTCGCGTACGAAGAACGTGAAAAAATATAGACTACCGAAGCAAAGAAATTGAAAAGAATAAAGGAGGAAGACGCGAAGAAAAAAAAAGTTGACGGTATATACTATGTTATGTTTACACGCGCGCGCGGGCGCGCGGCACCACCGCAGCCAAACGGAAGAAGCGGAAGAAGATGTTGCACACATGTCTTGAGGCGTACACTGGAGAATTGGGGGCCACGCGATAAGAGGGGTTATTGCGATCGTTATTCCCGTGGGTGAGTCGAAAAACATCGCGGATCTTTCTTGCGCCAAACAGAGACGAGACATATTACAAGTAATATTGTTAAACTATCCACTTGAAAAAATCGATCGTATCTTTTAATGGCGGTACTATATGTATTATAAAGAATGTATATTCGAGTTTATTGTAGCGATATAATTCTACGTTTGTAATGCGAGAAAACAAGGCAGGAAATGATTTAAAAAAAAAAACGCAATACCCAACTAGGAGGAAAGGCACTGTCAAGTTGATCAACGATATGTCACATCCTGTTGTTGAAAATCTCGTTTCTGCGAATCAGCATGCGGCGTAACGAACCCTTTAAACCAGCTGCTCAAAGTGTCGCGCTGTCTAGAGCGTGCCTCGCGATAATAATCGTAACGAAATTACGGAGAATTACGAACGACCGTTGCTCACGATATACTCGGCCGTTTTACTAGCTAACTGTGCATTGTGAAGATCGACGGAGATGATTATCCGGGTGGAAGGGAAAATTGCTAATTCTGGGCTAATTTTTGCGCCAATTTATCTAAAAAATGTCACGTACGTTGCGCGAAGCGGTAGATTTCGTACGAGATGTGCTCGTTTTTCAAAAGTAATTACCATTGGTTCTATATTTGATTCGTCTAATTCTGTTGGTGTCATTAAGATACTCCGAAATAGAGCGGTTACTCTTCGACGGCTTCGAAGCTTCGAAGTTAATTTCGAAACTTCGAAGTCTTTTATGCCGAAGCTTCAAATATTAGTCTTTGAAGGTGTCAGTCTTCGAAGCTTCAATATATTAGAATGCATAATTGCAGTATTAGAAATTTTATTCGGATTTTGTTATATAATTTTACAAATGTATATACCTATTGCGGTAACTATTACTGTTATATTAAATTAATAATTGTATAATTTTGGTTCTTCGAAGCTTCGAAGGTTGAAGTATCGAAATTTCAAAGGTTCGAAGTTTGGAAAGTTCGAAGCTTTGAAGCTTCGAAACTTCGATCTTCGAAGATTTTAATGTCGAAGCTTCGAATCTTCGAACCAAATCAGCCCTACTCCGAAAGGTAGTAGCATCTCATGGATTCAATTTCCAAGTCCGTAATGGCATCCTTTAGAAATTGACGCCTTTTATCTCGCTTGCAGGATATCGGAGCGTAAGCGAAGAGCGTCTCTGAAGGTTCGGCGGAGCTGCGCCTCGCTCCGGCGGTGAAGTCGCGTTATTCCCACTGTTTAGCCGAGGCACCGACTTGCCTCGACTCGAAGAAAAATATGATCGTGTCGAACTAGGCTATATTCCAGAGGCGAAGCGATCCGCAGCGGTCTCAGGCGCGCTGACCGCGGAGGGAGAAGACGAACGGCCTCGCAATTGGCTGCTTATAACGAGCGCGCGGAAAGCGTAGGTAGCTTAATAGCCATATTTACAGCCTCATCCAATTATTGAGTAAACACGAGGAATCCGCGGGTCAATATATCGTTTGAAAAAGAAAAAAAACATAAGAACTAGCGCCGCCAGGCCGCTTACGGATAAGTGATGCAGGTGTTGCACGGACTAAGTAAATTAGCTAGGTATAAGGCTTTCTCGAATGCAGCGTGTGTGTAGCTATTTTCATCTGGCTTCCGTCTGAGTCTGAGTCTCTATCGTCGGTGCTGCTCTTTTTATTCTTTCCTTTTTTTTGCCCGCAATGTTGAAGTCGTGTCGCGCGCTTAGACGGGACTTGGTTAACAGATTTACGCTGTACATCACCGTTAATACCGCGTGTCTCTTGATATCGCGCGCCGTGAATTATACGAAGCGCGCGGCAGACAAATCTAATGCTTCTGCGGACGATGCCCGTGGAGGTTGTCGCGCGTTGCGAGATTTAATTCTCTTCTTGCCAATTGCGTCATTTAAGGGAAACACTCGAGTACCAAACCCTTTCTCCTATATTCCAGAAACGACAGGGGAACCGTGACAATGGAACCGTTCAAACGAACATATGCATCACTCGTATGTAACGCTCAATAATAATCTCGTTGCACCGTGCAGTAATTGCGCTTTCGCATGCGTAACTCGGTTAATTGATCGATAAGCAGGAATAAGAACGACAGGCTACAGTATAACGTAAAATAAAGAAGAAGAAAGGAAATATTCGGCATTATTCTTTTCATATTTCAAACTGGATGAAACAAACATTAGAATTATATAATTTATCCATATAATTATCTCGTATATCGATAGTGTGGAATAAAGTAACGTCCGATATGAGGTAGAGCAAGCAATACGGCGAGGAATTTTTTTTCATCGTCATTACGTTATCGTACAAAGCGAACTGCACAATTGCGCATTTAGATGCGATATAACTTTAATTACCTTCCTACACTGAAATGCAAATTAATTATAAGTATTGATAAAGTTTATGACGTTCAACGTATGGCACGTGTAGGTGATAACGGCTCGTTTTTGCTGCGTTTTGCAAGATAGTATAAGCCGTGCAAAAAAATATATATGTACGTATACGTATGAAATATATAAATATGTAAATGCAAATATTTCAGAGAAAATAAGCGTGCAGACGTCACCGGCTGTTTCCCCGCGACGCTTTACGCGTCATTGGTAACGACGGTATGTCACGACACAATGTTACACATTGTAAGCTCCAAAATAGTGAGAAAACAACCGAGTCGTCTTATCATGCTTTCTTATATGTAACGAGTTAACATAGCTACACGGAGAGAATTTTCTCTAAAAATTTACCCTGAAATCATGGTAGTTGTGGGACAACATGTACCACCAAGAATTTTATGTGAGCTATTCTGATTAATATCCACCATAATAAGAAATATTAATATCTATTTCATTAAAATATAAAATATATTTGATTAATTTTACTAAAATATATCTAGGAAATTTCAATAAGTTTTCAATATTTACCAATCTGCATGGTAATTTTTATCACGTTGTTTGTAAAATGTCTTTTGTATATTTTAAAAATTCCTTGGTTGCCAAGTTGTCCCAAGTTTGTAGTGAATTTAAGGGTAAAATATAACAAAAAATTCTCTCCGTGTAGAAATGTAAAGTTCCTGGCTAACGTTAATGTGATTTTTTTGTTAAACTACGAAAGCGTGATTAGCCGCTGTCCGCGTTAAATAGGTGCATATAGAAATTTTGTTATTCAGCTATGAAGAACCGCGTGAGAAACTATCGCGCGTGTCTAGATGAGTTACGAGAGCCGAATACAATTTTACTTTCATAGAACGATACAAAATATATCCGGAAAGATGGTGAGAAAAGCTTTGCGCGACCTTCCTTTCCACCCTTCGAACGATTCACGAAGATGGAAACGCGGAGATTCGACGCTCGAGCAAAAACCGCGTTGTTTGTCGAAATTACAAAGGACCGTATTCGTCCACGTCCCACGTTAAGCGCGCCAACCACCACGGCAGCGACGACGACGGATCAGATTCAGAGTTTTAGGTGCCCCGCTGCATTTGCATAATGATAATGCATTTGCATAATCACAATGATAACTCGAGGGCAATCCAGTATACGTGCGCGCGTTCGTCATCGTCAGTCGTCTCGTCGTGGCATGTTCAAAGTACCCTAATTTTGTATGCTCTACACAGGGTGATTCTGGTAACTGGGCTGGGTTGTATCTCTTTTTTAAGGTAGAAAAAAATGGTAGAGGAAACTCTTTCGCTGTTTAGTATGATCTACCATTCTGTGATTATATTTTTTCAATGGTGCACTTGCAGGGCACCATTGAAAAGTCAGGCAATGGTCATTTGGCAACAAACATCTTGATAATCACACACACAAGTATCAAATATAGATTTTTCTTAGAACTCTTGAATAAAATTCAGATAAAAAATTTAATTGCAAGTTAAAATTTTGATTTCTCAGATGCAAGTCGCAAATTAAGCTACAACTTCTCTTTCAACGATTTATAATTGGACACATTTATCAAAGAAACTTTTCATAAAGCAAAGCATGGAATTTGGACGAATTGGTGGCCGGTTTTATGTGCCGAGCGCATCTTCGGTGCGTACGAGTGTCCTGCACACGCACCTCGGTTCACGCGCGCGAATATATACACGCTCATAGAAGAGCAGTCAACCTTCTCGATCTACGGTCGAACACGCAGTATACACAGAGACGGAACACGGCGTAAAAGGTGTGCACGCGTGTATAAGAGCGAAATAGCTGGCAATTTGCGAGGTTTACGAGTTATTTCACAATGGCTGCAAAGTATAGTCCTACAGTATTATACTGCCGTGGTAGCTCTCGAGTGCACGGTCAGCGAACGTTGTTGCACGGGGTAGGACGTGCCATGCACGCGTGTGGGTGCGTGCGAGCGAGCGAGCGCGAAGGGGGCGAGACGGAGAGGAGAGGAGAGGAGGGCCCTCGTATGGGCGCGTTGTTGTTCGTGTTGGGTATCACCGGTGTCGGTGGACTACTTTGTGTACGATAGGTGTGCGATCGTTGTTTTACTGAAACAAGTTCCTGGCCCCCGATACGTCGGATGGTACGCGACGTACTCCGGAGTAGTCGGCCCCCGTCCCGCCCCTCTGCTTACCCTATTTCAAGACAATAACCTACTGACTATAAACCTGTCCGGAGGTCGGGCGCTTTTATTTTCCCCCGAGTTAGCCCGAGTCTGGTTCTAAAAACATCTTTAAATCTCCTTCGAATCTCGATGGGAAGAGACAACCGCGCGCGGGAGCGTCGCGAGATTCGCGTTGGATAAAAGGGTAAACGACGCTTTAAAGCCGCAAGGCTCGGAACAGAGCGCGGCGAGAGCTTCAAGAAATTCGCGAAAAAAAAAGAAGAAACGCGAGAGAGCCGCGGTACGCGAACGATTACCGACACCTCGGGAAAAAAAATGGAAGGAAGAGTAAAACAGACGAAACCACCATCACGCCGAAGAAGAAAGATTAAAGAGCAGCTTGTACGCCCTCGCCGGAATGATGGATGCGATCCCTAAGATGCGGGCGCCGTTCGCCAAGTAGGTGGAGACTTCTATTTCCATTCCCCCGCGCACGTTGTTTCTCGTTACCCGCGCTCGTCTTTCGCGCGCCGTTTATCCGCATTCGTCCGCTTGTTGTATGCTTTAATCGATGATACGCTATTAGGCCGATACTCTGTTAAATAAAAGAACTTTTCGCTTAAAATTTCGCGAAAGCCACTCTTATTAGTTTTTCGAAAAAAAGTCATAGAATTTCATAGATTTCTCGGACTTATATTTTGTAGCTGAATTGTATATCGGTATATGATTAGTTTTGAAAGTTGCGACGCGAATCCTCGAAAGCAGGTTTGTCACGCGGACTACGAAAGGATATCGGCGTTTTGCGGGCTCGCGCGCGCGCGAAACAACAATTTAAATGGTAATCCAATACCACACCCTCTTGGGGCAAAAACCGAAAACCGCGGGCGAGCGGGGCGGCCGGACCGACCCGGCCGGATCGCCGCGCCGCGCCATTTCATACCCCATATGGCAAAAATGCATCCGCGCGAGCGGAGTGCACGACGGAGTCACCGCAAAAAGCGTTAACAAGGCTGCGATGCGAGTCCAGCTAATTCTATAACTTGGTCCCCATCCCCCTGACCGGCTCGCGCGCGCGCGCGCGCGCAGCCTCCTTTCTACGTGTCTTATGAATAGCGCGCTACTCCAGGTCCGAAATATTCCTTCCTTCCTTCCTTCCTTTCTCGCGGTGTGTCGAGCCGATCGCGTCTCTCGTTCTTGCCGCGGAACCACCGTCAACGAACTCGCCGTTCGTTCGGGGACGGTCGGCTGGTAATTATCTCCCGGCCGTGTAAAAATAATAATTAGCTTCCATCGTTGCATTAATTAAAGCGCCTCTCTTTCCACCCGGTTCACCGTCTCTCCTCGCCCCGCGCTTTCGCAGGGGGAGAGAGCTCCGCCGTAATTACACGTCCCTCGCGGCACTAACCAGTGTCCCACAAAGGTGACCGCGCGAGTTGTTCACGCCCACGACACTCGGCCCGGGTTCGCGCGATCGCGCGCCATGCCGCGGCGCGGCATACCTAACACGCTGCCGATGCTACTCCCGGATATCGTTCAATTATTCGAATCGCTATTCGCCTATTTTGCGAAACTCATTTCTAGACGTACTTTACACTGAGAAAAAAAATGTTCTGGATTTTAGTAAAATATTAGTTTGCATACAACTGTGACTCCATTTACTAAAATAAAGAAAATTTTCCTTAATTTTTATTAGTATATTTTTTTCTCAGTGAATACACATATACTAATAAAAAGGAAAATTTTCTTTATTTTAGTAAATGGAGTCACAGTTGTATGCAAACTAATATTTACTAAAATCCAGAACATTTTTTTCTTAGTGTATAGACCGTCCAACTTGGAGAAATAATCAGGCATGTCGATAAGCTTTGGAATTTGAAGTATAATAACCTTTTAGCGTTCCACCAAAAGCATCAAGCGAGAGAGTGTTAGGCGTACTTTTTCCCCTTCACAATTGCACGTAATATATAATTTAGAGAGATTGATACGCTATATTAGTTACATAAAGTGCAAGTGTGATTAAATTGAGAGGTAAAAGAGAGAGAGAAAAATAATTGGAAAGAGACAATCGAAATGGCACGTTAAACATGTTAGTCGCCCAAAAACGCGGCGATATCGCACGATCATTGCCGACAAGCTGAGGAAGGCGTACGTACTTGCTAGGTATTTGCCTGACGCACCTGTCTGAATTGTTCTTCGAAGCTCCAGTTGGCTCCGGATGGATGCTGACTGTTCACCGACGCAGCGCGAGCTTCACCCTCGCGAGCTTCTCCGTTATTCCTCGAGCTTCCTTGCAACGATTCTCCGTTATTCCTCGAGCTTCCTTGCGAAGATTCGCCGTTATTCCTGCAGCGAGGTGGCGAGGATTCGTTGGCCGGCGTGGTAGAAACCGGGACTCTAGAAGAAGAGGCAGAGCAACCCAACGCTTGATTCTCAGCTCCTTGAATCCCGAGATTTCCCGCGACTTGCAGATGGTTGTTTTGCAACGGCTGTGGCGGTAGATGCGATGACGGCGGTGGCGGCTGCGACATGTATGGAAACAGGCCGAAGTTACTGCTCATCGCGGCCTGTAGAACTTCCAAATTGTTTCTACCTTGCAGCATTTCTGCGTCGTTACGCTATAAAAAGATCGTTAAAAAATACCGAATTAGTTACAATCGAGCAAACATCGAGCGATAAAAGTAATTCTTATCGAATAATTAATTGACATCGGAGCATTCCTCGCTCATTAATACGAAAACTGTATAAAGATTCCATTGTTTTCAAAAGTTGTAGCCGATTACGACTTTTACCAAGAAATACGTTTGCAGGTGTCACGACCTTAATTATTTATAGTTTAGAGTGAGAAATACAATATAAAGCGTCAATTATTTCTGCTGAAACTTTCTAACTTCGCAAGAGATTCTCTTTATTTTCACGCCGCGAACAAATACTATTGTACACGAGAGAGCACGATCTCTTATCGGACCATTGATCGTAGAGAGATTTGCGTTCGGCCAGATCTGTCATCCGGTTTAGGCTGTTGCGTAAAAAAAGAAAAAAAGAATCTATTGTCACGATGGTAACTCATTTATGACTGTCAACGTCCGCTGTTACGACTGTCTCACGATTTTCCACGATTCGTGTCATTCTACCTTGGCACTTTTGTAGGTCAACGAACGCTCGAGCCTGCCGAGCAAGTTTTATGACGAATTATGCGGCTGCTTATCTTCACGGAAACTCAACAGGGCGAACGATAGGGAATTCTTGACAATAAGACTATTTTTCGAGATCTGCGGATGTTTTCGTGCCGTTTTGGCGCCAAACAGCTTATGCATTCAACGAAATGTAAAGCAAGTAGCGAAAGATTATACATGTAAAAGAAGTAAAAAAGAGAACGAAAAGGCTTCTGTCACTAACCTCCAATCTAAACTTCGCTAGTAATGGATGATGCATGAAATTGTTCAAATGTGCTAATGAAGACGCACCAGCTGCGTCCAGGGCTTGTTGGTTGACTTGAAGTGGCGGCGAAAGTAACTCTTCTTCCTCTTGCGCCTCATCATCTATATCCGATTCATCATTATCTTCTTGATACTGAAATCATAAAAAAAAAACAAGAAAATTATAATTCTACTCGAAGTAAAATTCCGCTTCATATTAGACGTGTGTGTCTATAATCAGGTGAATGCAATGCATATGCGAAAAAACACGATAAATTATCATAAAATTGATTGATAAGTGTTCGTTCCTAATATTTTTATATGTTGGTAATTTTTATACAATGCGCAAATTTTTTTTTCGCCTTCCTTTTCGTCTCATGGTCGCGTAAATTTACAATCGCACGAAGAATAATCGATCGAATCAGGAGTCGGAATAAAGAGTAGTGGAATCGGTTGATAACGTGATATCAACCGTGCAAGTTTAATCGTGAACAAGGAGGGCAGATAGCGAGGCATTAAACATTAATTAGGAAAATGGCGAATGCGATGAGTTATATACACCGAGAGATAGCCGCTATCAAGTAACATTATTATGCTACGGGTGTCATAAGTGTTTTACGGCTGTGCCCATTGCACCGGAGCTGGCATAAAAATGTACAAGTCACATTACCGGGAACGGAAACGGCCGTCGTAAAAAAAAAAGAGATGGACGCTCCATATTTTTTCCACGCCTGAAATTAACTCAACCTCTCGATAAATGTCCTGCGCGCGACTCTCAGACACGGCGAGCGTCGACTCGCGTATATAGGTACTTATTTTCTAATGCACATTAATTTTTGTTTCCTAGATAAGATCACGGAACATATGTATATGACTTACAATTAGACAAGAAAACAAAATTTAAAAACTAATCGTTAATATTAAAATCTATATAGGTAATCTGCAAAAATTTTGCATATTTTATAGACGTGTGTATATACATGTATATGTAAACTATTTTATATATTTTATCCATAATAGAACATTGTACAAATAAGAATTAAAGGAGTGACATTCGAAAGGAGGGAGACGTCACTATTCATTATTTTAGGGAGTGTCCCTTTTATCTAAAAGAAGATGCAAATAGATTCATCGAAGCTTCAAGTATATTCAAATGGCGAAGAAGCCCGAGCTTTTACCTGGAAAGGGCGGACTCGAGTAAATATATGCCTATCGGGGATGTGCAAGTGGATTCAACGGTAAATGTACCGATGTCGGGGCCCAATCTTAAATGGGACTACGATCGAAGGACAAGACATCCGATGGGCGAGGAGTGACAAACGGCCTCTCTGTCGGCATTCTCAGCACGTGTGATAATATTGACCCTCTACGGTGGTGGTCAGGAATGAATGAGCGGCAAAAAATAGAATCCTAATCAAATATGAAACAAGTTCGTTTCTGAGATTTCGATCTAGTCCGTCAACCTGTTATAATACTTGCCTATATTTTTATCCTACATCTTTCGGATAAATCTGTTTTATATCTTTATCCGAATAGAAAATTTCAGATTTAAATTGTATCTATAATTATAATTGCAAACGATAAAGCATTAAGATACACTGTTAAGTATTAAAAGATGAAATTTAAACCAGTACCTTGAGTTAAACAATATTTTATATTTTGTTAGTTTAATTATTTTAACATGAAAAAGAGTATTATTTTAACTCCATTGATTTAGTCGAATTAACGACATATTGAGTATTAGCAGTGGCGACCTACAGGAATGATTAAAAATCACTGAAATTGAGTATAATTTAATACTACGAATTTAACAATGTAAACATGTATAATAAAAGATATATCTTTAACAGAATTCAATGTGATCGATTATCGAATAGTAGGCATACATACATATGTGTTAATGTTTGAAGACTTGTTCCGATAACAAATCGTGAAAGTCGTTGTGTGTTCCGGAGGCAAGTATTTATGCGAAAAATATCGTTGAAACCGGCGCGGCGCGTTGGGAAAAAGGCGCGAAAATAAATTACGGTGGTTATATATATGTATATACAATATATACAAGCATATATGTGGTATCGTTATTCTCACCGTGGCGTGAGGTTACGAATTATATCATTCAAGTATTTGCGGACGGTACCGTCATTACAATAATCACGGTAGAGCCGCGTTCGAGGGTGCCATTGTTCTAGTCTGAACCGAGTATTCGCACGTAGGTGTCTGAATCTCGTATGGAAAGTGACGGAAGAAATACGCCGGTTGCATCCGTCGAAGCAACGAATATCACGAAACGGATAGACGTTCAATTATTATTAATCAGCTTAGATCCGTTTGAAGGTTCATATATAGCGAACATTTTCCACCTTGTAACTGTTACTAACTGAGGTCTAACTTTACCGTTAATATGCTAATATTTATTATATGTTGAAATTTTGTGTGAATATTTATTTATCTAGGAATTTCCTATTTCCTATATATATTTACCTTTGCAAAAAAAAATCACAATGACCTGTTTTTATTCTCATCATTTTTTTATAGCAATTGGAGATAATTAGCGGGATAAATCAACATAGAAAATAATCAATAGAAAGACAAAAAATTACATTTACGTTTCAATGAGAATATTTACAAGTGTCAATATCCGCACATAATTGCATCGTCTGTCATGGCATTTTCTCTGTTTAGTAGTCGCATATATGTTTTTACGCTATCTAAAAAGAAGAACCTTTAACGAACAAATAATTGAAAGGCATTGAGAAAAATATTACTATTAGACATAACTGATAGACATAAATCACATAGCGTTCTATATTAAAACATTCATACTATGTTACATTGTCGTAATTTCCCCCCCTCCTCTCTCTCTCTCTCTCTCTCTCTTTCTCCCTTCGTAATCCGGCGCAGCGTTGCGGTTTCATAAAGACATTTTAACGAGATTTAATATATCCTAGACACGACAATAGCTAAATTTATCGAAGGCTAAGCCACGGCGCGTTACCCTTCGCAGCCACTGCAGATAACTGTGTCCACCGTGATTTATCGCCATACCGTCACCATATCCGATTGTTTTATTGTTTATACTTTATAGTTTCCACGCTTCGAAAGCGCTCGCACTCTCCAACAAAGACTCGTGGGTGAGGGATGCCTGAATGCGTATACGTGCACGCGTGCCCGCGCATGTACCTCGGCGTGGCCTGTAAATCATCACCTAAATGCTCCAGGCACTCTACACGCCGTGGCTCTAAATATTCTAATTAATGCAGGACTATCGCGTTTAATTGGACTCCCGTTAGGTGAATATCTGCCAGTATTGATCATCAATATTAGCAAAGTTCGTACGAGTTATTTATATCAGTTACATAGTTGCATTAGTCGAAATGCGTCGGGGTAAATTTCTTTTCAGTTGTTATGATTTAAGAAGAAAAATAAAATATGTAGAAAATATACTAGAATATAATTTTACATCAATACACTTCGGTTTGTTAGTTGTTTAGTTTATCTAAATTTTATGCAGTTAGAAAAGTTACGATATTACTTGTCTTTATTCCGGATATTTCTATTTATAATTCTAATCTAGCCGTCTGACGTCGCGCGGCTTTTATCAAATACAATACGCTATGCATATTGAACACTGCGAAATGAACATTACGGTATGCATTACTCGAGAGAGAGAGAGAGAGAGAGAGAGAGAGAGAGACCAGCTAGATCTCTTGGAAGTTATTACGTAGCTAAATTGTCGCGTTAGTATTTTACAACTTCGTGGAATAGAGTTCGCCTATATAGAAAAGAACAATGTTATCGGACATGCACAATGCAATGTGGAAAGATTCGAAAAAGAATTCTCGTCGATGTGTAAAAGATAACGCAACTATAATCTGCAAGATTTGAACGTATTTGCGAATATCAAAATTGTCCGCAGATTTTAATTTGTTAATTTTTGTGACTTTTATAACGACACTTTTTCATTTTATATTTAAATAGTTATATACAAAATATACGATGCGTGTGATTGTTATAGCATATTTGTGGAATTTGTGGTATACCTAATAAATAAACGTATGAAAATAATTATGTGTAATAATTTGTTCTCAAGTGTGCTGTTAAGTATTATATAAATGAAACTCTTTACACAATTCTAACATTTCTATTCCCGACAATTGATGATTAACGTAAAACTTTATGCACAAAGGGGACACGAGTATTATTTCATTTTTTTTTGCAATTTATGGACCGCGTGATGTTCTCGCAATAAATCTAGTACAGCCCGTTTTTTTTTTACGACCGCTGCAATTACGGTTATCGTAATTGCAAGACTAAAGATATTTTGCGTCACAAAAGACTGAATTATATTAAACGCGTAAAATTGAGCAATAGTTTGAGAATAATTCTCCGCGCAGCTGATATTACCGTGCGAAAGTATGGACTCGTTGTCGAGACTGTCCGGTCGAAGTATTTGGTCTAAGTTTTATGGACGGCGTTTTACACAGGTGTTTAAAATATATAGCGATTAGATATGACCGCGCGCAATAAAAAAAGAGCGTTAGCTCGTTACAAATGTATATTGTAAGGGTATTCTCATCAGACGAAAAATATATCACGGATTTTCTCTAATCGAACGTATATGGTAGAGAAGAGGTAAAACTTTTCGAAAACACATGAAACCAATGAGAAATAACGACGGACAGAATCGGCGAGTGCCGCATCAGGCATCGGAATTATAAATTATCTTTCGAAATAACGCGCGATAAATGTGTAAAACGTTTTTATGTATGTGCATATTTCGCGACTTTACTATGCGATACCATTAGATATTACTCAAAATAAATAGCACGGCGAAAAAAAAACAGGTATGCAAATCAATGGATAGATAAACGGGTGACTCTTGATGGCAATCGCGAATGCCGCGCTATAAACATGCATAGCGTAAGGATAAAGTTGAAAAGCGAAGCAAAGTATATATAAGTGTCGAAAAAATCGTAATAAAATAGCAGCGAGGAAAATAAAGCGAGATAAGCGCTAGAACGTATATGATACGAGATATCACGGATCACATTTTTCATCGCGATAGCTAACTTTTTAATTTTTTTTGCGCAGTTTTTTTAGCATTCTGTGCAGCGCTCGCGAGATCTTTATTGTCGAGTACCGCAATATTCAATGGGAAAGAATAGGAATATCCGCGTAACGCGTAACGCAGATAATTTTCGCTGACACGTGCAGCGAAATATGCCGCGTAATGTGCGAACGCGTGAAATAGGATGCGTTATCAGAAACGTTATCGAACTCATTTCCTCGGTAACGCCGAGGAGGGAGGTATGACTCGCAAGCGTATATCGATACGATATCGAAGGAAATGACTGCGAAATAATTGCTTTACATATTGTAGCGCGTTTCTAGCTCGAGTCGCTCGAGTTTACCATATTCCACGAACGCGCGCGGGCGAGCGCGATTCCCGCGCCCCGTAACCGATAAAGCGTATGCGCGATATAGAGCACGCAATGAATTCGAAACGAAGACTACCGAGAATTCGAAATGGCGCGATGCCGCCGCCGCGGTGATTAATTGCGCGCTAGAAAAGTGGGAAGCCAAGTAATATAGCGCTACTGCGGAGAGCTAGGAAAAAAAACATGTATATCGAGGCTTATCGTGATAGTGGTCGAATGGGAAGCTCGTGAAAATGTATGCGCGTTGCTTCGCAGAACACACAATCGGCGGAGGCCGATTTATATGCGCGAAATTAGCTCGAATTGTATTTCAATGTTCTCGCTTACTCGGTTACGTTTATTTTCCATTTCAGCAGTTTGTAAATTATAAAAATCTAGTTTTATTTTTCTGTCAAACGTGCATATTATCCAGATAACACAATGTCAAAAATCGGGACATAAGACGTCTTCAAGATATGTCATATCATAAAACGTCTTACACTGTTAAATATTAAAGGATGGAATTTAAACCAATACCTCGAATTAAATAACATTTTGTTATTTTTAACTACTATGTGTGTAAAAATTTATTATTTTAACACAAAACAGTATTATTTTAACTCCATTAGTTTAGTTAAATTAACGACATATTGAGTAGAAGCAGTGATGACTTATAGGAATGGTAAAAATGAATCAAATTGAGTATAATTTGACACTACGAATTTAACAGTGTAAAGACGTCTTTAAGACGTCTTGTGTCCCCGATTATGGACATTGCGTTACCTGGGTATCCAACTGTCTATCGCTCCGACAGTTCGTGCACGTTGCAGACGGATGATTGATAAAAAATCACGAATTCTTATACTGGACTTCGATAAGAAGAAAAAAAACGTACGATATTACGGCGCGTCGCAATCAAGATTCATCGGGCTCGTGGCGCCCATCGAAGGATCACGCGGATCAATCCGTAATAGATAGAAGCGGATACGTTGCGAGAAGAGTAACGATTTAACGAATGGCCCCGGCGTTTATCGATACCCAATAAGAATGAAAGTACGAGTACCTACACGAGTTCCCGCGGGCCCTCCCGCGGTGCTCCCACGCAGGGATCACGGCTTCATCGGTCGATCTTTTTCTCGTATGCGCGCGCGCGCGCGCGCACGCGAGGAATACGCGTGTAACTCTACGGTCCATAAAATAAATTCATAAGCGCCCGATGATAAACAGCTCGGAAACGGAGCCGTTTTGGCAGATCGATCGATTTAGATTGAGAGATTACCCCCGGTGTCCACCCGATGCCCGGGTGAACGGAAGAGTGCTGATTTATCGGCTCCTCCAGGACTTCTGTCAGGTATATAAATTCATTGACCATCGGAATCGTCATCGCCGTAATCGCTTTTATTTATCAATATCGCTGAGAAAGCACATCGATCAGAGCTGTCTATTTAGGTGAAACGTCCTGCGGAACGCGCTACGCGGGGAAGCGCGGCATCGACCGAGAGAGGCCCCGACAGTTTTTCCCTTTCGCATGTATTCTCACTCACTCACGTGATGCTGTTATTATAATTTCAGATCTGAAACAAGATAAAAAACGGGCATTTCACGATTTTCAGCATGCCGACTTGACTGTCTATCGATTTGCTCGTTCACTCGCGAAAATATACCGGAAAATATGCGGGTCACGTTTGCTCCTTTAATTCCACTTAGGTAGAGGTACCTATAAAGGAAAAGGTCGTCGAATTTGGGACATTTGGTAGACGAGGGTCGGCCATACCGACGCCTTCTCGCTTCCATGTGTTTGCCAGATTCGAGATCGCACACGCCGGAATCACGGGTATATCTTTCACCGCACAAGCGCAAATTATTTTTATCGATTCGTTCTTACGCAACCTTCGAGAAGATTCGCCTCGTGGGAGACATGTCCAAAAGAAACGCTGGCTAAGATTCGCGCGAGTGTCGTCGCGGCAATGAAACGTTCAATGCGCCGTTTCTTTAGCCACTTTTTCTTTCAAATAAAATTGAATAACGATATCTTGAAAAAAAAAAAGGAAAGAAATGTCAGAGATCTGCTACGCGCGTGACTGTCGCTTCGAGGGCGGTCCGCGCGATCAAGTTCGAGGAAAAGGGTCTCCATGGTGAGCACCCATATTTATAACCGTGGCGTATTTCGTGTAAAGTAAATCGGAGACGCGGTGGAAAGACGGACGGACGATGGCTGGCTCCGCCAGATTTAATTAATGACCCGCCGAGTTTGATCTGCCGGCTACAAAGACCGTAGGCAAGACGTGCGCGCGCGCGCGCGCACTCTTCTCTCTATCGTTTGCGTTCTTCCTTCTTTCGTCATCGTTCCTCCCTCCCATGGTCTATCTTCTCCAACGTATGCGCGGTCACGGACGGAACGGAAAGACGCGAAAGAAAAAGCGGCAGAGGAATAGAGGGAAAGAAATGAATGTTTATTTCGGTCTTGGAGCGAAGATCGCGAGCGAGAAAGGCACTTTCTCGATATTTACGGTCTTAAAGCGTTGCGTAGCGTGTAACAATACGTAAGGATTTAATATATCGAGTCGTACGATCAAATGCCTTGCTAAAATTGTGAAATATATCGAAACGAAAGTCAGATCAATTATTCACAATTATGTGACGCTAAATAGATATACAATTATGATTCAGTCGCGTCGAAATGCATAATCGCGACCGTAATCTCGCGTCTTTGCGCGACAGATCTACCTGAGGGCAGGCGAGACGACCGCGCCGCTGACAAACCACATACTTCAGCGCATAGTTATTTCGAACTTGACCCACATTCCCGACTACCCGACTTCCTACAAACTTTGCTTTTCTCGTTCTTCTCTCGGGCGGAGTCTTTGAAAAAGACAGATTGATCGAACAGGGTCATCTTAGATGGAAGACGTTCCAATTTCGCGGGCAACGCCGCGCGCGATCGCGCGATGAATTTATTTCTGTGCCGAAGCCGAAATAAAACTATGACAAATTACGCAATCACCCCCCGCCCCCGGGAGTACGAAGGGGGTAGCGCTTCTGATTTCACAAGCCGATATTCATCGGAACAGTCAAACGAACGTACGACAGTGACGGATCGTCTAAATTGAAGAGCGGAATCCGGCATCCGCGACGGCGAGAAGCGGATGAGACAGAGAGAGAGAGAGAGAGAGAGAGAGAGGGAGGGAGGGAGAGTGGAAAGGCGGGGTGGGATGCGAGTGGGCCATGAAGGGAGCTATAGAGCAATATTAATAGCGTGGGTGGTGGCAAAGCGTCGTGGAAGATATTGTTAGAACTCGGAGGCTGACTCGCACGCTCCGGAGGGGAGAGCTCCTTGCTAATGGGGTTTTAATGACGGCCAGCTGTCCGTCCGTCACACACTTTTAGACAACTATTCGGTATTTCTGTATCGCCATCTCTCGATCCCGATTTCCCGACGAGCGTCGTAAGATTGACTTGTGTCTTTCTCTCTCCTCCTCCGACTCCCTGTGTCGGTACGGTGTCCGATGTCCAACAGCAACCTTCGAAGGCTCAAGCTGAGAAAATAATTTAAAGGAATCCAAAGAGAGAGGAGACGACTCGCACATTGATGGAGCCTGGCGGAGCGATTGCGACTTCTATTATACAGGATGTTCCAAATTGTTTGCATTTCCTTTCACCTACGAATTCTTTTAGTAGATCTTTTATATTTCAATATTTTTTTTTTTGATCTTTTTAATAGAATATATAAGAGCATTCATATAAGGATTATTAATAGTCGTGAAAATAATCCAAATTATAAATTATCTAAATTATGATTAATATAACTAATCGTTTTCAAGTGGTCTTCAGGTGTTGGTGCCAGACACAAAGGTAGAGATACAAATCTCTGTGCACCGCACACGATGAATGAAACGGCAGTCGGTCGGTTTCAGGTGCATTCTTATCGTTTTTGCGCGACTGTTCCATATTACCCGAGCGTGTTTTAGTCTCGACATTATAATTCTAAGTTTTCTTAAAGCAAGTTTCATTGCCAAGAATCTCGAGGCATCCGAGCGTCATTTCGCCATGAGGAAGAACTTGAGGAAAAGTAGTCGGTGCATCGAAACGTTTGTTCTTACCGGCGGGCAACAATTAAGCCGCGTGCCGCGTCAATTCAGGGGGAAGAAACGAGAGAGGCTTCGGACTCCGGAGCGTGCAAGCACCACGTGCACGAAGGGGGTTACACGCGCTTACGGGTGTAGGAAGCAGACAAGCGGGAGAAAAGCGGGAGGCTACAGCGCGATTTTATGACCCATTAACTCATCCAGCCGGGATTGCTCGCGACATAGAAAATCCGCTCTGCTTAAAATTTTGACGCTAAGCTTTTATCGTAAACCCATACAAAGTTCATAAATAGATAATATTTTGTGCGAATAGAAATTTATCATATTCCATGCAGCGTGCTTCAGCTTTTCATAGTCGAACGTGTCTTCTTTAATATTTGTCTGATTCTTAAATTTCGATAATTTTGAACTTAAAATGGAAAACATTTTTTTGTCGAGCACCGTCCGCGAAATCGATCGATTAACCAGGGTCTTTTTCAGGCACCTCTTCCCAAGAACCATTAAAATGTAGAATTTCCCGAAAACCTTTGTTATTTTACTACCTGGGAATCAAAGGACCAAATTGTCTCGACGTCCTTCTCGGCACAGATCTTCTCGACAAAATGCAAAGAGCCGAGTCATGTTGATCTATAATATCATTTTTTCATCGATACCAAAAAGTTTATCGTAAATCACGATTGGAGACTGATATAATATTTTATGCGATATCCATAGACAGGTAGGATAAACAAAGAACGAAACAACAAGATAGAGTAAGAATGCATTTTTTAAGAATGTAATCTACTAAGAGCTGAAACATTATATGTTTTATCTTTCGTTCTATCTTTTACACATATCTTGAACCCTGATACATATGGATATCAATTCCTGATTACATATAATAACACTAAGTGAAATAAAATATAATAAACATAATCTTTGACCTATTGAAAAATCCTTCTTAAAGAATTAAAACCTTTTAAAACAATTAAATCTTTTACATGCCTTCTTTAAGAAATTTAATTGTTACCGCTTTTTTACACTATGTTGATTGGTTATCTCGATGCGCATTGTGCGTTACTTCGAGCGGTTGTCATTGCGAAGGTTGCATATTTTGACTGCTCATTGGATAACTCATTTAACAGTCCTTAGTTAAGAGAAGGTATAAAACGGTTCCTATTGTATAGAGATAAAGCCTTGTGTCCACGATACTAGAAATCGCTCCGAGATCTCGAACGGAGAAAAAATTGACCAATCACATTTAAACAATTCGGCAATTGACCAATGCGATTGGTTAATTCTTTCTCCGTTCAAGATCTCGGAGCGATTTCTAGCATCGTGGACGCAAGGCTTAAGAAAGTGCCTATATAAAAAGACTTCCGTGAAAATACACGTAAGTTGTAATTTATTTTATAATATTATATATTAAAATAAAATGTAGGTATGTAAAATGTCGGATTTTGCAATGTCAATTTTCTGGAACGTTTTTTCAAGATTTCCTTTAATTTTATCCTTTAGAATCTTATATCATAACATTGGATAGGCCCAGAACTCTAATCTTCAAACGAGGAAAAAGTAAAATAAATGTTTTAAATTTTCACATATAAGCTGCTACACTTTTTATTAATAAGTTGTGTTTTCTTCTTATATTGTATATGATATCTTTAAGGTTAAATAAACGGGCGCAATGTTATGCCTAGTAGGTAATATTTAAAGAATAAATAAAATTGAAGAATAGATAAAACTGGAAGAATAGACAAAATATAAAAAATTTCAAGATGTTAAAGACAGCGAAAATAACTCCAGATTCCTTCAGATATTTTAAATAACTAAACAATTCCGATAACTCTATTGTCAATTTCAAATAAGAAATCTAGCATCTGTTGACCACATGATCGACCCTCTCGCAGTTCTTCCCCTTCTTATCTCCCTCTTGTCTTGAAATCCCAGATTTCCTTTCCGCGAAAACGCCCATTTCGAACCATAGCCTATAGAAGGCCCGGTCGTCCGCATCAAAATCAGCCTGCCTGATTCTTAAAAAATTCTTTTCATATCTTTCAGAAAATCTTTCAAATATCAAAGAATTTATAATCTACAAAATGAATATCATCCTACAGTCATTTTTCTAAAATATTAGTGAGATAGTGAGATACTTTAAATGGCTTCAGCAATAAAGATGACAAAAACTTGACAAGATAATACCCTCTTAGCGACCGTACCAAAGCCGAAATCTAAGTATTTATCATTGCTATACGAATATAATGGAAAACAAGATTGATCGTTGTATTTCTGAAAAACGAATGCTACGACAAACGTTCTAAAAGAATACCGAAAACATCAGCTGAATTTTTGAGTCTGTTATCAAATCTTTACAATATTTCGAACGCTTCTTATCTGGCAAAACAGGTGTGATAAATGCAAAAAATAAATGAAAGAATGAAAGATTGATTAAGTCAAGTAAAAACAACAAAAATTTATGTAGCAGTGATTTTGGCAACAAAAAATTATGTAGCTATATATATGATGCAACAAAATAACCTAATTATCTTATCACAATGCATTACAAAAGGAATGCTTAGCTACTTCCGATCGGAAATACTTCCAATTACCATCAACTTTTAGTTTGAAAGTTTGACTCATTTTTTAAGATATGATACTTTTCTACTTAAATCTAAAGTGTAATAAGTGTAAAAGTCTTTTAAAATCACGCATTTTAAGATATATTCGTGACTCGATGTTGCATTATAAAATAGAAACTGGCTGGAAAATTCTTAGTCACAATATCATGTTTTGTACAAAGCGTTTCAATGCGTGCATAAAAACAAATTAGTATTTAAAAATCGAGTCAAACAATTTTATATATAATAGTGCATGTATAAGTTTGTTCGTGACAACATTATTTTGAAGAAATTGAGTTCAATTTCTATGTATAAGAACTAAAATATGACTCTTTCGCGCTGCATTAAAAGTGAATAACTCAATTGAGCGTAAGCTGTTGCGTTTGACTGCGATATCGATTCGTTGCAACAATGTATCGTGTCCTAACCGGTAGCCCTTGCGGTTGCCCTCTCAGCACGTCCGGAAACGCGAGCGGTATCCTTCTATGCAACAACGGTTCGCGATCGATTTCTTCGGCAGATGGTAGTTTTCGATTTTGGCAATAATAAAGTTACAAGCAAGAAAAGAAGATGCAATTTTGTGGTAGGATGTGTGCCGCACGGTAACCGCGAGCTTCACATGTGCTATCGCAAATAACCGATGTTGCACAAAGACCATGATGCCACGAATATAATAACTAAATATCGTAAAATGTACGCGGGATATTGCAATACACTATTTTCAGTTTTACTGCGGATAAAATATTTTTAAAAGCCCTTTGGGGGTTTTTCAGCAAGAAAAGGAAAGAGAAGAAAAGAGAGAGAGAGAGAGAGAGAGAGAGAGAGAGAGAGAGAGAACTTTGCGTGCAGTGAAAAATCAGATTCTCTAATCTTCAATTGAGTTGTGTCCCCTCTCTCTTTCTCTTTGAGTAATCATAATAAAAATGACTTTTATTATAATAGTTTTTGAGAAGAAAGCACATATATGCGTTAGATATAATTAAATATCTACACTGGATCATGATGGCACGAGTTCGGAAACTTGGCGTGATCCAAGGTCGCCAAAGAGACGAAAGAGAGAGTCAACGACAAAGACGACGAAGGACGATCGCGTGTCTCGGCGAGAAAACGGGAGCCCACGGTGGCTCTTCTGGCTTCTTGAATGAATAATCGCCCCAAATTTACTGCTGGGATATAATACACCGAGGATACGATCTTTCCGAAATCACGCCCCCACGTAACCATTCATTTAACATTAATTTAATGATATATAACTGGACAGAGAAATGTTCTCGTGCCGCGCCAATCTCTTCGCGGAAGAGAATCCTGGATACGGAAGGATCCTTAGTATGAACGCACTCTCAAGTAGACAGGTCCCGCACCTTTCGCACAGACAATTACACCTTGACACTCAATCGAACGTCTTAAAAAACTCATCGACTCTTAAACCGTCATCGATATAATCGATATAATCGATATAATTAGATTTGTAAATTCAATCTAGATACAGAAAAGATTCACAGGAAGATGCCTATCGTTACCAACTTTGTACGTTTCGTTCTCTCGATTTTGGCGTTCAATAAATATTCTCTTTAAGATGACTACTGATATAAGGTCCAGGAGATCGCATCGAGCGTGACAGCCCGCGAAGGGATCGGGTCGGGAGAAAAAGAAAGGAGCAGAAAGAAAGAGGTGGAAAGAGGCTGGACGCGGCCGGAGTCTTCGAGGTGAAGGCATTTCGACTAACGCAATAAAGGCGCGCGCGATAATATTGCGAATAATAAATATCGGGATGTAAATCCATTGGCAAAGGTAACGTCGGGCATAAATCAACGTTCCTGGAGGCGAGGAGAGAGAGAAAGAGAAAGAGAGACGGAGCGAGAGAGAGAGAGAGAGAGAGAGAGGGGGGGGGAGAGGGAGAAAGGCGGGGGGGGGGAAGCCGGTCACGAATCGTCCGTTCTGTATCCTCGTAGAATCGCGTCGTAAACTCGTCAAACTCGGCTCGCGAAATAGCATTAACTATCGGGATAATACAATCGTCGTTGCTGCGCGTACATTGGCCAATGTGCTGGAAGGAGATCGTCTTCGTCTTCCAGACGAGTGACGAAAAATGACGAACAATGGCACCTTGGCCTTGTCTTTCCGATCGCAAAACGAACAACTTAAGGAGATCCTATAGTGGCAGTAGTTACCGACATTTCTTATTTTAAAGAAATCTTTGAATTGGCTTTACAGAATTGCAAAATTCTTGTACAGAATTAAAGTACGCACAAAAATCTAGTGCAGGACACACGATTTCATATCAGAAACGAAAAAAAAATTAAAAATTTGGGCACATACAGCTGTCACCTGATGACAATACTGCAGTTTATATATACAAAATGATACCCAATTGCACTAGAGACAACATGTAGAAACAATATCGTGCAAATAGAACAAAGATTCAAAGCCTAGAAAAAAAGATTTTCACTAAGGCAGCTCTATTAATGCAAAGGCACACGCAGGTTGACAGAATGAGCAGTATTGCGTGTAGCGAGAGATGGCACAGCAATCGGACAAGGACAGATGCATTTCGTTAGACAAGGGCAGATACACAGTAAAAAATTTTGTGTCAATGGAAGTCCACTCTCAATTTTGTGTTAAAATAACTCATTTATTGTGTTATTTTTGACATTTAGAAATGTTATATCGACATTTATAACATTTCTAAATGTCAAAAATAACACGATAAATGAGTTATTTTAACACAAAATTGAGAGTGGACTTCCATTGACACAAAATTTTTTACTGTGTATAGGCCGGTAATATAGAAAATGATAGAAAACGAATTAGAACGGAATTAAAAATGTTTGACATTATCGACATCGAGGAAGTTCGGCCTCCACTATAGGATCCCCTTAACGCTGCAGAAAAATACATACATATACCAGATACCTATACTCTTTATACTCTTTTACGCGCCTATACGTAGGTTCGAAGCCTACGTTTCCTTGCATATCTCTCAACTTGATTTGCTAAATGACTCTAACGCAGAAACGATTGTTACCTCAATTACGAAGCAATCAGCGTTTCCTGCGAGAGAAGGCAAGATTTCATTGCCGCAACGATTGCACCGGTAATACCGAAAAACACACGCGACATATACCTATATAAGCTATAACGACTTCAAGGACACTCTCGTGAATCAATCCGCCGACTTTTATATCGAATATCCGTTTTGTTCTCTTTACGCTCTCCGCGGCACGCCATGGCTCTCCGCGAAGCTTCCCTTGCCTGTATTAAACTCTCTTTCCTATACCGAGGGCAATTCGGATAGATTACAGGGCTTTATTCGACAAACGCTAATTAATCTAATTATCGACCACATCTCAACCCGTACACGAGAGATCAAAAGAAGATTCTGGTATACGTTATTATACTACCTACGGAAATTTTTGGGAACTTTCGCAGTCACGCAATGTCTCGATATAATTCGTGGAATAACTTTATACAAAGGGCCTGATATTACATCTTCCTCCTCAATCTCCCGCTCCTCTCTCTCTCTCTCTCTCTCTCTCTCTCTCTCTCTCTCTCTCTCTCTCTCTCTCTCTCTCTCTCTCTCTCTCTCGTGAAAACGATTTGCCACGTATCGAATATCAAATACGCCTCAGAGCGAATATCGCGGCGTGTGTATACTTATGCATACCAGTTTGTTGTAGACGTTAAGACTGTCTTAAAAACTACGAAATGTATAAATGTAACATCCATTTCGAATCCGCGAGGTGCATTCCAATATGATTGTATCATTAGGTATATCATTTACAGACAAATTGTTTTGCTCAATAAAACACGTAGAAATTTTGTAACTGCGGCTGTGCAAACGCTTGAAAATATCGGGTAACATAAAGTTCGGCTTGCCTCGCCATTCGTATCGCAATTGCGACGACAACAAACAGAATCATTAATAATAATGGCAGCAGTAATAAAAGATTACCTTACGACCCACTTCCATATGTTTATATATTATTGCCGCTTTAACGACAATAGTATATAATTAACGACAATATTACAATTCCGCTCACGCATACAAGCACGTTGCAAAAGTATCAATTTTAAGGACAGGCGGAGATAAGACTGTTATATATTTTCACAAATTTGTGCTGATACGGCAACTAAAACTTGTCGCATTTGCGAAAGCGTACTGTTTAATAAAAATTTTGCAAGTTGTTAATTCAAATTAATTCCTCTCTACGGATTATCCTTACAGATACGCGTCTCTCTCCTTTTGCCTTCGATATAATCTTATCACGCATTGCAGTCATGCTGTGCGAAAACATTTCGTGCTCTCCCTCTCTTCTCCTCGAGATCGATTACTTACATCTTTTAAATTTGGTTAAAAAGAACCACGCAAGAGTGATCACCTGAGCTACGGAGTAAGGAGTGTTTGTAATAAAATAAGTCGACACGTAGTAAACTGTGCTCGTCTGCCTGCTACGACATATGTGAGAAAGAGGTAAGCCCGTGTCAGTGATGAAAACGTACATGACACTAAGATGAAAGGAGGTGCGCGGGGTACGTCGGGGAGCCATGCTGCATGCGTGTTTCGCAAACGTAAAAGTATATACGACTCGCGTATAATTAAACAGTTGTCAAAACATCCGAAATTAATACAGCGTGGCAGATAACGATCGTCTCGATGCAATCGAATAAATTAATTACCCGCGCGGCGTGTCGATTAAACGACGAAAGATCGAATAAAAGGGGTCACATAACGGGCGCTGACGCGACTCCGCGCGCACACGCCGCGCCAGTCGTGGCATCGGTGCACAGGGCGCGAGCGTAAACGAGAAAGAAACGGGATACCGTAAACACGGGGCTTCTCACCACAGACTTAAGGTCTGCATGGGGAAGGTGGTTGGTGTCAGCACGCGACCTCGCGGATACGCAGCATGCGTCCCGCGACGCGGGACTATCTACCCGTCTCTCTTCCCGTTTCTCCTCTCCTCTCCTTTTCGCGTTCTCCGCGTTCAGTCGCTCCGATTCCAGAGCAGAGCAGCGTTGACAGATCGGCGCGGCGCGTCCTTTCAACGCCGAATCATAATTTACGTGTAAATAGAAAATATAAGTAAATAGAAAATATAAGTAAATAGATAATATAAGTAAATAGATATTTATAAATAAAACTGAATTTCTGAATGATCACATAGACGCGATAAAATTGAAATTTTTATAAAAATGCTACAACGTAAAATCATCTTCAACGTTAAACCTACAATTGTGAAGATATAAATATTTATTTATCTTCACAATTGTAGGTTTAACGCTAGAGATGATTTTACATTGTAGCATTTTTATAAAAAATTCCAATTTTATCGCGTCTATGCGATCATCGAGAAATTCAGTTTTCGTATACGTGCACGCGAATGCCACAAACAATAGATTTATTGTGGAAGGTTACACACGTCGAAATCTAAATGTGTATGCCAATCGGAGCGACAGCCGCGAACGACTTGGGTCGAGCCCGCGTTCGCCTCTTCGACATTTTTCTACCGGCTGAGTAATTTATGTCCCGCTTATAACCGATACATTTGAGGTGGGGGCGTCGGCGGCTGCGAGTCGGTCGATCGCGAGAAAATGCACACCGTTCTTATGACGGTCTCGCTCGCGGCGGCGGCGGCGGCGCGGCGGCGGGGTGCAGGTAATATCAAACGCGGCGGCCTTATAGGGATTCTGTTACTAATATGCCCCGGTAGCGTAGGAACCCCTGTGTTGCATATTATCCGATACCAATAATGCGACTAATCGAGTTAGCTTTACCCCTTAAGCTGATATGTAGCTTTATACGAGTATACAACGTAACGATCGCGGACCCGGGAGAGAAAGATCCGCCCGTGAACATCTACGGTTCATAAATTCGGTAATACATAACCGGCAACGATCTTTCCATCGGTGGCAGGTAATAGTTGCGGGCGATAAGGCGCAAGACGAAGGTAAAAATATTGCAGGCGCTACGAAGCTACGAAAAGAAAGAGAGATGGAGAAGGTAAGAGCGGGGGAGAGAGGGAGAGGTGGAAAGGAAAGAGAGAGAGAGAGAGAGAGAGAGGACGGTAAAAAGACGAAGAGCCGTTCGCTTCTCTGGAGCGACCAGGCTCCAGAGTGTTTTACGGTCTAGCCGCGATCGCAAAAAATCACGATCACAGAGAAACGGTGATGGTGCAGCAGCTGTATATGCAACCATGGTAGATGCATGGTAATTCTCATTGAACGCGTAATTATATTAATTGTCGGCTCTCGGCCGGACAAATTGCGGCTTTAAAACCGACTCACAAGTCTTTTGTATATAGTGACCGAAAAACATCGACCTCGCTTCAAGCGGAAGACCAGTCCTCCCACCCTTCCGCCAACGTCGCCGTGCTCTTCCTTCCAGAAGTGTCCCTCTGCCTAACGAAATGAAAGAGGGGACAGCTGCCCGCGACAAGCTGCTCAAAACGTACCAAGTGTTAATTCTGTACGTTGCCGCGCATCACGATTCTCAATTACCTACACCGAGGTCGAACGAGTACTCTTACAATCAGTGACAGGTGAAAATGTCTCCTCGCTTTTTCTTCCGCAGCTTTCTTCGCGAGAGCGACGTTCGAGTTAAAGATTATTTGCGAATCAGTGGAAACGATCACGGACGCGCAAGCGTTATTTTCCAACGCTGATCAATATAATAACGAAGCACGCATGCTGTTGAAAAATCGCGCGTGTAACACGTAGCCGTATCTTGCCGTATAGCGCGTTTAAGCGCGCATGTGGAATTCGGCTATTAAGCCGAAACCCCGAACGACCTATAAAATTCGTCTGGCCTCGTGCGTTGTCTGCGAGCGTGCATTAAGCGCTTGCGGTTATGTGTCTACGCTCCGCACAGGTGTCCGAACCCCCTGCGCTATACCCGGCCGAACAACTATAGCGCTGAATAAAAGATTCGCGAGTATACATACAACGCTGCTGCCGCGAATAAATAACGCGAGAGCAAGAAATTGCCGTGGTATCGACGAGCCGACGTTAAACATGCCCGGATGAGATAAACGTTTCGTTAGTTCACAGCGAAATTCCGACGTGAAGCGCCGCGCCGCCGCGGCAGAGTTTCGCGATTCGTTGCGAGTTATTAAGCGTCGTTTATCCGTCGAAGGATCGAATGCAGTCGGCGGCGGTTCTCCGGTCTCTCGTGTTGGCGAAACCTCTCCTGTTGGCGCGGCCGGAGTCTTATATCGAGATTATAGTCACGGATCGCGAACAAAGTTTCGTTCTCCGAGATTGCGCGGTTACCCGGCGCCTCCACCTTCCTCCTAACGTGCGAGCGGCCCTCTTCGGCGCTTTACGATCTCTAATTATAACGATTACGTCGATCTTTTACGGGGCGAACTTTTGTTCCTGTCGGCTCGATGTCTCGCTTCTCGGAAAGAAGCGCAAAGAACAGACGACGTCGCGAAGGATCAGACTAGATTTGCCCAATCCGATCTTAAGTCCTGCACGCTATCGATACGCCAAAGGATGGCGCAATTCCAAAGGGTAAACATAGTTTGCGTCATATCTTTCTCATCAATATTACTAACGATCAATTAGACTTCGCAAGAATAGTTGGAGCCGATCGATATAGGTATACATATATTGCACTCGATAAAAGCTTATGTGCGCGATTGGGTCAAGAGAAAGCTGTCATCTCTACTCCACCAATTGAGTCGTTTTCTAGGAAAAAATTGAAGCAGAGATACGCGGCGAAAGGAGGCAAAAGGGAGAAGAATCGGAGGAGAGTGAGTTCGCCACGCTGGCTCGGAACGATCGCGGATTCGTCCAATCGCGTTCACATTCTTAATGCCGGCTGCGGCGAACATTCAGCTGCCGCGTGCCCTCGGGCCGTACGATTCGAACGGCTTCGACGATATATTCGAAATGATCTTCCATCCTCCTCCTCTTCCTCCTCCACCACCCTTTTCTCCGCCGTTCTGCCTCCCTCCAGTCTGCGATGGTCTCGCTACTCCTTTTTTCTCGCGGGGTGAGCCTCGGCTCTGTCCAATCGCTGCCCACGGAATTTCATATCGACGTCGGGGATGGTGAACGGCCCTCATCGTCGTACATAATAATAGAGCAGAATATAATGTTGGCGGACGAACGACCCGCGGCTAAAATGTATTACGACCGGCAAGAACACCGATGCAACACCGACGAGAGAGCTTAGCACCGTCGCCATCATCCTCAGCACGATCGGCAACGTCTACCGCTCTTCGCCAATCGTCGAACGCGCTCCGTTACGTCCGGACGTTAGACGGTTATGTATTGCGAAATTATATATTACGTAAATACGATGCATGACTCATTGTGGGAAAATATATGATCGATTTGACTATCCGAGCTCTAAAAGGCCCGTTTTGACCTTGACGCGAGATCCCGAGATTTTATACAGTTAAAAGATATATTTGACGTAAAACGTAACTTTGAAGAAAAGAAGCTGGCCTGCCTCTTAATGCCGAGCTACAGTACTATAAAGTAATTTCCCGCGGGCGGTATAGGACCGCGTTACTACAAAGATATAGCTCTAGAGTGTCGGTGGTAGTGCGCTATATATACAATGTACTATACATATATTCTGCGTATCATATTATGTATTACGAGGAAAAGGCGGCGTGGCATCGTAGGTGCCATGCCACGGGGAGGCGGTGGTGAGGATGCTGCGCGCACCACACGGGTGTACATAAGGCACACGGGGGGAGGGTCGACGTGAAAGTGCGAGCGAGAGAAAGAGAAGAGATTGAAGGGAAAGGGCGAGGGGAGGGATAGGCGGTAAGTACATAGGATGAGACGTTTATATACCCCCGACGATGTCTATAACGCCTCGAGTTACGAGACGCCTTTACGAGCGAATGCAACTCGCGCCAGACGTCAAGAGGCGAACCCCCGTTTCGAAGTTTGATGGCGCGACACGGGCCCCAAGCGTAACCTCCGAAATATCTCGCTCTTTTTTTCTGCCCTCCCCATCCCTCCCCCCCTTCCGCTTTCGCGGCGCGGTATTTCGCTCGGTACGCTTCGGCCGAGACGCGTCTCTCAAGAGCGACGTCCTTTCCAGACGCAAATAACGCGCGCGATCTAATTGCGCGCGAATCATCGATACATTTTTGCTACAAAGTTGTAGAGGTCATTTAGAGGTCATTACATAGTCGATGTAAAAATATGTCACATGTCTACGAAGATCTCGGATTGCATACGGTGGCTTGAGGTCTAGAAAAAAAGGGGGGATGCTGATGCAGCGGGTGTATACCCAACTGCTGATGGGGAATCCGAGAACGCACAAAGTGGGAACCGGCACACGCGTGTCGCCAACAATGCCAAGCGATAGTCGTAGAGTCGTGCCAGACAATTTCTTCTTTTCTAACGAGCGTAAAATTTCCAGCGGCCATCTCTTCCCGAGTCGTAATTCCCCTCCCTCGCTGAGGGAGCAGCGGGTCGGCTGGGCCATTAAATTAATAATTTGTGGTCGACAACGGCATTGTGAGATCCGATGCAATCGTTATAATATGCAGGATTTTATTATCGGTCCCGATGGCGTATGCTAATTTACTGCTAATTGTATTCCGCGGGCGACAATGATGCCTCGGTGGCAGAATGCAATCGCTGCCGCAAACGGACGTCGGAATTATTGTCCGCGCGGACGCGGCGCGGCGTCGCCCCGAGCCCGGCCGGGCTGATGTGAGTTGGGGCTGTGGCTGAGGGGGCTCCCGCGCGCGCGGGGCCGCTTCGACGTCACGTTAAAAAATAACTCCAAGGCGTGACGATTTCCCGCTGACACGCGTGAAAAATTGCCAAGTAAAATCGAGAAACGTTAGGCGCCGACGAGGCTCCGCGCGCCGTCCGTAAAACTTCTTTACAAATAACTTGAAAAGATAGGATTAACGGATCTCTGTCGGCAGTCTTTCGATAAAGCCCCCATTCGCGTTGGAAATAATTACGCGTCTGTAATTACATCGATCTTATTGTTAAATATCAATTTCCTTATTTCGTTGCCTGATGCTTTCTCCAAACTGCAATTTATCGTAAAAAAAATTGGTATACGGCGGGCAATAGAAAAATTTGTCTCGTAATAAATGGAGAAATATAAGTATTCCCTAAGAGAATACTAAACGAAGTTCGTTTAATTCCGTTCAAAACTGCCCGAAGATCGTTAAAACGTCGATAACCTTTCATTACGCGATTGCTCGGGCCATTTTTGTATCGAAGAGGCGGCAAAATGTTGCGCCAGCAAGGGTGCTCGTTAAAGCGTGCACCGGCTTTTCAAGCATGCGATCGTTCTGTCGTGCGGAGGCGAGCATTGACTCGTCCAAGTCACCGCGATATGTTCGTAGTTTTAAAACCGGTCGTTAACAACGACGAGCTTGTTCCGGTACGTGATTATACATGGTATATCGGCAAAACGCACAATTTTGATACGCCAGTACTTATCTCTCTTTCTCGTTGTAATGATAATATTCTAAATCGGTTTAAGTCCGCACATCGATAAAATGTCCTCATCAGATGAAAATCTCGCCATATCGATACGTATAACAAGGGTAATTTGTACTGTCAACTCGAAAAATTAACGACAAATAATAAACGAGTGTTAGTGAATGCAAAGCTGGAAAATAAATTACATCCGGAAGTGCGCACATTAATATAACGCAGCGGCGGTATTTAATCTTATGCCCACAGGCGCACAGAATCGACATAAAAGCGGAAATCGAACTCTCCTCTAGAAATTTCGAAGACGGGAGCTTTAGAAACATGCGGTGGGCACGTGCTGTCCATTCCTTTGCCGCTCCCCTTTAGCTAGAGAGAGAAAGAGAATACAAATCACACAGTGGCTCTCCGCGTTCCTAGAATAGGGAAAAGGAAAAAATATAATCTCAAAAGATCTCGATCGTGCGATCCATAATTTTCCGCATTGTAGACGGCAAGGATCAGATTTTGCTGCGCACCGTTTGAGGCGACCATTTTAGCACCATCCCTAAGTGTGTCCTTGGTTTAGCCAGTATCCCCATTAAATTTCTTACAATATTAAATTAGTGTGATCAACCGATAACAGAAAATATCCAAAATGTATTGTAGACAAAGTAATAAAAACTTGTATCTTTTTTCCTTTGTTTTGTTCTTGCCCTTTTTTTAAATAAGATGTCGAGAAAAAAAAGACAGTTAAATATATTCGCCTTAAACATCCTGCAGCTACAATAAATTAATGTATTTCGTAATAATTAGTTAGAAAAGAAAATTTTCACGTAAAAAAGAAATTCTTATAAAAGAATTATATATATATATATATATATATATATATATATATATATATATAACATAGTCACCTAAAGAAACCTAAATCTTAAGGAAAAAGATAGTTAAACTTAAATCCATTTGCCGCAAATATTTTATAACTCTAACTACAGGTAACTCTTTAGTCGTTCTGTTCTTGTTCAATTTGTAGTAAATAACAAAGATAGAACGACGCGGTGTGCACCCGAGTAAAGTTTCCGAACGCAGCCTAGAAGTTGGATCCACGGAGGTACGATAGGAAAAGGAGACGGTTAATACGGGCTAAAGCTTCCGACCATTATATAGCCGCCAAGGCGCCTTCGATCCTACGGCGCCTCCCCGTTGAGAAAACCTGCAATCCTGAAATTGTCCTGAAAAACAGGCATCTTACAATGACTGTCGATATTGACCCATATCGACCTCGTCTATCTGAAATCTAAAGAATCATGTCGCCGAGGCTCGAGATTCCATTGTAACCCAAATCCTTCTGGAATAATAGTTCTTGATTTATAGTTTTCGATGTTATTTTAATGCTAATTTTCTTTTGTTCAACCGTCTTAAAAACTTTAATAATAGATAACGGTGCCTATAATGTTTCCTCGAGCTTAAAATGTCCAAAATTTTTAATGGTTAGAAGAGAAAAAAATCTAATAATGCTTTTAAACTTAAAATTTTTCTTCAACCGGATGATTTGCAAATCTATTAATTAATATGCGGATTAGTAGGTCCTCAAATTACTGCCGAAAAAAATATTAAACTCGATCGATGCTCAAGTATTAGGCTTTTCTACCCCGTCATTAAAACTTTTGGTATAAAGAACTTACGTAAAATGTTATCGGAAACGTTACTATTAAATTTACATTTATGTAATTACAACGTGACTGCAATATAGCGTCTAAAACGATAACGCCCACTTACGTCAGTACGCTAGCAACACGTTGCCAACATGCCAACTAGTTTCTTTAGAAACGATTATTAGTGACGAATTCTTAGATAATGACAATGTCGACGATCATTGTCGAAGCGTAATACAACTGAGTAATATTTTAAAATGAAAGCAGGATATAAAATGCATAAAATTCAATAGCGAATCTTTTGCAAGCAATTGCGAAAAACGATTATTTTCGGCTGGCAAAATCGATTAAAGATAATAAAAATAGATGACAAAAAAAATACGTTGCAATTATACTTAATATCCATAGTAACGGTATGTAATGGAGATAATTATTATCGAAGTAACAATAGCCATTGAAGCGGCAACATGTGTTTTACTGCCGTCTCCAGTGTAATCGATAACTTTCTCTATATATTGAAACCTAGAATATATAAAATTTTCTTTTTGTCTACACAGCAATGCGCATAAAGCTTTCAACAAAGAGGAATCTCTCCAAGGAATAAATCTTTTCAATTCTTTTCTTTTCTCAATAGCGGCATAAATGTAAGAGTTTTCTTTTAAGTTATTCCGATAAAAAAGATGTTTCATTGCGGCCATGTGACTATAAAAGCCATATATAGGCACAATAGTCCCAAAAGTTTTAAAAACTATTAAAAGAAGCCTTACCATGAAGGAAATCACTCAAAGAGACAAAAAAGCACAATATGTAGTTTAAATTACATTAAGTGCATACCTGTACATTAAGTGCATACCTGAGCGGAGAAAATCCAAAGATATAGCTATTAGACATCAATAAGAAAAAAAGGATCGATGTGTCTTCTATTCTACTATTCTCAAATATAAAATCATTAAATTCGACAAATATCGATATAAATCACGACATAAATCAATGTTTCCTATGATTCTGCGTATCGAGTTTTTAGCAGATACCGACGCGGCGCGCCACAATAAATTCTAAAGCCATCATTCTTTTTCTTTCGTTGTCCTTAACAGCCGTTTCAAATCGTAAATTCCTATTTCGAAAAATTCCTACGAAATTTATTTCGATTATTTGTCAACCTTGAATGTATATGGCTATTCGATTCTTTAATTGTGGATTTTCAGTCGCAGACTGATGCGATTCGAATCTGATCTTTGTGAACTGTAGA